>NC_137970.1:453056-822404 GCF_963924665.1 Micromys minutus
GTCCAAATACTTGCCAGGATTCTTACATCATACTTTCTCTGTTTGACCAGCCAAAAAAGACAGACACACAGACAGGCAGACAGACAGATAGATGGTCTAGCCAGAGTACAGATAAGCATCTTAAAAGCATTCATCTGGGATGCATGTTTAATCAACAGCTTCCAAATAAAAGTCTCCTCTAGTTTTATTCACTGAGAAATAGGTAGAAAATGTCACCATGATAATAGAATAATTGAGATATAAAAATATTTAAGAAATTTAGGTTTGTGTTCTTCACATAAATCATAAGTACTCATTATTATTAATATTTTGATATTCATACAGAGTTTTAAATAAAATAAAACAAAATGCTTTGGTAGTGTATGTCAAAATCTTAAAGCAACAGGTTAGGGATTTCTTGTTCTTTAAACTTGTGGCCTTAACACTTGATATTGTCATTGAATTATGCTTCATAAGACTCAGGGTCCTTATATTAATCATAAGACAGACAAACAAGACTTTGAAAAATTGTACAAGCTTCTACCTTATTCTGATTCTGATGTATTATTTCTATGTTATTTCTGTCATAAAAGCATAAACACAGCATTTGTCAGAACTCAGATGATTATCCTGGAATATGCTATCTGGGAAATGCTATGAATTCTATCATCTAGGACATCAGTTTCATGGTATATCTCTATGAATTCAGGCATTTCCAGGTTTTCTAAATAAACCTCTGGGCTCCTATCCATAGGATTCCACTCATTTCCCCCCATTTGTTCTATGTATTTCCCTGCTTCCCATCTCCTTACTATGAATATCCCTCTAGCTCTTTCGTCTCATGCTACAGTTCTCCATATTCACCTCAAATTTTCAATAAAACTTGCTTTGTACCTCCAAGCAAGATTCATTCGGTCCTTTGTTACATTCAACCCCATAGCCATACTTGTCTTTTAATAATCAATCATTGCTTTATATTTCATGCTTGACAAGTGTTTAATTTATGTCACCACCATCCCATTGTTTTATTTCCTTAGACATCTATATTATACCTGTACCATAAAGCACAGGGGAACTTTTAATTCAATTCTATTTGGGAGAATCACTCCCTAGGAGAACTAAATATTCTTAGTTGTTTTAAGCACTGCTTAAAACATTTATTGCTTGCTTACTGTGTATTGGAAAGTAATCTAAGTGCACTTAATTGTTTAAAGGAAAATAAGAAACAACTACAACAAATATTTTTAAGAGAAAATTTCATTTCTTTCTAATCCAAAACAGAAGAATAAGACATATACTACAGTATGATTTAATAGTAACCTTTGATTGAAAATGGTGTAATAATTAATGTAGTAATATTGGTGATACCACACAAAACTTACACACATATCTTTTGGAATAGATAGAAATTCCATTGTAATTTGTGAAGCTTTGAGTAGACACCCCTGGATTAAATGCCCAGGCAAATGCCACCATCTGTGTTCTTTGATTCTGTTTGCCAATGCGGGCACAGCAGGTAACCTTTTCACTCTTCACCTTCCTCTCCAATACTTTGCATTTTCAAAGCTCTAAATCCAAAATTGCAATATAAAAATCATTTCCTTCCTAAAAGAGTTGAATTTGTACTGATTCATGTAAATTTGTATTATAACATTAAAATGTTGCAGATAGGTATTGAACAACAAAAACAAACAAACAAAAAACCCAAGGAGCTATTTTTTTTAATATTAGCCAAGAGACTCTGCGGCTTAAATAAGATGAAGTGGACTATTTGAAAGTAGCCTAACTTTCTACACACACACACACACACACACACACACACACACACATACACACACACACATACACACTCACACATACACACACACTTCTGATTTTTAAAAAAAGTTAAAAAAATTTTTTAAATATGAGAATTATAAAAACTCTGTTTTAATTACTTTTATTTTTATTGTGGGGGCATAATGGAAAGAATTCTACTTTGCCATTTTATTTTATTATTATTGAATATTCTCTGTATTTACAATTACCTCTCTTAAGTCAGCATTCCCCTACAGTGGAAAACAAGCCTACTCTGGGCTGAAGTCCTCTCATCTCATTGATTCCAGAAAATGCTGTCCTCTGCTACATATGCAACTGGGGCCATGGGTCTCTATATAACAACTCACTGATTGGTGTTTTAGTCCCTGGGAGCTGTAGTGGGTTTAGTTAGTTGATAATTTTGTTCTTCCCATGGGGTTTCCAACACTTCCAGCTCCTTCAGTCCTCTCTCTAGCTCCTTCATTGGGGTTCCCGTGTTCAGTCTGATGGTTAGCAGCAAGCATCCTCCTCTGTATCTATATGACTCTGGAAGAGCCTCTGAGGAGGCATCCATATCAGGTTCCTGACAGTAAACACTTCTTAGCATCAGCAATAGTGCATGTGTTTAGTTGCTGTGTATGGGCTGGATCCCCAGGTGAAGCAGTCTTTGGATAATCTTTTCTCCAATCCCTGCTCCTCTATTTGTCCCATTATTTCTACCCTTGAGGGTTCTGTTCTCCCTTCTAAGGAGGACTGAAACATCCACATTCTGGCCTTCCTTCTCTTTGAGCTACTTAAATTCTGTGAATTGTTTCTTGGGTACTCTGAAGTTTTTGACTAGTATCCACTTACCAGTGAGTACATACCATGAGTGTCCTTTTGTGACTGGTATACATCACTCTATATGATAGCTTCAAGTTCCATCCATTTGCTTAGGAATTTCATGAAGCTGTTGTTTTTAATAGCTGAATTTACTCCATTGTGTAAATGTAACACAATTTCTGTATGCATTCCTCTGCTAAAGGACATCTGGGTTCTTTCCAGCTTTAGGATATTATAAATAGATCTGCTATGAACATGGGCGAACATTTGTCCTTTTTAGATATTGGAGCTTCTTTTGGGTATATGCCCAGGAGTGTTATAGCAGGGGCCTCAGGTAGTTCTATGCCCAATTTTCTGAGGACACTCCAGACTGAATGTCAAAGTGTTTGTACCAGCTTACAATCCCCCCCAAACAGTGGAGGAGTATTCCCCTTTCTCCACATCCTAATAAGCATCTACTGTCACCTAATTGCTTGGTCTTGCCCTTCTAACTGGTGTTGTAGGACCCCCTTTCGGGGACCCACACGGGTCTCAGGACACGTGTTACCCAGTGAAACACGAGAGACCTTCTTGTTGCAAAAGCATGAGGTAGTTTAATGACAGAGCTCCTGGTATCTCATGCAGGACAAAGAGGTATCGGCCACGAGGCTCGAAAACTGGGGGATATTATAGGGCGGGAGTTGGGAGAGAGGGTTGGGGGCTGGGAAGTTCAAAGTTTACAAAGTTTACCCAACACCCATAGCCTAGGTGCAGTTTGGAAGTCAGGAGACTGGTGGGGCCAATGCTTATCTAAGTCGGGTTAAGTGTGGTTAACATCCAATTTACATTTGAATAGGGGCTCATTTGACTGAGGACTCAGTTGTAAAAGACCGCCAGGACAGGAATGTTTTAACAATGGGCTTAGCTGGGCGTGCCTGGACTTGTTTTACAAAATTCTCAGTCCTAGGCTATTAAGCTCACAAACTAACCTTTTTTGCCCCAACTTACTTGAGATTTTTTTTTTTTTCTCTTTTTTTAGACCTTGAATTTAATTTCCTTTCCTTGTGAGGTAGAATCTCAGGGTTGTTTTGATTTACATTTTCCTGATGGCTAAGGATGTTGAGCATTTCTTTAGGTGCTTCTCAGCTATTTGATATTCATTAGTCGGGAATTCTTTGTTTAGATCTGTACCCCATTTTAAATGGAGTTATTTGATTCTCTAGAGTCTAACTTCTTGAGGTTTTTTTTTTTTTTTTTTTTTTTTTTTTGTATATATTGAATACAAGCCCTCTAGCAGATGTAGGATTGGTAAAGATCTTTTCCCAATCTGTTGGTTACAGTTTTGCCTTTTTGACAGTGTCCTTTCCCTTACAGAAGCATTGCAATTTCACTAAATCCCATTTGTCCATTTTTGATCTTAGAGCATAAGTCATTGCTGTTCAGTTCAAAAAAATTTCCCCTGTGCCTATGTGTTCTAAGCGCTTCCCCACTTTTTGTTCTGTTAGTTTCAGTGTATCTGGTTTTATGTGGAGGACTTTGATCCACTTGGACTTGAGCTTTGTACAGTTAGATAAGAAAAGGTTCATTTGCATTCTTCTGCATGCTGAGTGCCAGTTGAACCAGCACCATTTTTTGAAGAATCTGTCCTTTTCCCTTGAATGTTTACAGCTCCTTTGTCAAAAATTAAGTGACCTTAGGGGTCTGGGTTCATTTCTGGGTCTTCAATTCTATTCCATTGACCTATCCGCCTGTGTCTAAATCAGTACCATGAAGTTTTAACACAATTGATCTGTAACTCAGCTTGAGGTCAAGGATGGTGACTCGCCGTGGAGTTTCTGCTCTGGGTGCAGATGGAGGCCTGAAGGGCACAGACCCTAGCAGTAGCGTGATACCTGCATCCTGAGAGTTCCTGAAGGGCTTTCATCAGTCAGTGGAGAGAGAGTGTGTTCACCAGCTGGCTCAGTAGGGAGAGCTCTTGTGTCTCCCCTGGGAGACCAGTTCTCTGCATGCAGGCTGAGAATCCTAATGGCAGTGTACCTGATCTGCCTGCAGCTCTGGGCAAAAATCGAGGCTGGACCAGTTTCTACTTTGCCATTTCAGTCTGTCATTTTCATTATGTCTCTTACAGTGCAAAAATTTTCTGAAACAATTTTAAAACCCACATTAGAAAACTTACTTTTGAAGAGCTATCGCCTTATATGCTTTCTTTCCCAACACATATTGGAAAGAGTCCTCAGAATCTCATTAGCCTGAGTTCAGTGACATATTCACTAAGAACATAAAACCTAAATGGAAAGTATTTTAGTCAGGGTTTCTGTTCTTGCTGAAAACACCATGACAAAGAAGCTAGTTAAGAAAGAAAGAGTTTATTCAACTTACAATTCTTCCATATCCCTGTTCATCACCAGAGGAAGTCAGGACTGGACTCAAGCAGGTCAGGAAGCAGGAGCTGATGCAGAGGCCATGGAGGGATGTTACTTACTGGCTTGCTTTCCCTGACTTGCTCAGCTTTCTTTCTTATAGAACCCAGGTCTACCAGCCCAGGGATGGCACCACCCACAATGGGCTGGGCCAGGGATGGCTCCACCCACAATGGGCTGGGCCAGGGATGGCTCCACCCACAATGGGCTGGGCCAGGGATGGCTCCACCCACAATGGGCTGGGCCAGGGATGGCACCACCCACAATGGGCTGGGCCAGGGATGGCTCCACCCACAATGGGCTGGGTCAGGGATGGCTCCACCCACAATGGGCTGGGCCCTCCCCCCTTGATCACTAGTTGAGAAAATGCCTTACAGCTGGGTCTCATGGAGGCATTTCCCCAACTGAGGCTCCTTTCTCTGTGATAACTCCAGCTTGTGTCAAGTTGACACACCAAACCAGCCTGTATAGAAAGTAACTCTGTGATTGAAAAACAGTGAAGTTCACAAGGTGAATATTATCCCAATGAAAAATGAGAGTAATATAAAGATAATTGATAGACAGAATACAGAAAAAATGGGAAACATAAACCTACTCATGCACAAAACACAGTCTGGGCCTGAACTTTAGTCAGTCAAGCTTAACAGTAAATTATCACATTTTGTATTTAAAATGTTGGTATGTTGTTGACATCATGTAACCAAATAAATGCTGTAGCAAGTAGTGTGACATTGGTGTCGAGTCTCTATATCCCCAGCACTTTACGAGTTTGTATATAGTGTTTTAATTCCAACTAGCAGTGCTTGCTTCTGTTCAAGTATCGATTTCTCTTCTTATTCTGGGAGCACAGCAGAAATGCAAGGGGTGGTGGGGAGAATGTTGCTCCTTGATAACTGTGGGACCCTGGGCTATGAAAGGCACCCTGGTCCCCACTTGAGAGGGGTTGAATTTCTGGGGACCCTGAGGGATTGTCAGTGCCTCCCTAAAATTCTTGGGGAACCAGGCTGCCTTCTTTAGCCACAACCATTTATAGATTTCTGGCAAGTCCCCCAATCCCCTCCTTCACAGCTGAGGACATGACCACAGGTCAAATAGACTTAAGACACATCTTCATTATAATAAGGAACCTAAAGGCCTGGAAGCTTAGCCAATTAGGCTTCTTTCCCAAGACACTTTCTGCAAAAAGATATTTCATCCCAGGCCTACCCTGGGAAACCAAGGTATGGTTTTATTCATCCGCTTTCCTCAATGACAATAGATGCCATAGGATCATGGACTGTTTCTTTTCATCTAGACCTGTTTTGGGGAGCTGTAAATAACACTCATGGTATGCACTCACTGAGGATAATGGCTGTGCTTCCAGACCCCTGGAGTGGTGTCCTGGAGGCTTCCCACAGCCTGACACCAGCTGTGGCAGAATAGAGGCAGGACTCCTCACCATATATCCAACCAATAACAGCATTTGATTTGTAACCTAGCCTTCTTATTCCCCAGGTTTGATTAATATTTTCAGTTTGCTTTATTTCTCACATTTTCCAAGCAATAGTCACTTGTACACAGTGACAATTCAGTAAACAATGTAAAATATTTAAGTTATGCATGTGTTAAGTACATATATGTCTGTGTACCACATATTTACCGGTATGTGAAGGCCAGAGCATGCTGAGCTACAGAATGTTGTTAACCTGAATGTGAGGGCTGCAAACTGTGCCTATGTCTACTCCAAAGGCAGCAAGATCCCTTGACCAATGAAGCCACGCTTTAGCACCTAGATAAAATCACTTTTATTGGTTATCGTCCATATTTCACTTCTCCACACTTTAATGATATTTCCTGAGCCCATATATATCAAAACTGTTTGAGTTCAAATTCTTGCTCTCTTAAGACATGAATCAAGATAGTTTCCTTCTTTACACAAGCTCTTATATGGTGGTGATGATATAGGTTTAAGCAGAATTCCATATTATTGCTTTTCAATTTTATATCATGTTAGGATGAAAGAATATTGACTTATTTTTCCCTAACCTTATTTTGTTTATAATCCCGTGAATTCTGACTTTCTAAATAAAATATTGCCATACCCTGGATGAAAATATAATTCAAAATAAATAGCCTAGTTTATAAGATAAGAGCTTGACACTGAAATTATAAGCAAAATTGCATGTGAACATACAGGAAGAGCAGAAGGCAGCAAGAAAGAAATCAGGTTTCCTAGACAAAGAAGCTGCAGAGATAATTGATAAAAATGAGTCTTGTGTGCATAGATTAGACAATCATCATTAGACAAGTAGTGCTCTTGAAATTTCGTGGTAAAATTTTACTGAATTTGAATGAGGTGTTTATTCAATCAATATTTTTCTGTCAGAATAATTTTAGGGCATTCACTCTCTTTTAAAGGCAAAAGCACAAAAGTCACAGTTATGTTTTCCTTAACAATAGTAGAGAATCCTATTCCATTTCAATATCTTTCAGATAGAGAGTATTTATCAGCACCAATCTTAGATGGAAGAATATAATTTCAGAATGTGATAGAAAAGTGAATAAGGAAAATAACACTACATAAGTTTCTTAGAGGATCATGTATAATACCCTGTGTAGGATTCTATTGACATTTTATAAAATTGAGTTTAGACTCTAAAAAATTAATTTACTTTTAAAAAGTTAAGATCTTAGGAATCTTTTTAAAACTTATTTTTACAATTTTCATTGCACTATAAATGTTAAAAATGCAAAGTATATAGAACTATTATTTACCCCTCCTAAATTTCCAATCCTCAGCAGTTTTCAGAAGTCTATTTCAAAATGTATTTATCCATGCCATATGACAGTTCATTTTACCTCAATTTCTGTATTGTAATTTATTCTTTACCTCTTCCACAATACCTACCTCATCCTATCAAAACATGTTTCTTTTACTGTTTTCTCCACTTTACTCTCACTGTCTCTCTAATTGCTATTTTTTTTTTTCATGAAATTACCCTCTGCATTTTTACTACCAAGTTACCTGTTAACATTAACAAGGTAGGTAATTCCCCATTTACAACTTTACATATAGCTTGCCTTTATTATATATTTTAATAAGCAGCTTAAATCAATTATGCACATAATTTATGATCCATAATTTAGAGAAAGGATGAGAAAGAAGTCTTTTCTCTTACCTCGAGGAATGATTCTTAGACTTCCAAGATTGTTCAATATTAAAGGTATCTGCCTATTAAAGCTACTAACTTGAGTAATTCCTGATATGTACATGGTAGGGAGAATGCACCTCTAGAAGTTGGTCCTTTACCTCCATTTTTACTCAGGAGCAAGAGTGAAACAAAATAGTTATAATTTTAAAAATTAAATTCTCATGTGATTTTATTTTGAGAGGTTTTTAAAAATCTTTTTATTTTTACACTCCAGATTTATTCCCCTCCTCCTTCCTGGGCCCCTGTCTCCATGTGGATGTGTCCACCCCACCCACCCTGTCAGACCTCTAATCTACCTGGGGCCTCCAGTCTCTGAGGGTTAGGTGCATCTCTTGAGTGAACCCCGACCCAGCAGTCCTCTGCTGTATATGTGTTGGGGCCTCATATCAGTTGGTGTGTGCTGCCTGGTTGGTGGTCCAGTACCGACAGGCCCAAAGGGGGCTCCAGCTCAAGGGAGGACCGAAGATCTGACACCTTTATCTAGGCTATGGAGCTCACACAGAAAGGTCTCTATCACTGCCCCCAAAAGACCCGAAAAGCAGCTGAAAGAGGCAGATACAGATATTTGCACCCAACCAATAAACAGAAGCTGGTGACCCCTGTGGTTGAATTAGGGACAAGCTGGAGGAACCTGAGGAGGAGGGTGACCCTGTAAGATAACCAGCAGTCTCAACTAACCTGAACCCACGAGATCTCTTATGTAATTTTAAAACATCATCTTATTAAAAGCAGGCTTGCCAGATTTTGTAATTAATGTCTGTGTACAGTCATAGAGACTTAAAATTCGATTCAAAATAACAGTACCATAAAAATAAATTGATTTCTTAACGTGCAAGAGAGTAATACAAGCAGAAGAGCAAATAATCTTTATTATGCTTTATTTATATTTTAAGAATGTTTATAGAAATGAGTCATAATCAGAGACTGCTTTGTAACTTTATCTGAACATATACTTGTTCTGTTTCTTCAGACATTGAAAATTTCAAGAACAGAATCATTTTCCAATAATTGATTCACATGTAGCTCTTTGCATATCGTAGTTCTTCTGTGTTAAAGACTATACCATCAACATCATTTTATTGATATTACCACACTTTATTATTAAAATATTCTAAGATTATATATACATATATAGACATGTAATGCATATCACACACACAGACACACACATACACAGGAAAGATATTTCAGTGGATAAAAGCCCTGAGTGCCTGTCCAGTGGACCCATATTTGATTCCCACCATCTATGAGGCAGTACAAAACCATTCATAACCTGAGTTCCAGGAATTTTATCCTGTTTTGATCTTTAGATGTGAGTGTGTTTGTGTGTGTGTGTGTGTGTGTGTGTGTGTGTGTGTGTGCGTGTGTGTTTCTCTCAAGAAAATTGAGAGTTGTAGTTTGGAATTCTCACATCAGGCCCTCTTTGAAGGGCTGTGCTCTACTTATTAGTCAGAATTAATAATGTTTAGCTGACCCTTGAACTGTTTCTCATCTCATGAAGCTGTTGGATGAGTTTCAATGATGAGTTTCAATGTAGATGATAAATTGAAGTCTTCAGTTTTGTTTTACATACATAGATACATACATACATACATACATACATACATGTCCTTCTGACCTAACAGTCTGCCTCATCTTAGCTAGGGATAGTAATGGCTAGGAAGACAAAATTTACAGGACTAGGTATTCTAAATATACAAGTAACTTACCATTATTGTTGACATGTTGTATTTATTGGAATCAACTTGTGAGTCCTGGATATTGTTGTCATATTGTACTTACCGAAATTAAGTTATAAGTTCGGGATTATAAGGAGAATGTGCAAAGACAGAAGTCAGAGTAAGCACAGTAACTCAATTCTTTGTTAATATCTGCACACAACATAAATTCTTTCTTCATATTGTTGCCCTATTAGCATGTAGATCATTTTGTAGGAGTCTTCAAGCTTATATTTTTATTAGTATAGAGGACTATATTTAGAATTATTTAAATGGTTATTAAAACCATTGATAGGAATTAAAATTACTTTATGAGATTGAATTTATGATTATACATTTCAAAAAATGTGTGGACTATGAGAAAAATAGGTTTTCAAAAGCATTATTCCAAAAATGATTTGCAGAGGATTTTGTCAGATTTCCCAAGGAGGAGATTGTATGTGCTAAAAGTACAGGAGCTTAAAAATATGAGTCACTCAAACTTACATATTTTTCATACAAAATGTCTGCTACTAACTCCAACTCTCAGAATTTAGTACACAGTGTTTTCCTTTTAATAAAATAAATGCCCTTGAAATTTCAGCTTTTTGTCATGTCTGTTATGGCAATTGCTTCCTAATGAAACTTAAGGACATCTTTAAAGTAATTTTCCAGCTTTCATTTATATTAAGAACTCAAAATAGATGATAGCAGCTAAAATTATTACTGTATTCATAAAGAGCTCTGCCCTGTAAATTAAATTTTATTACACAGAAATGTCAAATTATAACAAAGATAGAGTTATAATTTTTACATATAATTTTAAATAGACATTTTCTTCCAGAGAGATTTATATTCACATATGAGTTGAGTATTCACAAGAAATTTTTCATATATATATTTTTTAATAATGAGGTTATCACTTCAGTGAGGAAGAACATGCGGCCATATTTGACACTGATTCTCACATTTAACTTTTCAAAGGATGGCTTCGATATATTTAACATAACTTTATGAAGCTTTTTTTTTTTTGAGAAGGAAAAGATGGGTAAGAACAATTGTATATATCCAAAGTTTACTCATATTTTTAGTAAAAATGTGGGCAAACTGTTCAAGATTCCTTTGTTAATGAATGATGTCTAATAGAGTATCCATGTCCTATTATATTAGGGTATGAAATGTGCTCAATGCAAAAGGAGATGTTTTACAGCTCTGAGAAATACATCTTAGTACTAGCAGTATTTCTTAGCAATGCCTGAGACCATGGATTCCAACCCCAGCATGGATATATTGAAAGGAGGCCAGTGAACAAGTCTTAGCATGATAGTAATTAAATGAAACCATTATTAAAATTCTTTTTACTTATAGTACCTATGTTTTCTTTTTAGTTATTTTTAAGATTGTAATTTAATTATGTTTCTTCTTCTCCTTTTCTCCCTCCCATATGTCCTTTTCAGTTTCCCCCAAATTGATGGCCTCTTTTTTCACTAGTTGTTATTGCATATATGCATGTGCTTATATATTTCTAAATATAACCTGTTATATTCATACAGTATTACTTTTATATATGCTTTCAGCAATTGAAAAATTGCATTGTGGCTCACATTATGTTTCTATTAGTTGAAACTATTCTACTTAAATTTTTGCATTATCCTATTGAAGAAAGTAACAGGGTTGTTTTCCCCCCTATGGAGAAGAAATTAGATTAAAGCTACCATATATAATAGAACCCAAATGAATTATAAATTATCTCTCTCTCTCTCATTAGTAAGACTGGAATAAAGTGAAGTCCATCATAACCAGTGATGCACACATATGTGATAAAGAGAGAGATGTATAATTTTATCGTAAATTTCTGCATTATTTAATCAACTAATGAATCAAAAATAGAAAAATATCCCTATGAGTCTACTCTATACATTATTGAAAAAAGTGAAGAAGGAAAGAAAGAATGAAGGTTATCATTTTGGAATTCCTTACATATTTATAATACAAGACACCCAACAAAATATTGTTGAATTATCATGGTTTAATTGTCAGAATATCATCAGCAGTGAAGTTACTAGTTACAAAGTGTAAATGTTAAATACTTTTAATCACCTAGTCAGCAAATTTGTGTGCCAATATATTGCCATCTGTCTCCTTAACTTTTTATTCAAATATTGGGAGTAATGGCTGCATAATCATCTTCTAAACATTTTTTTAACTTCACAGTTTACAAAACACTATGTATTGAACACAATATTTTTTTATATCCTCTCATTTGAGCCTCATAATAGTCATTAAAATGGGCACTGTTTCCTTTGTTCAGGAGAAAAATTCCAGGTTCAGCCTGAAATGCTGTTATGTAGTTTGTGTTTACAATTTTCATTTGCCATTTTGTAGATAAATAAATTAACTATAAAAACACCGAGGGAATGGTAAGTTAATGCTTAAATTTAGGTAAATATTTGCAAATATTGTTGTTACTACAATGAAGAACATTTTAATCAGACTGCACATTAATAAAAACACATATTTATTACAACCCAGATAATAATAAAGGATTGTATAATAATAATAGAAATTTCAGAGAGGCATAAAACAAGAATAATGGAGAACCCACATAGACCACTAAATTACAGGTAGAAAATCACATGGAAAAATGAGATTGCAAAAAAAAGTAGGTTTACACAAGATTCTATAGGACATATTATTATAAAAAATATTACAGCATTCTGAGCTTCTTTTTGGCTAATATCCACTTATCAGTGAGTACATACCATGTGTGATTTTTGCGACTGGGTTACCTCACTCAGGATGATATTTTGAAGTTCCATCTATTTGCCTGCATGTTTCATGAGATCATTGGTTTTAATAGCTTGTAGTATTCCGCTGTGTATATGTATCACAATTTATATGTGAAACTCAAGAAGAAAATGGTCACACCAAAGTGTGGATGCTACGGTACTATTCAGTAGGGGGAAGAGAATAACTTCCGGGAAGTAGAGGGAGAGAGGATCTGGCAAGGAGAAAGGAGAGGGAGGGAAAAGGGGGTCCAGTTTAGAAGTGGAAGGAGAAGAAGAAGTACAGAGAGGGTCAAGAATTTGAAAGTAGGTTTGTAGCAGGGGTGGAGGAGAACTGGGGGTAGCCACTAGAAAATCTCAGATGCTAGGGACCAAAGAGGTTCCCACGTCCCAATAAGAAAGGAAGAATTTAGCCAAAATTCCCAACAAATGGGAAATAGAACTTGTAGAGACCTTATCTAGTGGATGCGCACAGACCCCAGTTGAGAGAAGTGACCTATTGACAGCAAAGTCTTAATTTAGAATTCCTCCAGTCCAAAATAAATAAATAAATAAATAAATAAATAAATAAATAAATAAAACAAAGAAAGGAGCAGAAACTGAGGGAAAGGCCATCCAGAGACTGTCCCAGCCAGGGATCCATTCCATCTGCTGACACCAAACCCAGACAGTATTGCTGAAGTGCTTGCTGACAGGAGCAGGAGCCCTGTATAGCTGTCTCCTGAGAGACTCTGCCAGAGACTGACAAATAGAGAGGCGGATGTTCACAGACAACCATTGGACGGAGCACGGGCATCCCACTGGAGAAGTTAGAGAAAGGACTAAAGGAGTTTGCAACCTCATAGGAAGAACAACAGTGCTGGCCAACCAGAACCACTAAAGCTCCCAGAGACTAGACTGCAAACCAAAGAGTGAACAGGGGGTCCTATGGCTCCAGCTGGATATGTAGCAGAGGACTGCTTTAGCTGGCATCACTGCGAGAAGAGCCTTTTGGTCCTGTGAATGCTTGATGACCCAGGATAAGGGAAGGCTAGGCCGCTGAAGCAGGAGTGGGTGGGAGGTTGGTGGAGCACCCTTATAGAGGTACGAGGGAGAAGGAGGGGATCGGGAGTTTGTGGAGGGGAAACTGGGAAGGGGGATAACATTTGAAATGTAAATAAATAAAATAACCAATAAAAACAGTATGCAAACCATAGAAAACAATAATATAGCAAAGCAAAAATGTATTCGTACCACAGTGGTAAAGGAGGTCTTACATAGTCACCATTCCACTCTGAAGTCTGATTTTAAACTCTAAAGACAAAGGGGACAATAGAGAAAGATTATAAATAAAATATTTTGGCAGTATTGCTCCAAAATCAAAAAGGTGAGTGTTCAAAACTGGAAAGGTATGTTAGGACAGAGGCCTTAAAATCTTTAACTACCAAGTGAAAGATTCTTGAACCTGTCTCTTCTAGCTGAAAACAATAGCTGTCATTAGTAATTATTAAACACAACTCTGTACCATGAAAATACACCCAGCGGCTTCTATCAGAAATGCATTAGGGGTAGTTAAATGATATCTAATGTTCCACATCTCGTGTTTTTAGGGTAAAGGACCTCACACATATTAGGCAAGTGGTCTACCACTAGTCTAAACATCCCCAGCTCACCAACAAGTCTTTTCTGAAGGAAAGCTTCGGTTCTGACAAGTGTATTCTATTTCCTCAAGAGAAAATGCACTAGAATCTCTATAAGGAAATGGATTATTTGACCTTATTCCTATATTTACATAAAAAAAACTTTTCTGAAAATTTTCCCCTGGAAGACTCTTTCAGGAATTGAGTTGTGTTTTAGAACTTTGAATCAGGAAGGAGGCAATGCCAAGACGGATCTATTCTAATAGTGACTGGATGACTAAATAGCAGTTTAAGAGTCTTTTTTGCCAATAGCCTAGGTGTAAATGGCCTGAATAAACCCTCCATGAAAGTGAAAGGCAAGCTGAGAGGGTTTGTGTCAGTTTCAATAGAATGCAAAATAAAATATAACTCTTGGATGAATAGGACACAAGATGGAAAGAGCTACAAAAATCATCTGAAAGTCATGTGTTCTAGTCCATAAGAGCATAACGCTTTCAGGAAATTATCCCATGCCACAGAGATCACATAGCTTGATAGTGGTAAAGCAGATCATTAAATCAAGGCCTATCTACCCTTAACTTCTTTTGTTTACTATGCTACACTTGACTCTAGTTTTAGACTTAGTAAATTTGGTGTGAAACCCAGTGGAAATGAGTTACAAAATGTTAACAGAGAATGAAATTTTATTGCTACTAAAAGTCATTGAACATTGTATCACATGCACACACACACACACACACACACACAAACACACACACACACACACACATCGAGAGAGAGAGAGAGAGAGAGAGAGAGAGAGATCTGTATACCTGCAGCTATGTACTATTGCTGTGATCTAGGTATCTGTTTCTAAATCTTAACAGTGTAAATGAGAATTTGGTGTTGAGACTTGCAGACTTAGTGAAATGTGCTGCTGTGGGCCTTGTTCTGCTTCGTGATCTGCTTAAGAATGTTTTGGTTCAGAAAATGTCTTTACTCTATGAAATGTTAATGGACATTTCAGATTCATTAAAATTACTTGATAAGCTTTATATATTTCTAACTCCTTGAGACAACAAAATCCCAATTGCATATCACAGTAAAGTGATCTGCTATGTACCCTTGATTTTTATGATATTATTTCAATTTTATCACATATGTGTGCATCACTGGTTATGATGGACTTCACTTTATTCCAGTCTTACTAATGAGATTTCTCCCTCCAAAAATCAATACCACCCGCTGATTTTAGTTATTCTAACATAAAGGGATGTAAAGTGAATATGCCAAAAGAGTCTTAAAAAGTGACTATTTTTCAAAAGACTAGCTTGTCAATTGAAGCAGAAAACTATATTCAGTTCACTGCATTTATGCATTGTTTTAGTCTCCTCCAATCAATTTAGAAATGCATTCTTATAAAACTGAGATTCTTATAAATCCTGTGCTAAACAGCTACAATAATGTGCCAATGTCAAGGTCATATTTTAAAAGTATAGAACAACATGCTGTAAATAAATATAAGATTATGAGTGAACTTTTCATATTGTTCGTTGTCCCAGGTCCTAGTTTTATTTCTTTTCTACTAGTGTATTTATTTTTACTTTACCTTTGATGGTGTCTCATGCATATTCATTGCCTTAAAGAAATTAAGGAGACATTATTCTAAAGTCAATATTGTGTTTGCTAATGAAAATGGTTAAGTTAATTAACTAAATGGCAACCTTCACTGAACTTTTTCAAAGCTATTTCCCCTTGTGGTGTATTTTCCTGAAGAAATGATGCATAAAAATTAAACTCCTGTTATTCTCTATTGTTTTATATTAGCTTCTAAATTGTTACTTTACATATATTGTCTCATGACTAATTATGACACTTCATTGAAATCAGGTAGAAAGCAAACATCTGAGTTATTTAAGCAGTTGTTCTTTATGCAAAAAAAGTTAAATGTTCTCTCAGAGATTCAGTAAAATACTTTTAAATGTTTTACGTGAAACACAAATAAGCTGATAATTCTAGTGGAATAAAATAGTTTCAAACCACAAAGAAAATAATGGCTTTGCAACCATGAAAATAACCAAATCTTAAAAAGAAGACACGGCGGCTGGAGAGATGGCTCAGTGGTTAAGAGCACTGACTGCTCTTCCAGAGGTCCTGAGTTCAAATCCCAGCAACCACATGGTGGTCACAACCATCTGTAATGGGATTGGATGCCCTCTTCTGGTGTGTCTGATAGCTACAGTGTACTCATATACATAAAATAAACAAATCTTTAAAAAAAAAAAAAAGAAGAAGAAGAAGACACGGGACCTGTAAGAGGTTTCAGTGGCTAAGCATTAGGTTTCCAGGCCTGACAACCTGAACGATGTGCCCTGGCCTCCATATGCACAAACACACGAGCTCGCATATCCATCCACATACTAATAATTAAAAAAAATCAGGAGACATATACATTAGTGATTGTAAAACCATCATGTTTCTTTTAGGATACTGAATAACATAGGTTTCCATACTTGATCACTGTAAAGGATAAGCAGAAATAACATCCAACTTTAACAGGCTTCTTTGAATAAGGGAATATATGCTCAAAATTAAGGATGAATATGCATGGTTACTTACAGAAATAAAGGAATGAGGGACAAATGAAGAGTTATTTGAATAACTGTAAGAAGCAAATACATCACAAATTTGATAAAATCAGAATGTTAATAGATAAAAATTTCCAAAGTAATAAGATGCATATTGCACTATCAAATGCTTATTTCAATTTCTGGTTTATTTTCTTTTAACATCCCTTTATATGTAAGACATCAAAAGATAATTTAGTTTATTATCATGGTTCATTAAAATTTAATGATTAATAATGCTAGTTCACAAAAGGACATTTTCATTTCAACAACTAATTATTGGTTTTGTCATAGGAATTGTTAGCATTTTGTTGCATTTAAGAATATATTATCAACTTGTATTTATATATGAGTGGCAAACCTTGAAATTTCAAGCTATCTTACACAATGCCTTGAAAAGATTTTCAGTCTTCTCCTATTGAACTGTGATTATATTAAAAATGTAAGCTTTATAAAGAATAATAGAGAGTTCTGAACTAAATCAAAGGTTGTTTATCTTTGATCATCTGATGATACATAAAGATAAGAACTTATATTAAGTGATTTCAAGAATAAAACAGAAGAAACTGAAAGTAGTAATACTAAACATTAAAAGTATACATCTAAGAAAATATAGTCATCTTTGGAGAGATATGTAGGTAAGGTGAACGGAGAATCTCCATCTCTGTAACAAAGGGATGAGAGGATGAGAGTCTTTAAGTGGCTGCTATAGATGAGAACTTTGGAAAGCAAGTTGTACTCTGGTTATCATCTAGAGATTTGATTCGAACTCTCTTTATATTCTAGTTTCACAAAAATCTGTTTTGCTTTGATATAGGGTCTTACTATGTAGCCCTGGTTGGCCAGGAACTTGTTCTGTAGACAGGCTGGCCTATAAATCACAGAGACAAGCCTTATTTGCAATCCTGGGTGCTGTGATGAAAGAACGTCATCTCTATGTCTATCCTATGTTTCTTTATTAATTCAATTTACTAGTGTTTAATCCACATAGAAATCTAAAATTATGTATATATATATACATATATATATATCTACACACATATATATGTATGAAAAAGTCATTAATTCTATTTTTGACAAAGATATTATTTCACATCCCAGTCATAACTAAGAATTTCAAGTGGCACTCCAAGTGCCAAAATTATTAGAAAAGCCAAGAAGGCAAGGATGAGGAGAAAGAGGAACACTTCTCCACTGTTGGTGGGGTTGTAAATTGGTACAACCACTCTGGAAATCAGTCTGGCAGTTCCTCAGAAAATTGGACATAGTACTACCTGAAGACCCAGCTATTCCACTTCTGGGCATATACCCCAGAGACACTCCAATATACAACAAAGATACATGTACCTCAATGTTCATAGCAGCTCTATTTATAATAGCCAGAAGCTGGAAAGAACCCAGATGTCCTTCAACAGAAGAATGGATACAGAAAATGTGATATATTTACACAATGGAGTACTACTCAGCCACCAGAAACAACGACTTTATGAAATTCTTAAGAAAATGGTTGCATCCAGAGAATATCATCCTGAGTGAGATAACCCAGTCACAAAAGAACAGACATAATATGCAGTCACTGATAATTGGATACTAACCCCAGAAAGCTCTGAACACCCCAGAAACAACTCACAGACTATAAAGTTCAAGAAAAAACAAAGGCCAAAAAAAAAAAAAAAAGAAAATGAAAAACGATTATGCTTAATCTTTACACACCAAGAAAACTTTGACTAATTCAAGGTTACATCTTGTTTTACATGTACTTTATGCTCATTGTAACTAGTAAGATCTTAATGCACACTATCAAACCTTTAAAAAAATCAAGTACTGACAAAATTGTATTCATATACTTTTATACAAAAATGATTAAAATCTGTACATTTATCTTTGTTTTTTAAAATAAAGTTTTTCAATTTAAAAAAAAAAAAAAGAAAATCCAAGAAGGTCAAACAAAACAATAGTGTATCCAATTCCCTACAAAATATTTCTAAAGGACAGATCCAAAGAGCAGCCATTATTGAGCATGGTTGCAAGAGATTAACATTCAGAAGATGGAATTAGCACACATAAGTCTTCTGACATTAAATGATATTGGATGCTTGATATGACTTGCTTAAAATATGTCTTTGAAATTTCTGTAGTAGTTTTAAGAATAAATGGATTTCATACCAATATGAAAACTCGTTGCAGGCTGGAGAGAGATGGCTCAGTGGTTAAGAGCACTGACTACTCTTCCAGAAGTCCTGAGTTCAATTCCCAGCAACCACATGGTGGCTCACAACCATCTGTAATGGGATCTGATGCCCTCTTCTGGTGTGTCTGAAGACAGCTACAGTGTGCTCAGCTAAATAAAATAAATGTCTTTTTAAAAAGAGAGAGAATTTAAAAAATAGAAAACGCATTGCATATTGATTTTTTTATTTTAAAAAAAATGGAATATTTTCTTTTCCTAATTAATTCTTCTCTTATCCAATATATCCAGGGCACAGTTTCTATTCTCTTTACTCCTCAGTTAAACTCATTTTCCTTCAGAGGAGATCAGGCCGCTAAGGGATATTAACCACTCAAAACATAAAAAGATACAATAACATTTGAAATATAAATAAATAAAATATCCAATTGAAAAAAAATAAAATAAAACTTAAAAACAGAAAAGAAAATCAGATGCAATGAAACTAGGCACATACCTAATATCAAGACTGAACAAGGCAACCCAGTAGATGTTAAAGGTCCCAAGAGCAAATGAAAGAGCCAAACAAGCTAAAACCCAAAACATAGATACACAGGACCTAGTCAAGACCCATATATGTTTCAGTATTGCCCCTGTAATCTCTGTGAGCCCCTATGAGCCTAACTTTGTTGATTCTGTGGGCCATGTTCTCCTGGTGTCCTCTCCCTCTCTAGCAACTACAATTATTCCTCTTCTGTGGGGTTCCTCAAGCCCCAAGGAGAGTAGCTTAATGGAGGGCTACAATTTGGACACTTTCTTAACCTAATGTTTGCCTACTACATGTCTATAGCACAGCTTGAAATCAGGGACAGTGATACCTCTGGAACTTCATAGTTGTTTTTGATATTTTAGGTATTTTGTTTTTCCATATAAAGTTCAGTATTGTCCTTTCATGGTTTATAAAAAATTATATTGGAGTTTGTTGATGGCTGCTTTCTTTGAATCTGTACATTTATTTTGGTTGGATGGCTGTTTTTAACTATGTTGATCCTATTGATTCATGACCATGGGGTATTTTTCCATCTTCTAATAACATCTGTGAATTTCTTTCTTCCAAGACTCAAAATTCTCATTATATAGGTCTTTCACTTGCTTGATTAAAGTTACACCAAGATATATTATTTGTGTCTATTGTAAAGGTTGTTGTTTCCTTGATTTCTTTCTCAGTCCTTAACTCATTTTGTATATAGAAAGGCTACTGATTATTTGTTTGTTTGTTTGTTTGTTTGTTTATTATCTTTTTAGTTTCTTTTCTATCAGGCCACATTCTTGCAAGTGTTTTTCAGCTCTAAGATTTTTCTGGTGAAATTTTTACGGTTACTTATATATAGTATCATATCATCTCCAAATAAAGATAATTTTACTTGATCATGGTAGAGGACGTTTTTATGTGCCAATTTCTTCTGTTATTCGATATTCTCTATATTTATATTTTTAATATTATCCTCTTCCCGCCTGTTCCCATCCCTACCTCCCCTCCCCTTGCCCAACCACCCTCTCCCACCTCAGCACCTTGGCATTCCCCTACACTGGGAAAATGAGCCTTCACTGGACCAAAGGCCTCTCCCATTGATGCCAGACACTGCAGTCCTCTGCTACATATGCAATGGGAGCCATGGGTCTCTCCATGTATGATTATTGGTTGGTGAAGAACAACATTATGAGCTTATTTCTGATTTTGTTAATTTGGATACTTTCTCTGTGGCCTTTAGCTCGGCTAAGGGTGTGTCTATCTTGTTCATTTTCTCAAAAGAACCAGTTCTTGGGTTTGCTGATTCTTTGATTTTTTCTCTTTCTGTTTTATTTATTTCATTTCACAGTTTGGATACTTCTTGCTGTCCACTCCTACTAGGTGTAGTTACTTTGTTTTATCTAGAGCTGTCAGTTGTGCTGTTAAATTGCTAATGTGAGATCACTTTGTTTTTGTTTTTGTTTCTTTTTTTTTAAAGATTTATTCATTTAATGCATGTGAGTACACTGTAGCTGTCTTCAGACATACCAGAAGAGGGCATCAGATCCCATTACAGATGGTTGTGAGCCACCATGCAGTTGCTGGGAATTGAACTCAGGACCTCTGGAAGATCAGTCAGTGCTCTAACCACTGAGCCATCTCTCCAGCCCCTTGTTTTTGTTTCTTAATTTAGGCACTTAGTGCCACTTTCATTTTATTCTATACGATTGAGTATGATGTATATTCATTTTAGTTGAATTTTAGAATGTCTTTAATTTCTTTATGTCTGCCTTGACTCAGTAGTCACTTAGTAGGGAATTGTTAAGTTTCCATAAATTTGTGGCCTTCCTATTGTTTTTGTGGAAATATAGCTTTTCTTTATAGTGATTTGATAATATGCAAGAAAAAAATTTTTGGTTTGTCTAATCTGTGGAGACGAGCCCTGTGACTATGTGGCCAGTTTTGGAGAAAGCTCTGTGAAATGCTGTGAAGAACATGCATTCTAATGTGTTTGGGTGAAATGTTCTCTTCTATCATCTTGCTAAGAGTTGGTTTTAAGGTCTTTTACATGTACTTCAGCTGTGTTGGAATATTCAAGACTTACCATTGTGGGATAATTGAGTTCTGTTGGTAACTTCTGTTGTTGCTTGTGTTTTTTCTCTAGCATCTAGGCATCTGGGTTTAGGGTTATCATAGCTTTAGGCACTGATTTCTGCGTTTGTTTTTGTTGGATGGATATGTTGTTCCTTGGTTTCTGTGTACTCTATGGTCTTCTAACCTGTGTGTAAGGGTTGAGAAGAGGTCTCTGTTCAAGTTGTGGATGCAGACACAACTATGATGAGAAAGAGACTCTGCTATGTTTAATTGTAATAAATTGTTCTACATCAGAACAAATATGAGTGACACATTCAATTTTAGTGCTAATATAGACATTAAAATTTGAGTACACATGGAGAGAATAGCTGCATATGTAGTAAAGGACAGCATTGTCTGGCGTCAATAGGAGATGCCTTTGGCCCAATGAAGGCTCCCAGTGTAGAAGAATGCCAAGGACCTGAGGTGGGAGAGGGTGGTTAGGAGAGGGAGTACCTTGAGGGGAGGGGGATGGGAGTAGGGAGAGGAGATAACATGTGCAATGTAAACACAGAGAATATCCAATAAATTTTTTAAATATAATTTAAAATATAAGCACATAGAATTAACTTCAGAAATATACATCATTAAAATCTGTGTTTAAATGACATTGTTCCAACATTGTTTTTTTTTTTTTAGAGTGGTAGGTCTAATTTATTCATTTAATTTTAGTTTTACAGACTTTAATAATTAATATTATCAGAAGTGGGAAAATGCTAAATTTTACAGACGTGACTGAATTTGTCCTTTTGGGCTTAACCAACAGAAAGGAACTGCAAGTCCTCTTATTTGTCATCTTTCTCATGGTCTATATCATAACCATGGTGAGCAACATTGGCATGATGATATTAATTAAGATCAGTCCACAGCTTAGCAGCCCAATGTACTTTTTCCTGAGCCATTTGTCATTTGTTGATGTGTGGTTTTCTTCCAACATCACTCCTAAAATGCTGGAAAACTTGCTGTCAAAGACAAAAACAATTTCTTAGGCTGGTTGCTTGGTACAGTGCTTCTTCTTCATTGCCCTTGTTCATGTGGAAATCTTCATTCTTTCTGTCATGGCCTTTGACAGGTACATGGCAATTGGGAAGCCTCTGCTCTATGGCAGCAAAATGTCCAGGGTGGTTTGCATTCGCCTTATTTCTTTCCCCTATATATACGGGTTTCTGACTAGTCTGGCTGCAACCTTATGGACTTATGGCTTGTACTTCTGTGGGAAAACTGAGATCAACCACTTCTACTGTGCAGATCCACCCCTCATTAAAATGACCTGTGCCGGGACTTTTGCGAAAGAATATACAATGCTCTTTCTTGCAGGCATTAACTTCACATATTCCTTGATTGTTGTCATCGTCTCCTACCTGTTCATTCTCATTGCCATCCTCAGAATGCGCTCAGCAGAAGGCAGGCGCAAGGCATTTTCCACCTGTGGGTCTCACCTCACAGCTGTTGGCATATTTTATGGCACTCTTATCTTCATGTATCTCAGACGTCCAACCGAGGAGTCAGTGGAGGAAGGAAAGATAGTGACTGTGTTCTATACCACAGGGATCCCCATGTTGAATCCTATGATCTACAGTCAGTTAGACATCTGGCCCAGGAGATCTGCTAAACCTCTAATTATTTCCTTATTTATAAAATGTACATGCAGATAGAAAAGTTTATAAATGTTTTTCTTTGCAGAAAAAACAAATATATATAATGCCAAATTTTACAGATGTAACTGAATTTCTTCTTGTTGGATTGACAAGGCGTCAGGAATTCAGGGATCTCTTTTGTGTGGTGTTCTTAGCTGTTTACGTGGTCACTCTGTTGGGCAACATTGGTATGATAATTTTGGTCAGCATCAGTCAGCAGCTTCAAAGTCCTATGTATTTTTTTCTAAGTCACTTGTCCTTTGTGGATGTGTTGTTCTCCTCAATGTTACCCCCAAAATGCTGGAAAATACTTTGCGTTCTTTTCATTTCACTCAGCTTTAGTTATTTAGTTTGCTACAGCCTGTGTTTATCACCAGATTTCTGGGTTCATAGGCTGTATGCAGATAGTATCAAACATGGTAGCCAGTGATGGTCTCTTTTGTTAAAGTTAATTCAGAGAATATTAAAAGATTTAAAATGTGTTTTTTGGATTTTGTTTCAATGTCTCTATTGTTTACTGAAAAGAAAAATGTGAATAATAATGTGGAAAATTTGATCTTTCTAAATATCTATCATGAACAATACTCAAGTACAAAATTTCAGCTAATTTAATTTCAGAATTTTTTTTAATCCTCAACCCCTACTTTCTTGTTTAATCCCAAGATCTAAATAACCTTAAGAGTCCCACAGTCTTTGCAAATTCTTACCTATTAAAATTGCAATATCTTTAAAATATCAAGTCTCTTTTAAAAATCAAACTCTTTACAATTCAATGTCTTAACTGTGGGCTCCACTTCTTCCTTCAAGAGGGAAAAATATCAGGGCACAGTCACAATCAAAAGCAAAATCAAACTCTAACCATCCAATGCCTGAGAAACATTCATGAGCTTCTGGGCTCCTCCAGGCGCTTGGGTCACTTCTCCAGCTCTGCCCTTTGTAGCACACTCAGTTTGTCTTCTAGGCTCCAGCTGTCTGTTCTCCACTGCCACTGCTGTTCTTGGTGGTCATCTCATGGTACTGGCATCTCCAAAACACTACTGTCAGTCCTGGGGCACTAATTGCCACTGAGGCTGCACCTTCACCAATGGCCTTCCATGGCCTCTCACAGTGCCGAGCCTTGACTGCTCTCCAGGACCCCTTCATTCCTTCAAATCCAGTACGGCCTGGGTGACTCTTACACATTACCAAGTCCAGCCACAGTACGAGGTACTAACTTGGCTATTTCTGGAACACAGCCTCGTTGTACTCTCAGAAAACATTTCCCAGAAGATTTCACCTCAGTGATACTGGTCTCTTCTTAATCACCATTAATTTCTTAGCTCCAGCTGACCAGCATTAATGGTTCAGAATTATCTATCTTGTGTTACGTAGGTAGCAAATATAAATTGAACATTTGCAGATATGTTAGTTCTCAGTGTCTGTGAGCTCATATCTGTGATTCAACAAGCTAAGGCTAAAACTTTTGCCATTGTAGTGAATAACTGCTGGGGAAGTAAAAATCATTCTCGTGTGAGGGTGTGCTTATGGGTGACTTTCCTTTGCATCACTAAAAGGCTCCATGCTCACACCCAGAGGGGCAGCACTAACTGCACTAAAAGCTCGCTAATTTTTTGTCAACCTGATACACACTAGAGTCATGTGAGAAGAGGGGATCTTATTTAGGGAGCTTCCTCCATCAGGTTTACCTATAAGCATTTTCATTGGTATTCTTTTTTTTTAACAACTTTATTTTACAAAACAAAGATAAATGTACAGATTTTAAGCATTTTTTGCATAAAATTATACAATACATTTTTGTCAGTACTGTTTTTTCAGATTTTAAAATAATTTTTACATAAAACTGTATGAATATTTTTTTAGTCAGTACTTGATATTTTTCAAGGTTTGATAGTATGCATTGAAAACTTAATAGTTACAATGAGCATAAAGTACATGTAAAAGAAAATGTAACATGGACATAGTCAAAGTTTTCTTGTTGTATAAAGATTTTTTTGTTTTGTTTTGTTTTGTTTTGTTTTCTTTATTTCTTGGACTTCATACAGTCTGTGAGTTGTTTCTGGGGGAGTGTTCATTGGTATTTTTTATTAATAGTTGATATAGAAGAACCCAGGCCTCTGGGGGTAGTTTCCAGCCCTGGTTGAGACTTATATATACAACACAGACATATAGTACCGTGTTGTGTAAGAAAGCATGCTAAGCAAGCCAAGGAAAGTGAAAAAGTAAGTCACGTTCTTCTATGGCCTTAGCTTCAGCTTCTGCCTCCAGGTTCATGCTTGAGTTTCTTCCCTGTCTTCCCTTCATTATCAACTACATGCCACAAAGCTGAAATGAACCCTTTCCTCTGCAAATTTCCTTTGTTCATGGTATTTATCACAACAACTGAAAACAAACAAGACCATTTGGGTTATTTAAGAAAAAAGACATAAAGGTAAAAGGGAACATGTTCAAGGAAAATGGGACTAGTTGAATGAGGAAAATTAGTGAGATTGGTATGATCATATATACATGTCCCAAATTCTCAAGCATACAGAAAAACTAAATTGTATCTGTACTAAACTAGTACAGGCATGGAAAGGAATGAACATAATTATATGCAAGTAATGCATCATTTTGTATGAAGGACTTAGATCTTACAGATCTTTGTATGTGCAGGATGAGTTTGGGTTTTACTACTATTGTGATCATGAACTTCTTCAATAATAGACTCCAGTGTATTGTACAATTAATTTTTTTCCTTGCAGTGTGTTGTTTAATCTAACTTTCAAGTGAGTTGCCCAAGGATAGATGAATTGACACAATAGAGCATACACTGAAGAAAAATTAAGGAGTAGAGGAGGGGCCTGGGTGATGACTCACTAAAACCTGGGGACCTGAGTATGGGTTCTGGCACATTTGAAAATTTATGCTGATGTGGTTGCATCTGCAATCCTGGAATTGGAAGTTGGAGACTCAAAGATCCCTCAAAATAACTGGCTAAACAGTGGGGCCAAATTAGGTTCTTTATCAAAAGTGATTGTCTGCTTGAAGATCTCTACAACGATCAGACAACTACATTAAATGATCTTAAAGCGTTGGTATAATGCCTTGAACATCTAGAACAATGGCCAGCTACACTTCTCTGTGAAGGTACAGAGAGTAAATATTTTATGCTTTGCTGACCATATAAACTCTACCACCACCCTATGTTCTGCATTTTTATGGTGTTAAAATCCAACACTTAACAACTAGAAAGAAAAAGCTCATAGCCAAGTCTCAATAAATATTTATAGTCATAAATTTTAGTTTCATTTAATATTCATCTATCATCTATCCTTTTTAGATTATTTGAAATATAACAACCTTTCTTAGCGCTAAACTATAGAAACACATGTAACAGTTGAACTTGATCAAAGAACAGTATTTCAGTGCCCCTTGCCCTAGACTCTTGTGAAAATGAGCTGACAGCAAGACTCTGGGCAGAATATAAAATTGCCTTAACTTTAAATTCTTCAGTGATTTTTTTTTCTCCTCCATAAAAAACAAAATCAAATATTCAAGTCTCTTTATAAGCTGTCTTTCAAAGTTTCTCTTTTCTGGCTACTAGTAATCTCCATCTCGATCCATTTTGCCCTCTTTGTATTTTCCACACACCTCATGAAACATTAGCTTTCCTCCTGGCAATGTTAACCCCTCCTCCTGTTCTAAAAAAACAATAAACACCTGCTTAAGCACCAACGCCTCCAGGAGTCACTACTTTCTATCATATTATTTTGTGTGTCATCAGTACAATTAAAAATCTCAGGGACATCAGTTTTCTCATTTGTTAGGCAGGTTTCCTTTACTAGATAATGCAATGTGCATTTTATTTTGTGGTATAAAAACATAGTTCATCACGTTGTCGTAGTAGAGAATATTATACAGAGAAACTACTAATGTCACCTATATCGATGAAACAATTGGTTCCAAAAATTCTTTTCAATCTTATTGTTAAAAAAAAAACAATTGTAGCAAGTTGGTTTCATTCAGGAAGAGAGATCATTTTTCAATTTAATAGCAGTTTTTATTTAAACAGATTTTATGATCTGTTTGTGTGAGGGGTGTGTCTGTGATTTTGTGTATCTATGTGTGTGTGTGTGTGTGTTATGTTGTAGGGGGTATATATGGTGTGTGTAGTAGGAGTGTGTATATATGTGTGGTATTGTGGTGTGTGTGTGTCTATGTGTGTGGTATGTGATGTGTTTAGTATATGTGTGTTTGTTTTTGTGCATGTGGTGTGTGTGTGATGTATGTGTGTATGTGTGTTGTGTGTGCATCTGTGTGTGGTGATGTGTGTATGTGAGTGGTGTTTGTATGTGGTCAGCGTGTGTGCGCGCACATAGTTTGTATGATATGTGTGTTATGTGTGTGTTATGTGAGGTGTGTGAGTCTGTGTGGTGTGTGTGTGTCTGTGGGGGTCCTCTGTGTGTGGCAGGTATATGTGTGTGGTGTGTGATGTATGTTTGACCGTGTGTGGTATGTGTATATATATATGTGTGTGTGTGTAATTTGTGTGTGTAAGTTAAAGGATAACTTCATGTGTCAGTCCTTGCTTTCTGTTTTGAGACTGAGTATCTTATTGTTCACTCCAGTACACAGAGTGATGCTCCTTGGCTGACAGGCTTCAGGAGACCCTTCTCTCTCTGGCACCCTTCGCACTGTAGGAAGAGAAGAATTGCAGATGTATATTACCACTTCTTACTTTAAATGGGTTCAAAATGTCTAAACATATTTCTCATACTTGTGCAGCAAATTATTTTTCTACTAAGCCATCTCCCCTTCCTTAGTCTATCATTTAATAATATAAGTTCAGATGAAAAAGATACTCTTTGGGGATTTTTGTTTGTTTGCTTGTTTTAATTAAATTTCAAGTTATATGTATGCAATGATAATTTTAAATAGAACTTTTAAAACTGAGGATATATAATCATCTAATGCACATTTCTCTTTTTGTCTCCAACGTATACTGTTTTGTGTAAAGGTAAAATTATTTTTAACTTGTATCATTGGAACAATGATTTTAAAATGACATCTCAGGAATCAACTGAATATTATGTTGTAATAATTTTGATCAAGTATTTTAAATTAAATAGAAAGATTATCAAAAGTATTATTTTTTTAAAAAAAAATCTAAGGGTAATCTGTCTGCATTGTTCAAGAAAGCAAAATTTGTAATGGAAAAATGTGGTGTGTGAGCATGCCTGGGAAAGGAAGACAAATATGGGGTTACAATTTTAGAAAACATTTTATAGATTTTGTATTTGCCATAAAAAATTACATTTTGACTTCTTTGTAGGTTTTCTTGTCCCTGGAGTTTAAACAGTATGTAATCAAAATCATGCTGTGTAGTAAAGGTGCATAGTTAGGAGGGAAATCCCTATAAAATGCATTTTAGAAGATAAATAGGAGCTATTCAAGTTTGAGCAAATCAATTTCACCAATTCGCTTAACTTTTCTAATGCCACTGGGAGCAGTTTTATGGCTTGTTACCTAATGTTAGGGTAGATTTAAATCAAGGCAAGCAATCAGAAGCTATTTTCTAGGTGCTATGTGTATTATTAAGAATTTTTAAGGCATGAAGTTAGTTGCTTAGACAGCAATGTAAGAAATTAATGAACAAAAATACTCCTCATGAGAACCAAGTTTGACTGAAAAGCCAATATGGGTTTAGTGTGGAAATAAGGGCACAGTACTCTGGAGACTACAAAAGTCTTTACTGTACATCAAATTTTACTGACTTTGAAATCTTGCTACAAATGCTACAAATTTACCACATTTTGTTTTATGTATTTGAGGTCTTTGGCAACAGTAACAAAATCCATGTCTAGAAAGGCAGTTATTTTACAATAAAATTAATACTATTGTGACTTATTAATAGAGAATTAAGTGGTTTCAACTAAACTGAAAGGTACATATCAAATATAAGTCTATAAACATTATGAATAAAACGCACACATTTACAAAGAAAGTCTGCTTACGTTAAAGGTATAATCCCAATAGCTGTGTCATTAAGGGATCACTTCATGACTTTATAAAAAGTTTACCATTTTTGAAAGCCTGGCATATAACTACAATATACTTTTTATTTTATCAACCATTATTGTTTTACAAATCTTACAGTGAAATGAGAAACAAATGAATAGGATAGTTAACAATAAAAACTGCTGTATACAATACATTAGAAAACTGTGCCTAGCAATATTTTTTCTGTTCAATGTCTAGTTCTACAGTTGCTTTAATTTGTTGCTTTGTTTCATTTCATTTTACTTTATTTTATTGTAAATGTGTACATGTTTTAGTATGGCTGTAGATGTATTTACACTGAGGCCAGAAGTCAACTTCAAGGAGTATTCTTTACTATGACAAAAACCAGAACTTTGTCAGTTCTGCTTGGCTAGTCAGACAGAAAAGATTTACCTGTCCCTGCCTCCTCTCTTGAATTTCAAGAACTTACCACCATAATTAGTCTCTTTTACAGAGCTATGAATCAAACCTATGTAGAACATGTAAGATCTTTCCATCTTCTGAAATCTTCTTCAATTTTTTCTTCAGAAACTTGAAGTTCTTATCATAAAGAACATTTTTTTAAATTTTTACTTATTTATTTAATATATTTTTAATTGAACAACTTTATTTTTGAAAACAAAGATAAATGTACAGATTTTAAAAATCATTTTTGCATAAAAGTATATGAATGCATTTTTGTCAGTACTAGATTTTTTTAAAGGTTTGATTGTGTGCATTAAGATCTTACTAGTTACAATGAACATAAAGTACATGAACAACAAGATGTAACCTGGAAATAGTCAAGGTTTTTTTGGTGTATAAAGATTAAGCATAATGGTTTTTCTTTTGGGGGGGACTTTGTTTCATTGAACTTCATATAGTCTGTGAGTTGTTTCTGGGGTGTTCAGAGTTTTCTGGGATTAGTATCCAATTATCAGTGACTGCATATTATGTCTGTTCTTTTGTGACTGGGTTACCTCACTCAGGATGATATTCTCTAGATGTATCCATTTTCTTAAGAATTTGGTTAAGTCATTGTTTCTGATAGCTGAGTAGTACTCCATTGTGTAAATGTACCACAATTTTTGTATTCATTCATCTACTGAAGGACATCTGGGTTCTTTCCAGCTTCTGGCTATTATAAATAGGGCTGCTATAAACATTGTGTGCATGTGTCCTTGTTGTATGTTGGAGTGTCTCTGGGGCATATGCCCAGAAGTGGAATAGCTGGGTCTTCAGGTAGTACTATGTCCAATTTTCTGAGGTATCGCCAGACTGATTTCCAGAGTGGTTGTATCAGTTTACAACCCCACCAACAGTGAAGAAGTGTTCCTATTTCTCCGCAGCCTCGCCAGCATCTGCTGTCATCTGAGCTTTGGATCTTGGCCATTCTGACTGGTGTGAGGTGGAATCTCAGAGTTGTTTTGATTTGTATTTCCCTGATGGCTAAGGATGTCCAGCACTTCCTCAGATGTTTCTCAGCCATTCGATATTCCTCAATTGAGAACGTTTTGTTTAGCTCTGTACCCCATTTTTAATAGGATTGTTTGATTCTCTTCTGTCTAACTTCTGAAGTTCTTTGTATACCTTGGGTATGAGGCCTCTATCAGATGTGGGGTTGGCAAAGATCTTTTCAAATCTGTTGGGTGCGGTTTTGTTTCCTTGACAGTATCCTTAGCCTTACAGAAACTTTGCAATCTCATTAAGTCTCATTTGTTAATCTTTGACCTTAGAGCTTGAGCCATTGGTGTTCTGTTCAGGAAATTTTCTCCTGTGCCTATATGTTCTAAGGTTTTCCCTACTTTCTCATCTAATAGTTTCAGTGTGTCTAGTTTAATGTGGAGATCTTTGATCCACTTACACTTGAGCTTTGTACAAGGAGATAAGAAAGGGTCAATTTTCATTCTTTTGCATGCTGGGTGCGAGTTGGACCAACACCATTTGTTGAAGAGGCTGTCCTTTTTCCATTGAATGTTTATTGCTCCTTTGTCAAAAATCAGGTGACCATACATGTGAGGGCTCATTTCTGGATCTTCTATTCTATTCCGTTGATCCACGTACCTATTTCTGTACAAGTACCATGCAGTTTTTAGCACAATTGCCTTGTAATATAGCTTGAGGTCAGGGATAGTGATTCCTGCAGATGTTTTCTTGTTGTTGAGGATGGATTTTGCTATTCTAGGTCTTTTGTTATTCCATATGAAATTGCACATTGATCTTTCCAATTCCATGAAGAACTGGGTTGGAATTTTGATGGGGATTGCATTGAATCTGTAGATTACTTTTGGTAGGATGGCCATTTTTAAGATGTTGATCCTTCCAATCCATGAGCATGGAAGATCTTTCCATTTTCTGAGATCTTCCCCGATTTCCTTCTTTAGAGATTTAAAGTTCTTGTCATACAGGTCCTTCACTTACTTTGTTAGGGACACCCCCCATATTTTATAGTCTTTGTGACTATTGTGAAGGGTATCTTTTCCCTAATTTTTTTCTCTGCATATTTGTCCTTTGAGTAGAGGAAGGCTACTGATTTGTTTGAGTTAATTTTGTATCCAGCCACTTTGCTGAACTTGTTTATCAGCTGTAGGAGTTCTCTGGTGGAATTTTTGGGGTCACTTACATACACTATCATGTCATCTGCAAACAGTCATGTTTTTACTTCTTTCTTTCAATTAGTATACTTTTGATTTCCTTTTGTTGTCTAATTGCTCTGGCCTGGGCTTCCAGTACTATGTTGAATAGGTAGGGGGAGAGTGGGCAGCCTTGTCTAGTCCCTGATTTTAGTGGGATTGCTTCAAGTTTCTCACCATTAAGTTTGATGTTGGCTGTTGGTTTGCTGTATATTGCTTTTATTATGTTTAAGTATGGACCTTGGGTTCCTCTTCTTTCCAAGACTTTTAACATAAAGTAGTGTTGAATTTTGTCAAATGCTTTCTCAGTATCTAGTGAGATGACCATGTGGTGTATTTGTTTTCCTCTAAATTTTCCAGTTTTATTGAGTAGTAGCATCTGATATCTTGAATTTCTTCAGTTTCTGTTATGTCTTTCCTTTGATTTCTGACTTTGTTAATTTGGATACTCTCTCTGTGCCCTCTAGTTAGTCTAAGGGTTTATTTATCTTGTTGATTTTCTCAAATTACCAGATCTTAGTTTCGTTGATTCTTTTTATAGTTCTTTTTGTTTTTTGTTTTTTTTTTTTTTTTTTTTTTTTTTTTTGTTGATATCAGGTCTCAGTTTGATTATTTCCTGCTGTCTACTCCTCTTGGCTGTATCTGCTCTTTTATTTTTTTTTCTAGAGCTTTTAATTTTTGTTGTATTCTAAAATCTTTCTTCATTTCTTTCCTTGTCCAAGTTATCATTGAGTAAGTATTGTTCAACTTCCATGTGTATATGGGCTTTTCGTCAATTATTTTGTTATAGAAGACCAGTAGTCCATGGTGATGTAATAGGATGTCCGGGAGTATTTCGGTTTTTTTGTGGGGGTTGTTTGTTTGTTTTTCATCTGTTGAGTCCTCTTTTATGATGGACTATATGGTCAGTTTTGGAGACGGTAATGTGAGGTGCTGAGAAGAAGATATATTCTTTTGTTGTAAGATGAAATGTTTTATAGATGTTTGTTAAACCCATTTGTTTCATAACTTTTGTTAATTTCATGTGCGAGTGGGGTGTTGAAATCTCCCACTATTATTGTGTCTGGTGTAACATGTGCTTTGAGTTTTAGTAGAGTTCCTTTTATGAATGTTGGTGCCCTTGTATTTTGAGCATAGATGTTAAGGATTGAGAGTTCCTCTTGATAGTTTTTCTTTGGATGTGTAAAAACTGTCCTTCCTTATCTTTTTAATAACTTTTGGATGAAAATATATTTTGTTTGATATTTGAGTGGCTACTCCACCTTGTTTCTTGGGACCATTTTCCTGTGATATTTTTTCTCAGTCTTTTACTCTGAGGTAGTGTCTGTCTTTGTTGCTGAGATTAGTTTCCTGTATAGAGCAAATTGCTGAATCCTCTTTACCTATCCATTCTGATAGTCTAATTTTTTTTTAATTGGGGAATTGAGTCCATTGCAGTTAAAAGATGTTAAGGACAACTGATTGTTGTTTCCTGTTAGTTTTTGTTGTTAGAGTTATGTTTGTGCGATTGTCTTCATTTGGTTTTGTTGCAAGAAGATTATTTTCTTGCTTTACATAGGGTATAGTTCCCTCCTTTTATTGGAGTTTTCCATTTATTATCCTTTTTAGGACTAGGTTTTTATACAGATGTTGTATAAATTAGTTTTTGTCTTGGAATATCTTGGTCTCTTCATTCAGAGTTTTGCTGAATATAGTAATCTGGGCTGTGATTTGTTTTCTCTTAGGGTCGGTATGATGTCTGTACCTCCAGGATCTTCTAGCTTTCATACTCTGTTGAAGTCAGGTGTAATTCTGATTGGTCTTCCTTTATATGTTACATGTCCTTTTTCTCTTACTGCTTTTGGTATACTTTCTTTGTTTTGAACATTTGGTGTTTTGACTATTATATGTTGGGAGGAATTTCTTTTATGGTCCAATCTATTTGGAGTTCTTGTATGTTTGGCTTCTTGTATGTTTATAGTTGCTTCTTTCTTTAGGTTAGGGAAATTTTCTTCTAAGATTTTCTTAAAGATATTTATTGGGCCTTTTAATTGGGAGTCATAGCTCACTTCTAAACCTATTATCCTACGTCTTCTCATTGTGTCCTGGATATCCTGAATATTTTGGGTTAGGAGCTTTTTGATTTTGCCTTTTTGATGACTGATATGGTTTTTCTATGTTATCTTTTACCCCTGAGATTCTCTCTTCCATCTCTTGTAGTCTGTGGGTAATGCTTGTATCTGTGACTCCTGATTTCTTTTCTATCTTCAGGGTTGTCTGCACTGCTTCTCCGATTTCTTTGTTGCTTCTATTTCTGTTTTCAGTTTGCTTTCCTGTTTGGTTGTCTTCTTCTAGCTCTTTAAGTGATTTTTTTTGTTTCCTCTTTATGGGCTTCTACTTGTTTACGCATGTTCTCCTGGTTCTCCTAGTAATTCTTTAAGGAAGTTATTCATGCACTTCTGAAGGAACTCCATCATCATTATGAAGTATGATTTTACGTCCAAATCTTGTTTTTTGGTTTTTTTTTTTTTTTTTTTTTTTTTTTTTGGTGTGTTGTGATATACACAACTTTCTGTGGTGGGAGAACTGAGCTCTGATGTTGCCAGGTTTTCTTGGTATCCGTTGCTTAGGTTCTTGCACTTGCTTTTTGCCATCTTGTTATCTGTGATATTTGGTGATCTTGTTTCTGACTGGAGTTTGTCTCTTCTGTGGGTTTGTAGGCCAATCTATTAAGCAGGGAAATTGCTCTTGGGTTTTCAACTCTCTGTGGGTAGGCAGTGATTCCTGATGGTGTTGGACCAGCTCTGTCTGTCTTTGGGCTCAAAAAGACTGTTTGCAGTCAGCACTATGATTCCTGTGCCCTGAAAATTCCTGGAGTTCTCTCCCAATAGTCAGTGGGAGGAGGAAGTGGAGACTTACCCTTGGGCTCAGGTGGGAAAGCACTTCTGACACTCTTCTGGGTGTTCATCAGTCTGAAAGAAGGCCCTGAATCCTGATAGTACTGGCCTGACTCAGTTTTCCATTTATATTAGTTTTAATTTTTGATATTCTGAAAAAAATAGTCTCAGTATTGCTTATCCTGTCTTTCTCTTTGCCCAAGAGTTTGAACAATTGTTGCTAATATTTAACCATTTTACTTCACTGTCATATAGAGAATTGTTCTAAGCAATTTTTAAAGATTAATTTATTTAGTTCTTAGATTAACAATGTATCTGCACTATCTCAAAGCTATTGGGCTAGCATTTAAGCAAAAGCATAAATCAGGCTTTAATCAAAGTAACTTATATGAGCTCTAACAATGTATGATATTATAGCATATGGTTTCCAAAGGTATTTGGCATCTGTCAAGTATGTTATTATCTGTGTTTAAAATTTAAATGTGAACAGGAGCTATGTGAAGCAGTCCTGAGAGATTAAAGGGAGGAATGAAATTGAGACGTTCAACCATGGTGCTTAATATATACTAAGCCCTCCATAAAAATAACCAGTAATCATTGTGTTAATTTGTCAACCAAATGTCATGTTTCTCAATGTCTGCTTCACTGTTTTACACCATGCCTCACAAACTTATAATCTTACTAATTTCCTTGTAAGTAAATTATTCCTTTGCATGATTCTTACTAAATATAAATTAAAGGAAAATATAGTAGAAGAAATTCTTGATATGCCAACAAAATATACTTTTCTTTCATTTAAATTTCATTATATTCTAGAATTATAAATCACACTTACTTGGGAGAAGACTTAGTTATTGAGATATAGTATTAATCTTCAATAATTTGGTGTATGTCTTTGTAATACTTCAGAGGCTCTGTCCTTGGCATACACTCTTAGTAAATAAGAATTTGTTTTAGGAATGTGCTCCTTTATGTCAATTAATTGGATTATACATCTGAGTAAGTACAGGTAAGTTATTTTTAATGTGTGTTTTCTTATATGGAATCTCATTACATAGCTCTGACTAGCTTTAAACTTGCCCTATATACCAAGTTAGCTGCCTATACACAGCAGTTCAGCTACCTCAGTCACACATATTTTGGAATCACAAATGTGAGGCACTACAACTGGCTTAGGTGCATATTGTACATTTACACAGTCATTAGTGTCTATACTATATGCAGTGTTTTCAGTATTGTCCAATGATTCTTCTTTTTGTGAACTGTAAAGCTTTATTGGATTTACTCACAGGAGCAGAAATGACTCAAAGACAGCTTCATTGCCAAGACCTACCCCAGTATGCTTAACACAAAAGCTGGGAAATGTAGAACACACTACATAGCATTTCGACAGCTCAACAGATTGGAGAGTGTTCTTTACAGGTGCATCAGGGCCTCAATTGTTCTAACTCTCTTACAGGTAACTGAGCTTGTGTCTGCTTCTTTCTGGCAACTGTTCTGGTCTCAAATTCTTTGCAGCTCAGCTTAATTTCTTCTGAGGTGGACTCTACCCCCTCAGAAGAGTAAGAATTTATTGTTTACTCTAGCAGGGAGGGACCTAGCAAATCTAGTCAGTTTTATTTCCTGAAGCTATGTTGAGTTGCTTACTTTCCTGATTTAGGAGCCTTTTGTAGGATAAGGTGCTTTTATTCTAGGAGGAAATTGCTATATAGCAACTGCAGTGAGATAGCTCATTGGGGAAAGGGTTTGCTTTGTATTATAGGTGACCAAATCTAAATTGTAGAAACACAAATGAGTAAGAATTCTCAGACATAGTTGGATAGATGGTACGGTACCTTATTTTTGTAATGACTGCCTTACTGATGAGGACACCTGGTTTCAAATGTGTAAAATTATAGCTTCCTTCCTACATTTTTGGGACAATATCCTGTTTTGTACTCCAGGATGGTCTTACTTGCTTTCTTTCTGCTTCAGTATCATGAGTGTGGGGCCCACAGTCAGACCCTGCTACGTCCTGCAAAGGCTTCCACATTTTCCATGGATCTACTGCTAACTCGAATGCGTATTCAGTGCACAGGCAGGTTCCAAAACAGCCCTGCCTTGCTTTTCTTGTGTCCCTTTCCTGCTACCCAGGATATGTGGAGAACTTGAGCCTCCTTACATGAGAGTGTAAGGCAGGCAGAATTCAGAGTTCTCGCTCATTCCTTAGATCTCCTGTGTTAGGTTACCACTGCATAGCTTCTCTTAACTGGGATGACTAGCTCAGACTAGTGTCGCCGATTGCTGCTTTGAGTATTGCTGGTACCTCCACTTCAGCTGAGTACCTAGACTGTGAAGGCACTGTTTTTCTCACTCAAGTACACTATCTTAGAGAGATCTGAGCACCCTGAAGATGGCTCTCAAAGGATTTTCATGATATGGTGCGGCGCCTGTTGGGACAGCATGTGCTCTGAGTGTATTTTGGTCCTCAGATGTTTGTTGTACCCACTCTATCATTTTCATTGCTGTGCTACAGAGAGGAGACATTAAAGTTCTACTTCCTGAGGCTATGTGGTATTGTTCTTTGCATTTATTATTATTGTTATTGTTATTGCTATTATTATTATTATTATTATTATTATTATTTCACAGTCTAGTCATTATCTTCCTTCAGGTTTGCCCTTTAACAGTTCCTAAACTCATTCCTCCTCCCCAATATCAAAAGAATGTCCCCCCAACCTCACCAGACCTCCCTACTTCCTGGGTCCTCATGTCTTTCAAGGGTTAGGCACATCTTTTCTCACTGAGGCCAGACCAGACAACCCTCTACTTCATGTGTATCAGGAGCCTTATATCAACTGCTGTATGCTTCCTGGATGGTGGTAGCTCAGTGTCTGAGAGATCTCAGAGGTTTGGATTAGTTGAGACTGCTGATCTTCCATTGGGATCAACCTCCTCCTCAGCTTCTTCCAGCTTTTCCCTAATTCAACTACAGGGGTCCCTGGCTTCTGTCCATTGTTTGGGTGTAAGTATCTGACTATTACATCTTATTGTTGGGCCTCTTGGAAAGCAGCCATGCTAGGCTCCTGTATATAAGCAGAATAATTTAGCATCAGTAATAGTGTCACAAATGTAAGGTGACACACCTGGCATTTATTGTACATTTAGAAAAAGTCATTAGTGTCTGTACTATATACAATGATTTGAGTATCATCTAATGATTCCTAATATGTTATTTATATTGGAACATTGCATATATGTAACTTGTAACATACTGTTGGATAAACAGACCAACAAATTGTTTTTTAATACTTTTGCTGTTTTTAATATGAGAATTATTTATCTTTTTTTCACTTTCAGGTCTCCAGAGACTTACCTGAAAAACAAGGAGAACTTGAGGTTCACTTAAAAGATTTTAGGCAGCTTGAAGAGCAACTGGATCACCTGCTCCTGTGGCTCTCTCCTATTAAGAACCAGTTGGAAATTTATAACCAACCAAGTCAAACAGGACCATCTGACCTGAAGGTGGGTACTTCTTGCTTATATTTTCATTTCTGGCAGGGTGGCTCAACGACTGAATTGAGTCTTGTTCATTTCTTTGAATCTCAACACTCCTTAAAACAGAACAAAGAAAACATTATTCAATTCATCACGATAAATACATCAATATCTGAAATGGAGTTTATAGAAGAGAGGCTGAGATAGGGAGCAAGTCTAAATTCCAAATGGAAAACAGGAATTCTTTGTCCAGGAGCATGGTTAGTGGAAGCAACTGAGGTAGAGAAGATTCTTGTTAAATGAATGGGAGGTTTCCAAAGACAAACCAGAATGAGCAGAAAACACCAGATACTAAAAAATGAATTTAATTTGGAGTTGATCCTTGCTAAACTAAATTTGGTAGAGTTCTGTTTTGTTTTGTATCAGAAAGCACAAATATAGGGCTAGGAAAGTATTAGAAGACACTAAATTTTTGTCAGGTAGAGAATTGTTTTAACATTATGATTGGTGTTATTGTAATGGTTATTTAACTAGCATTTCCTGCATCTCTTAGCATTTACTAGACATCTTTATTAAAATAGTCACTCTAACATTCACACCTGATTTGTTAGCACAGTCCATTTTCCATCTCTGCTCCAAATATACTTAATATGTATATATTTGTAGATGTCCTATATACAACTGATTATTCTCTAAAGTTCTCATCCTAAACATCTGAGAAAGTTGCGTTTTAAAGACTAAATAAAATAAGAGTGGTGGAAAGGTTTGTTCTAGCTAAATTGAGTTATATTTGGAAAGTGCAGTGCTTTCTTTTTACCTTGTTTTCCTGATGTTCTTACCAACCACTCTGTTAGCTGTGCACTGAGAACACATGGTACTTTGTAAGTCATAGGCAAACATTATTTCCCCAGGAAAAACTCAAGCCTGCTCACTCAGTCACTGCCATGGCCTGCAATTCAGTCTGACAATCAAACTCACAAGTAACAATAACCTTTACCCAGTAACAAATTCAGTTAACTTTAAAATATATACAGAAGACAGCCTGTACATCAAAAATATATTGGACATCCTGACATTAAGACATGGCTTCTAATGCCTGAGTCATTCTACACTGAGTCATGCATGCACGGTCACAAGGGATGAGTAGACCAAACAGATCTTCAATTCAGAGACACAATCTCTTCAAGGATTCTGTTTCTCCAGTTAGTTAGTGTACAGCATCTGCTGATATAGTTGACACTCATGTAATCATCAGTGTTGCATCTCATCAATTCTGGTTGCTTCATTATTGAATAAACCACCTCACTAAGGAAGTACAAATACTTGACCCAAGTGTACCATAAATTGAGCCAGATCTCCAAATATGTTGGATCTATTATTTTCTTTAAGTCATTGATTTTATATGACAAATAAGAAAGAACACAAATTCTTTCCACCCAACTAGTAACCATGTTTCGTTTTATAAATTTTGTAATTCATAGGCAAAAGTCTATTCATCAACAGGTGTCTTTTCAGAAAAAAAAATAGTAGGTACTAAATGTGGGTTATCTTTGCCCATTTTATGAAAAGAAAAACAAAATTTCATGACCAAAGTGACTTTAGACTGCTCTCTACCACTTCTTTCTGTCCCCAATTAGGTCTCAGATACTTAAAAGACACACGAGTTGTTTATCAACAGCACACAGGTCTGACAAACGGGTCTTACAGTCTGCAGAGAAGACAGTCTTTTCTGTTAATGAACTTCATTATCAAAGCCACATGCCACTTCTCTCACTGCTGTGCAGTGTTTTGATGTCGTGCTATTTACTTCCTGCAGCTTAGTTTAAATCACTGAGGGAAGAAACAGCTGCTTCTTGCCTTGCAGAAAACTCTGGTACATTCCTTGCACATTCTGAGTTTTTTGGGATTTTATTGTTTTATTTTGTTCTGCTTTGTTTTTCATCTTTGGAGTGTAGATTAAAAAAATATATTCCTTAAGGCCCTTTCTTCTGTTTGTGTCTGTATTCAGACCCAAGAGGACATGTGACCATGTGTCTGCTAAATGGAGAGCTTCTCCCAGTAATTGCAAACTCCTTTGTCTTATAATCAAGAAATAGTTAGCTCTGTTAGTAATAACCAATTCTTATCCCTTTGTGTCCAGCTTCTGTCTCTACTCTCTAGTAAACGATTTATTAAGATTATACCTTTTTATCTTTTTGTTTTAATTATGAATCCTAGTATTTAGGCTCGCTGTATATTCCTCTGCTTAAAGAAATTAAATGTTTACTTTCAAATTTAAAAATGATAAAATGGGTTAATCTTTGCTGTGCTTTACCCAAAATAAAAAATAAAATGGGGCCTTTGAATGGTTTGGAGAACATGCCAACTATTTAACACAGGCAATTAAACTGCCATTTTAAAAATCTCAGTTATAAGTCATTGCAAAGAAATTAGTTATGAAAGCAGCTAGCTTCATCCTGGCTCCATTTTCTTCATTTAAAGAACCTTTCTTTTTCTATGTATTAGGGTCATGGTAATCTCAGGAGGTCTGGCACCCTGCCATTCAGGTCATTAATTTTTCTCTCATTATCTCTGAGTTCCTGTTAGAAAACAAAAGAATATGTAATGTCCTACAGGAACCTCAGCACTGCCTGACTGACATTTGATTCTCATTGATGAAATACAGCAAGGTATGTGATGAATCCCAAGTTTAAAGAAAAAGAAAGAAACCTGACTACACAGCACTGGGTTTGTACAATTTACTCCCGAAATCTTCCTATTCAGGAAATCCTACAAATAGCAATATTCATCGTGAAAATCACCTCGCAGAACCCTTAGCACACTGAGAAACATAATCAATGAGATCGTGATGTAGAGGGTGAAAATGAAGCCCTTTCCCATCAGTCAGCCCACTTGAAGGCATGCCTTTGAATTTTGATCTTCAAGTGTACTCTCAATTTAGACATAAACTATGTCGATTTCAAATTTCACAAATTATAATTGAATGCTAAGATCCAGGGACCAGTTTAGAATTTCTATAAAGAGTCTTATGCTTTTAATCTTTAATGAAAGCTTTCAATAATGAGCTAGAAGTAGACTGTTTATCCGGCATATAACAGTCTAACCACTGCTTTCTAGCTTTTTATTGAAATAGCGGTAGAGAAAATATGTAATTCACTCTGTTAAAGCCTAGTAAATAGGTTACTTGCATATTGATGACCGTGGTGGCATTTCAGTGTTCAAGAATGGCCTTTCTTCTGTGGTCTATAAATAAACCCAACATGTTGGCTCTTCCTTTCCATGTTAGAAATGTAATTGTCTGTAATGTCAAATTCACAGACAAATGACAAACTCCTAATAACTGACCACTACAGTAACTAAACCATGCATTCCTATTGTAGTGAGGTTTGTAGTGGACAGTTTAACAGGCAGAAGAGACTTCTTTTCAGCACTTGTGTGCTGGCAGAAAGGAAATGGATACAGTTCTCTTCAAACAAGACAAGGGGCTTGAAGTGCAGCTCAGTTTTCTTACATGAAGCACTGCATAAAGCAGGCAAATGCTAGTAATTCCAGATTTCGGGAGGTAGACACAGAAGACATTGAATTTCAAGACCATCATCAACTATATAGGAAGTTTGAGGACAGTCTGGATGATCCGAGAGCCTGTCTCTAAAAGAAAACAAACTAAAGACAAACAAACCCAAACCCAACATTGGAAAATAAACAAACAATATATGCGAGCTTCCAAGTGTAAGATGAGTTAGTATAAAAATGCATAAGGTTTCTATGAATGCATTTAGGCCATATATGTTTCTCAGTGATGTGTTTTGAAGTTAGTCCCTGCCCCAAAAACTTTCCACAAACTTGAACATCAGGGCACAGGTTTACTTCACTCACCGTTGAAATGATGAGTAAGAAGATCCTCTGAGCCAGATATTCTAGAGTCAGAACAAGGGAGATTGTATTTTTAAGAGGCAGAAAAGAGCTGCACAATAGAAGAGCATTTGGTTCAAATGTTCAAAAAAAAAAAAAAAAGAAGAAGAAGAAGAAGTGAGATTTATGGTGAGGAAGAAACCGTCAGTATCTATTTTTTCATAGGAAACCTGGGCTCCTAAACAACTTTATAAAGTTGGTTTATGAAACTGAAGATATACTAACAAAGGAGATGTGGGAGATCCTGCTGTACACCTTGAGTACATATCATGACAAGTATTTTGTAGTAGTAGGGACTGAACCTATCAGGACATTTGTGCTAGGGTAGCTTTCTACCACTTATCCATGTCTTTAAGCCTCTCTTAATATTTAGTATCATAATAGAGCCTCAGTAAGTGGCTCAAGTACACCTTGAATTTGTCAGGCTTCTGAGCGGCTGTAATTACACACCTCTTCCCCCAGGCTTAGCATTTTTTTTTAATTTATAAGGAATATATCTCTAATACAAGAATATTTGTAATTAAAAAACTTTTTGAACTAATTTCTCACTAGGGTTATATTTGAGCTAAAACTCATTATTAATAAGGAGCTTACAAATAAATCCATAGCAATCACTGACTATGTAATATAACATTCCTGTTCTATGAACCTAAGTCTACTGAGACTGATACCATATATTTATTCCTTTCTTTATCTGGAAGGACCCATTGTTTTGCTTTGAGACAAAATTATTTTTCCCTCACCAAATACACTCTGTAGGTGGCACATTTTATATACTAGGTTTATTCTTGTTGTCCATTTCATTTCTAACACTATTATTCGTGCATGTATTACTTTTATTTAACTGTTACTGACTAATTTTCTGAGACAATCAAGTGCCAGTTTAGCAGTAAGCATACACCCGCATCTTCAAACACTCTTGTATTGACTTTTTCTAAGAAAAGCAAGAGAAAGTGTACTAACCCCAGATACACAAGGAAACCAATCCAAAATCTAACTTTGAGAGATTAGTGGGCTTGATTGCAGAGGACAAATGAGGACTTACATATAGGGACATTGCGAACCCACAACAGGTGCATCCATTTAGATAAAATGTAGAGTTATGCCTAGTCATGGATGGAAGTATCCTGAAAGCTGCATTGTGGAGTCTTGTTTTCAATTAATCTTCTGCTTTTGAACAAGGTCTGTCTTCCAGTATTTTTTCTGGTGGAGAAGATTGTAATCATTACAAAACATTTGCTCACCACCATATTGTTCTGCTTTAGAAACAATGAATAATGTAAGTAAACTCCAAGGACAAGTCTCATTATGACATAGAAAATGAGAGACAGAAAATGGGAGAAAGAAAAGAAATAAAAACAGTAAGAAATTTCATAAATACAGGTAATATTAACTGTTGACTATAACAATTAAAACCATCATTTCCCAGTTTTTAAAAAAATTTTTAATATTTTTTCATCTCATGAATAATTTCACAGAGGCTTCAGACCAATTTCGGATAAAGAAATGAGACCTCGCATTAGCCATCTCAGTCTAGAGTCCCTCTGAAGGCATAAAATATCCAATTTGTTTATGGTATAACATAGTGTACAACCATACCTCATGTAGCCCAGATTCCTTGCAACCTTATAAGATATCATGCAAGGATAAACTAAATTTGTACAATCCTTACAGTACCTGGCTGAGATATAGTCAATGTCCCAATCTATCTGGAAACATATAACTTGTAGCATAGCTAGACTTTATATTAAATATTAATACCCATCCCTGTGGGAAGAATGTTATGAAACTTAGATGTCCCATTTGTCCCAGGAGACTCCACAGCACACAATTTCAGCCTAACTCAGCAAGAGCCTGAAGTTTCTGTCATAGATGTATATACCTGGAACTAAAGATCCCGATCATCTGCCTCAAATCTCAACAAGCAGGAACATTACTGCCAGAAAACAAATCCACTGACAGACAATAGCAGAGAACCAGAAGAGGATGCTCATTCTCCAACTCATCTGTACAAAACAGTGAACTTCTCAAGAATACAAATTGCTATTTCTTTAGGGGAGAATTCTTGGAACAAGTTATGCAAATATATTTTGTATTAACACTTGATTGACCAAGAGAAATCTACTATATTTTTTGTGACTTGTAAGAATTTCAGTGTTCCGTGTAAATCCCAAGAAGAGGGCTCCATAAAAACCTCTCTTGCATACAAAGTAGTTTCTAAAACTAGTTTATAAAATAGAATCCCTCTCTGTGTGCTTGGATTTTTAGAAATCTAAGGGTTTTAAAATGCCTTGAGCCTCCTTCTAGCCCACCATCCAAAAATAAGGAAAAGGGGAAGTAAATAAGATAAAAGGATGTGAACCTATTTAGAAGTAGTTTGGGGGAGAGGTAATTTCACATTCAGATGTTAGCCAAAAGGCTAAGAAGCAATGGGGGATGATTTTAATCTCCTTTGTCAGGATGCCAGCAGTGCAGTTTAGTAGTGTCATGATACCAAACAAATCAGCAGTGGTGGCATTATCTAGCAGAAACCACTAGAATTCTACTTAATCAGCATAAGTCATCTAGAGGGGACAGAACAAGCTAGGACACCAGCAAAACTTCTCTGTAGTGCCTCTCTCAATGAAGTGAAGATAAGCAAGGACACAAGACCAACAAAGTGTTTCAAAGCTAGCTATGCAAGCACACCATCATTGTTCATTGAGTCCTATTTATACTCCAAACATTACATGTCCCCCACAAGGGTCTTGCCTCAGCTAAATGCCATGTGTGTCTGCCTCATATGACACTATAAATAATTGGATATTTATTCCCTATATATTCCAACCCCTGGAGTTACAAAATTGATGTTTAAAGGATGTTTTCTATGTCTATTGTGTTTTCTATGTATGTTTTGGCTTTTTTTCCAAATTGACACAAGCTAAATTTTTATGAGGAGGAACCTCAATATGTAAAATGCCTTCTTCATATTGGTAAGTAGAAACCCACTGTCAGTGTCTGCCTCCAGATTCTCACCTCAAGCTACTTCCCTGGTTTCCCTTCATAAGAAACTGTATGTAACTTGTCAACCAAATAAATGTTTTTACTCCATGAAGTTGGTTTTGGTAGGTATATATCAGAAGAAAAGATACGTGTGTGTGTGTGTGTGTGTGTGTGTGTGTGTGTGTGTGTGTATATGTGTGTTTCTGTGTTTATAGAAGAACCAAAGAGAACAGAAGGGAAGAGAGTAATAGGAGATAGAGAAAGAAGGGCAGAAATATTGTAAATACAGCATACTCATGTATGAAATTCTCGAAACTAAAAATTATAAATAAGTTAATATAAATAAAATGACCATTTTACTCCTATGAATTTATCCAATGTGATCCAAACACCAAAACAATATATTATCTACCATCATCCTCTTAAATGTGAATGAACAAACTTATCGTTTATAGATATTTTATGATATACTGCTTCTTCTTTAAACCCCACTTTCATTTCACTTCTCTCAAAAATTATATCCTAATACAGCATGTATTGATGCTGTAACATCTTTTATTTACTACTGTCATACTTTTGTATGACTAATATATCTCTATGAACTTCAATTCTTACAAACAATTTCTTATGACAGTAAAGCTCTCTCAATATTTTTTAAATCCACTAAATTGATTTGTATTTGCAATTATCATGAACATTCATGGCTAGTAATAACTAGACATGTTAAGTTTGTGACTAATATTAAACAACATCATGAGAGATTTTATCAGAAACAAGTTTATTAATGAAATGAGCAAGTGTTAGGTTAATGATTTCTTGATTCAAAATGGGTTTTAATTACCACTTTTTGAGATATAGTTTTATCTTTGAATTATGTCTCAGCATCAATGACCATTATTATATTCCAAAAAGTTGTTCCTCCAAGTGGGGAGAACTCCCATAGGACAAATAGTGGGCTATGAAAATGTAAAAACAATTTAGCATAGTGACAGAGCCAGGTAAAACACTTAAAGAGGCTGAGAATCTAGAAAATGAATTCATTCATAACCATTCCTGCCCTCGTAGCTCTAAGACAGTCTTCTCATAAAGCCAGGGAAATACACCAGTCTGAAGATCATTCTCTAAGATGACTTTCTTCGATGGGAAGAATAAGGGGACAACTTGATCCCTGGTTTGATACTTGTTACACTGCTAAAGTATCAACTTCATCTTTCCACAGTCACTAAACTCTCTGCGCTCATTCCTGAAATACTTGCATCACCGTTATACTTTATATGGAATAGTTTATCATATATAATGTTCTTATTGATGTGATATTTCCCTCATCTTGTATTGTTATTTATTTAGTGGACTTAGATAAAAAAGTGTTTGTCAACCCTGTACTCAAGTGTATTAACTGAGGCTCCCCAACCTTAATTAAGATCTGTGTGTGCCATTTTATGGTATATTTCATTGTTTCTAGTTTGGTTCTGAGACAGAAGCATTTGATGTAGACTTAGCTTTGAACACATTAAATAGACCAAACTGGCCTCAGTCTCACCGAGATTTCTTTGCCGCTATTAAAAGACTGAAGCACCAAACCCTATTGATTCACTTTTTTTTCAAGGGCAACATCAGAAAGTAACCTGTCACTTCACCTAACTTTTGGTTCATTTATAGAGTTTGCAGTTGTCTTTTTGGTAAAAAAGTTCTGACTTTTCAAACTCAGTTATTCTGCATCCTACTACAATGTATTTGTCAATCTACTTGATAATAGGAATAATGAGAGAGCTTCATTAGGTTTTTTTCTGTTATAATATAGCAGACTCCATTAAATATTAATACAATCATTTTATTAATTAGAATTAAAGAAAACCTCCGATTACTTTAACATAAACTTGCTTTGTGTAGAAATTTCAACTAATTATAAATTTATTGTTGATTTATTTTCTATCTAGTTGGTATATTTTTATATTGTCAACAAGCATATATTCCAACGTGTATGTATTATTTAAACACATATGAAATGTGTATGCACCAATCCCCAGTGAACTCCTCTAAGTATAGTAATGAACTTTCTATTCAGTTAACAAGCCATATGTTGATTGATTATGCTCTCTTAAGTTAAGGAGCTGTTCAATCTCAAGTTGCTTAGAGTGTAATATATAAATAGACTCCAAGTATGAAATATTATCAGTGCAAACACATAGGCCATGTTGTATAGTAAGTGATCTAAAAGGCCATAATAGCCTCAGAGACTGAGCTCTGACATAATAAATAGTGGCTCTTCTAGGAACTTCCATCAGTAGCAGGAAGACATTTTATATGGCCCCTGCACCTTTTAGATGTATTATCAATGTTCTTTATTCAAGGAGGGCGGTTCCAACCCAACATCTTTTTAACTTATATTCTTCTTTGAATGAGGATTTTTTTCATATGTCTCCAAATCATTTTGTCTTCATATGTACACACTCTTCACTAGTTCCTTTTTTCTGGGTTTCTCCATTTATTTAAAAAAACTGAAACAATTGTACTTTATGGCTTAAAGTAGAACCATGGTTCTTCTCTACAACAAATGATTTAAATGATTCTAGCTTTAAGGCTGTAATCTTAAACCATCAAGACCAATTTTAAAATAAAATATAAATTGTCCTTGTTCTTTATAGCAAATAATCTTAAAAAGTTGTTCATCTTAATGAAAAAATATAGCATAATTACAGTTTTAAATGTTGTTGTCTTTTTAAAATCTATTTTACAGTCTGTAATGATGACAACAAGGTAGATTCTGTGTTGCCCTTCTGCAGCGGACTACAGCATTCTGACAATTTCGGAACCACAGGCACTGGGCTTCTCTCTGCCTTTTGTTTTCCAGCCACATCTAAAATAATTTAGAAAACTTCAATTTTATTTCCACACCTTATTTTTTTCTTATTCAACCACAAACTACTTGATTTTCTTCTTCAGGTGTACCCATAGTGGCTTGCCATCTGACTGGCGAGTTTTATTTGTACCCTGAGATGTATTTTGCCTAAATCTTGAGAGTTAATTCTGAGCAGATTAGAGACCTCTAATCTCTTTACTCCTCTTGGACACTACTTTGCTGTCAATATTATTTGCTCTGTTCTTTGCAGTCAGAATATTATTCCTCTTGACACCCAAGAAATAAGGTCAATAGAATTAAATGTCCCAGTTTTAATTTTCCCTAATAAATATTAAACTGTTTTCTTCCAAAATATACTTTGCCTCTCCTACATCATTATTTTGCTCTAGATGTAACTTAAAAGTCATTTTGTCACCCAGAAACTATTTATGCTCCCTTCATACCATACTTTTACTGAACTCTAGAATTTTATCTTTAGTGATCTTTAACTGTTCCATTAAAAGTAATTGTAGGTAATAATACTTTGTAGGAAGTTACTGTGAGAACATCAGAAGCAATGTCATCATTTTAAAATGGAAACTGCAAAAATCTCTGCCCTGAACATGGCTAGTGTCCCTTTATGAATATACATAAAGTTGGGAAATTAGAACATTTTCATGAGTTATCAGACATTTTCAGTGTAAGTGACTGAATGGACCACCTGGTTTGCTACCATATTGCCAAAGGGATAATTTTGATAGGGAAACAAAATGAAGGGTAGAAAAAAAAGAAAATTAAATATGAAGGTTTTGAGTTAAGAAATTACCACCATCAGAGCAATAAGTATTGTTATATAGTAGTAGTGAGGACTTCATATACACTCAGAAATGCCTATCTATCCACTTGCAAATTACAATATTCAGTACTATGCAACACATATAACTATATTTTTAAAAGATTCAAGCACTGTTAAAATTTTCTGAGAAAGCTGTATTTATAAAGCTGTTATCACTGAGAAGTACATAATATGTATATGGAACTGAAATACAATTTGGAGTTACTATTTATCTATAATTCTCAAAGTTTACAGTAATGGAATAACTCAGGAATATTGTAAAATGCACTTCACTAATATTGCTAGTCTAAGGATCTGTGTGTATGTGTGTGTGTGTGTGTGTATCACTTTGACACATGCTATGATCAAGAAGCCCTATCACTTAAGGAAATGCCTCTGTAAGACCAGGCTGTAGGGGACATTTCTTGAATAATGGCTAATATAAGAGGGCCCAGCTCACTATGCTTGGTGGTAACCACAGGGAGATGGTTGTGGTTATCTGGGAAGTTAGGCTGAGAGAGCTGTGAGGAGCAGGTAAGTAAGCAGCATTCCTCCACACCTCTGCTTCAGTTCCTGCCTCCAGAGTCTTGTTTTGGGTTCCTCCTGACTTACTCCCATGATATACTCTGATCAGAACACTTGCACCAAATAAACTCCCTTTTCCCCATATTTCTTTGGGTCAAGGTCTTTATCATAGGAATGAATCTAAGACATTGATGTGAGTACATTGTCATCCTCTTGAGACACACCAGAAGAGGGCATTAGATCCCATTACAGATGGTTGTGAGCCACCATGTGGTTGCTGGGATTTTAAATTAGGAGCTCTGGAGAAACTCAGGATTCTTAACTGCTGAGCAATCTCTCCAGCCAATCCATTATGTAAGTAGACAAATTAGTCATATCTATATTATGTATGTGAGTAGTTAAGTAGTATGTCTTGGTTGTGTATTCAGTCACAATAAGCAAGTTCTCTATTATGTCTCTCTGAAACCCATGATTCTCTCCCTCATTAAGCAGTGAGGAAAAAGGTCTCTTCCTGAATACTAATTTATCCAGTCTCATTTTCTTAAACAGTAACTATTAGATAAATAATCTGTATTTTCTGATTCCTTTTCCCCCTCCTGCTCCTCTACAAGATGTCATCCTAATCAATAAGTAAGAGAATTTGCACCTAAGAGCCCCATGAAAGCTTTAACTCTCCTATGACTCTCTTTTCTATGTAGTGGCTTCCTTGCTGACTTAGTAACTATAAGATTGTATTTTTGTCAGGAAATTATATACATTGCTCTCTAGACTATATTGGTTATAAAGGAAATCTGGAAGTGACCACTGGAGAACATTTAAAATTCTAAATAAATAATTATAATTTCTCTGAAAGCAGACATGACTGTCTTTATGGTAAGAATGTTTGCCAAAAAGTTACAACTACATAAAACCTAACATATTTTATTTCATGAGATATGGGGGGGAGTTGGTATTTACAGGAAGACTATGCATGTGCTCTGGGGGAAAACACAAGGCAAAGTAGTTACATTTATATTCTCTGCGACGTGAAAAGCAGAAAAACATGTATGTGTACATATGAAAATTTAAATATATATGCCATATATTTTATGGAAAATGGGTTTATAGTAAAATACATTGAGAAATACTTTAAAGCAATATTTTAATATTTAGTTTTTATACTAGGAAATTATTCTAAATTTAGCCTCCATCCACATTTGAGAGTCTAAAACACTTTACCAAAAATTAAAGGTAAAAGTTAATTTAAATATAATGTAAAGCTGTAAGATCCTGAAAAACAAAGAATTTTACATTGTTAAATATTTTGAAATGCAGAGTACGTTTATTTTATCAGTATGTAAATATGTTATAAGCCACATTCTTAAAGGTCCAAGACCAACTTGATCAAACAGCAGGTTCCCCAGGGGAAGAGTGAGGATTGCAAGAAAAAAGAGACAGTCAAAATTGTAACAAAACTTTGGCCCGTCTTGAGGATGAAGTGAAGCCTTCTTTATTCAGTCCTCTTTTAAACCACTTTAATTACATGCAGAAAGATAACATCCAACGGTTCTGAGTCAGGAAACCAGCAAGTTAACAATCAAAGATCCTGTAAACATTGTTTTGGAGGCCAGGTGTGAAGATCGGGGACAAGGGGGGGATCCCAGGAGAGAAAGAGACTGCCACACCTACATCTGCTGAACCTGCCCTGAACTACAGCTACAACTCTAAGTGTTCTGCCCTGAGCTTCAAATGCAAATGTATTACCCAGAGCTTTAATTCTAAGTGTTTAGCCCTGTGCTTCAAATGCAAATGTTCTTAATCTGGGTCTGATTCCTGCCTTTCTTGGTGAAGTAAAAAATTCCCACTGCCAACTGGCCAGTGGTGCCAAAAATGCTCTGCACACTTAACAATGAACCAAGCTTACATTTTAAAGTTTGTATGTGCTGCTTTAGAAATACCACAAAGAAACTGTAAGCATGGTGGAGAATGTCACTAACATAACTGGTTATGAAACTGAGGTAGGACAGCAAGTTCCAGGCCAATCTGGGCTGCATAGCAAGTTCTTGAATTACAAAAGACAAGAATTAGTGATATAGCTCATTGGTAAGCTATATCCCAAACAGGCACAATGTCTTTGATTTGTTCCCAAGAATCTAAAACAGAGATGAGCATAAAAGTCATGGTGCTTTTCTGTTTCTATATAGACATCTGTATAAACATTTCTGTTCTATATCCTAAGATGTAGATAAATATAAAATAAATACTTATATTAATATTAGCTCATTAGAAGTAAAAAAATATGAACCTAACTGACAAGTACAATTCTATAGTATTTATTGTAAGTACTTCTTACACTATTAGGCAAAAACAGCTGATGTGACTTTTCTTGAAAGCTGAACTTGACTTAAAATACACCTTAATACTCCTCATATTTCTAAATTGCCAAATAGCAACTATTTTTATATTCATATATTTCCTTCTGTCCTCTTTTCTGCTTCTCTTAGTGTGGTTGTAGACATGAGAGTAGGCTTATGCATTTACACTTTGGTTCTATATCTAAAACTATAATATTGTATACATCAAAATATCATATCTCAAAATACAATATTTTAGAGAATTCCAAATATATAGGAATGCATCTTTTGGAAAGAATGACTTAACTCTTCAATTTGTGATACTTTGCAAGCACATTAAACTTGTTCATGGTTTCATACAATATACATACAAATAGAATTCATATGATTAAAACATTCAAATTTTGAATGTTGTACTACTTCTTCTAGAAATGAGTATTAAACGTACTCAGCTGAAGAATTTATAAAAGACATAGTTTAATAAAAGTTTTTATTTTAATATTAAACAGCTCAAAATGAACTCATAAAAATTGATTTTGTAATAAAGTGGTCATTAAACTGAGATTGGTGAAATTTTAGAATTTTATTAAGCATCTCTAAGGTAATACACACAAGAATATGTAGAGTTCTTTCATTGCTCAATGAAACTGCAAAACCATATATGCACATTTTTAATATCCAAGATTTTTCTAAGTAACTTCTGTAGTTAACAGGTAGAAAAAATTTTGTATACATAACTAATTCTATTTTTAAAGTAGTTGATGAAAAAATGTGATAAGAAATTGAAAATAGAGTTCATAATAAACCTTCTACAGTCTACTTCTAGTATTAGCATAGTAATAAGTATTAGTGATTTACACAATTGAAGAGATAACCCAAATAGATAGTTATATACACAAACAAACACACACACACACACACTCTATATATATACACTCTATGCTTCAATACAAATTAAAAGGGTAGAGTCTGGACATTATGATATGTTTGCTTTACAAATTAAAGTCATATTTTTCGAGACATTATTTTAATTTCTTTTAACTTGTATAATAAATCAATTCTGAATAGAAGCAATTGTTTTGCTTATGAATGCATAAAATAGAATTTTGAATAGCAAAAAATAGAAAGAAGAAAGGTTTTTTTTTTTTTTTGACATTCTCCATCAACTCCTTTATTTACTTACAACAACATTCTAAAGGCAGACATGCCCATTTTGATGAACCCAGCCCAGTTCCCCCACCCCTACTGGTGTTCCACAAATTCTGCACCCTCCAGGACCCAGGGAACTCACAGGCCGTCCCCCCGAGACTGCAGCTACTCTAAACACCTAACAAGTAAGTTGATTTCAGAAAGCCTTGCAGGGTCCATGGTCCCTACATCCAGGGCCAACAATTCCAACCCCCGCCTATAACATCAACTTGTAATGCGGAATACCCAGGGGCTCCAAAGTGCAGAACAGAAAAAACCAAACACAGGTAGTCTCCAAGCTTGTGTGTAAACCTGTGGGCAGCACTGCTCTGCTCAGCCAACAGAGAAGGCTGGGAACAACACACTCAATCCACTGTGCTTTCTACTTTGGCAAAAGAACAAAATCACCAGAGTTTAAAAGAACATGAGTAAACTTCAGGAGACAAAAAAATAAAAAATAAAAAAATAAAACAGCAGCCTGTACACAGTCTCCAGGCTGCCCAGTCAGGCTCCCTTTGTCAGCCACCCTGGCTCTCCCTTGGAGAAGGCAGAAAGCAGCAGCCTTCGTCTGAAAGAACAGGAGAATCAGTCATTCAAGAATCAGCAGCTATGAAGGCCTGGAAGGCTGACACCAGAGGGCCTGCAGCATCGGGCAGACAGCTCAGCCTCAGTGGTCCAAAGTTCTTCCAGAGGCAGCTGCAGGTTTAAGAATCTCTTAGGAAGGACTCGGACTTGAAATCGGATGGTAGTTTTGTTCTTGTGGGCTAGGAAAGGGAGTTGAGGGACAGGAAGTCCAAGCAGACTCAGTTGGCAGTGGAAGCCAAGCCTGCAGCCCTGGATGATGGAGGAGAATAACCATTTGTAAAGACCCTGGTCAGTGTCGGTGGCACTTGATACTCAAAGTCACAGGAACCTACTAAGGGCTGTCACACAATGGGATTTCCTGTCTGCAGAGGAAGGGGGAGAGGCTCCCAAGAGGTGCCTGGCAAAGGAGGAATGGCTGTGACTCTCAGTGGCCACAGCACATAGCAGGTGTGCAGTCACTGGAATCTGAGGCCCCAAAGCACTGGGCTGACGTCCGCACACATCTGCAGGCCAAACCCTGTTAACTCCACATAGGCAGAGGACGAAAGAGAGCTTGCCATCCTCCAGCTGTGGCCCACACTTAAGTCACCATACACTTGTGCAAATTCAATACCAGGACAGAGCCCCGCTGCCCAACCTAAGGCGCCAGCCTGACAGGCTGGGAAAGAGCCAAGGCAGCTATGAAGGGTTGGAGAAAGTGGAGCGCAGAGTCGGGCAGAAGCCTCCAGTACATCACTGGGCAAGGGAGGCAGTACCTGCCGAGGATGTGCTAATTCCTCAGGGCAGCCAACCTCCGAGACAGCTGGTCCTCCTGGCTGCGCACCGAGCTTTCACCCACGGCAGAGGCTCCCTCTGGAAGCTGGCTGAGTTGGTCTAGGACCTCCAGGCCATTTTCCTCAGCAATCTGAACAATGAGGCTGTCCACCTGCTCCTGAGGTGTGGTCAGTGTCGTGGCGGAGCTCACAGAATCCTCCATTACCGATGTGTGCACATCTAGGTTCTGCACCTGCTGCTCAAACCTGTCCATCACTGCAGACACCTTCTGAAGACCATGGCACTCAGGGCCTTGTCCAGAGCTTTGGTCACCTGTGCCATATTCTTGGTCACTCCCTTCATGGTCACAGCTGTCTGCACCTTGGAGGCCACCGCGTCCACACGGGATGCCATTCGGAGCCAGTTCACACCTTCATTCTTCTTGCCGATGGCATTTTCAGCATACACACGGGCGCATTCCACATTTTTCTGCTGAAGGGCCTTCTTCACCTTGGCCTGCTCAGCCTTGGAGTCCTTCTCTGCCTTCTTGGCCAGTTTTTCCAGCTGCTTCTCTGTGAACTTCAACTGGAACAGGGTATCGTCCATGGCCAGTCGGGCAGCACACCCCCTCGGGGCGGCACAGGGGACGAGATCTCACGGACCAGCTGTAGCCGTGAGGGAGAAGAAAGGTTTTATATAGTCTAATAATAGAGAAAATAGAGAAAAGTAAAATAATTAAATTTTGAAAAGACACAACCTGCTTACTCAGTTTGCAGTAAATGATCACCCAGGTTCTTAGTTCTTTCTAGTTGTATTGTATTGATGAAAACTGTGCTGAAGGAGATTCCTTGTAGGTCTCTTCATAGACCCATATGATAGCACTCAAAATTGTTGAGTCACATTGTTAATTTTATTATGTACTGAATTTACTATTTGTATCGGCAACGGAAATTTTGTGCTTTTTGTACATCCAGAGTGTCCTTCTCATAAGTTGGTTACTAAACACTTGACCAAACTTTCCAATGATCCATTTTAAAATGTTTTATTCTGCATATCATATTCCTGTATGAGTTTCTGTGCACCTGTATGTGCTGGTGGAGGCCAGAGTTGAATCCTGTGGAATTGGAATTACATGAGGTAGTGAATCACCTGATATAAATCTGGGGAACTAAACTTAGATCTTCAAGAGTCGTAAACCACTCTTTGTTTTCTGAAGACAGTGCTTGTCTGTATAACCATGACTGTCCTGGGCCTCTTTGTGTTGAGCAGGCCTTGAACTCTGCCTGTCAACTCTTTTGCCTAAACATGCTTAATCTCCTCAGGCATCCATTGGGTCATTTCCATTCTTTTTATTAACTATCATTGTATTTATTTATATCCCAAATGCTGTCCCCTTTATGCCCTCCCTTCCCCCCATCCACCATCACCTTTGCCTCTGAGAGGGTGCCTGCCCTGGGTATACTCTCACCCTGGGGCATCAAGTCTCTACAGGCTTAGATACACCCTCTCCCACTGTGGGCAGACTAGGCAGTCCCCCTGTTTTATATGTGCCAGAGACCTTGAGCCAGCCTGTGTATGCTTTTGGGTTGGTGGCTCAGTCACTAGGAATTCCCAAGGGTCCAGGTTATTTGACACTGTTCATCTTGATGTGGAGTTGCCATCCAATTTAGTTGCTTCCATCTTTCCCCTACCTTTTCTATAGAGGCCCCTTACCTCCATCCAGTGCCTGGCTTTAAGTATCTCCTGCTGTCTCAGTCAGAGGATAGCCTTACTAGGCTCCTGTCTGCAAACACATCAGTAATTCTTTTCCACCCATGGAATGGATCCCAAGTTGAGCTAGTTACTGGATGGCCATTCCTTTAATCTGCTCCATTCTTGTCCATGTATTTCTTTTAGACAGGAACATTATTAGATCAAAAATTTTGAAAATGGGTTGGTGTTTCCATCCTTATACTGGGTGCTCTGACTAACTACCGGCAGTGGTCTCTTCAGTTTCTATCTCCCTACTGTTGGGCATTTCTAATAAAGATGCCCATATTGAGTCCTGAGAGCTTCCCACATCCCAGTTCTTTGAGACTTTCTAGAGACTTTTCGCCCTTACACCCACAGCAGTGTATATTCTATTTTTCTGGTACTCTGGGCTTCTCTCCTGCCTCTCCTCATACCTGATCCTGCACTCTATTCCCATCATCTTCCCATCTCCCACCCTGGTCACTCCCTGCTTCTGCCTCTCATGACTATTTTGTACCCCCCACCCCCTAAGTAAGATTTAAGCAGCCTCACTTGGGCCTTCCTTCTTAATTAGCTTTTTTATGTCTGTGTGTTGTCTCATGGGTATTTAGTATTCCACTTATCAGTGAGTATATACTATGCCTGTCCTTTTGGTTCTGGGTTGGCTCATTTAAGATGATATTTTCCAATTCCTTGCTTTTGTCTGCAAAATTCTTCATGCCCTTTTTGTTAATACCTGAATAGTAGTCAATTGTGTAAATGAACCACATTTTCTGTATTTATTCTTCAGTTGAGGGACATCTGAGTTGTTTCCAGCTTTTGGCTCTTAACAAATAAGGTTGCTATTAACATAGTGGAAAACCTGCCCTTGTGGTATGGTGGAACATCCCTTGAGTATATGCCAAGGAGTGTTGTAACTGGGTCTTCGGGTAGGACTATTTCTAATTTTCTGAAGAACTACAGATTGATTTCCACAGTGCTTTTACCAGTTGAAGATCTTACCAGAACTGGAGGGGTGTTCCTCTTTCTCCACATCCTTGCCTGCATTAGCTGTCACTTGTGTTTTTGATCTTACCCATTCTGGTAGGTGTAAGATGGAATCTCAGGGTTGTTTTGATTTGCAAATGATCTGACAACAAAAGATGTTGAACCCTTTAGATTCCTCTGCTTAGAATTCTCTGTTTAGCTCTATACCCCATTTTTAATTGGTTTATTTTTTCTGAAGTCTAGCTCCTTGAGTTCTTTGTATATTTTGGATGTTAGCCCTCTATCATATGTAGTATTAGTAAAGATCTTTTCCCAATTTGTAGGCTGCTGTTTTGACATATTGCCTGTTTACTTTGCCATACGGAAGCTCTTCAGTTTCATGAGGTCTCATTTATCAATTGTTGATCTTAGAGCCTGGTGTTTTGTTCAGGGAATTTTTCTCTTGTACCAATGTGCTCAAGGCTACTTCCCTACTTTCTCTTCTATTAGACTCAGTGTATGTGGTTTTATGGTAAGGTCCTTGATCCACCTAGACTTGAGCTTTGTACAAGGAGATAAGAAAGGGTCTATTTTCATTCTTTTGCATGCTGAGTGCCAGTTGGACCAGCAACATTTTTTAAAAAATGCTTTCTTTTCCATTATAGATTTTTCGCTTCTTTGTCAATAATTAAGTATCCATAGATGTATGGGTTTATTTCTGGGTCTTCAATTCTATTCCATTGATTGACCTGTCTGTTTTTGTACCTATAACGTGTGGGTTTTTTTTTTTTTTTTTTTTTTTACTATTTCTCCACTGTACATGCTGAAGTTCAGGATGTTTATTTCTCCAGAAGTTCTTCTATATTTTTCATAATTCTTTTGGCTATCCTGGGTTTCTGGTTTTCCAGTATGAAGTTGAGAATTGCTCTTTTAGATCTGTAAAACTTGTGTTGGAATTTTGATAAGAATTAATTGGATCTGCATATTATTTCTTTTAGTAAAATGGCCATTTTCACTATGTCAATCCTACCAACCCATTAGCATCAGAGATCTTCCCACTTCTGATGTCTTCTTTAATTTTTTTCTTCAGAGAATTGATGTTCTTGTTGCTACACCAAGATACTTTTACATTATTTATGGATATTCTGAAGTGTATTCTTTCCCTCCACACGTTCTCATCCCCTTTATCATTTGTATAAAGGAAGGCTACTTATTTCTTTCATTTAATTTTATATTTAGCCACTTTTCTGAAGTTTTTATCAGCTGTAGGAGTTCTCTCATAGAATTTTGGGTGGTTGCTTATGTATACTATCATATCATCCTCAAACAGAGATGCCTTATTTTCTTTCTTTCCAATTTGTGTCCTTTTAATCTCCTTTGTTGTCATCTTGCTCTACTTAGAACTTCAAGTACTATATAGAATAGATAGGGAGAAAATGGGCAGCCTTTCTTGTTTCTAATTTTCATGGGATTGCTTCAAGTTTATCTCCATTTAATTTATTGTTGGCTATATGGGCTGGCTTTATAATACTTTTATTATGTTTAGTTATATGATTTTAATTCCAAATCTCTCCAAGACTTTTAATATAAAGGGGTGTTAGATTTTGTCACAAGCTTTTTAGCATTTAATGAGATAAACATGTGATGTTCTTTTCTTAGTTTATATAATGGATTATGTTGATGGATTTCTGTATGTTGAACCATCCCTGCATCACTGGGATGAAAACTACTTGATCATAGTGAATGATCATTTTGATGTGTTGTTGGATTGGATTTGGTTTTTTGTTTGTTTTTTTTTTTAGAATTTTATTGAGTATTTTCATATTGAGGTTCATAAGCAAAATTAGTGTGGAGTCCTCTTTCCTTGTGGAGTCTTTATATGGTTTAGTTATCAGAGCAACTGTGTTCTCATTGAATGAATCAGGGAATGTTCCTTCTGCTTGTATTTTGTTAAATAGTTTGAGGAGTATTAAAATTAGCCCTTCTTTGAAAGTCACATAGAATTCTCCACTAAAAACATCTGTTCCCAGGCCTTTTTTTGGTTGGGATGTTTTTCTTGACTGCTTACATTTTCTTAGTGGTCATGTGACTGTTTAGTTTCACTGTTATTGATTTAACTTTGGTGCATAATATTATATTGTAAGACCCAAATTGAGTCTTATCTATTTGAGGCTCCCATGAATGAGAAGAGAGATTGGGGATCAATGTAAAAGCAAGAAAGAGTTTTATTAGTTCAGTGCCCTGGGGGTGGCCTACATCTTTAGGAGAGGCAACCCCAAACGTCATATTAGTACAGTCTTTATACATTTTGTAAAGGGTAGGCTAAAGCAGTGGTGATTAGGCATGTAAGCATTGGTGGGGTCATTTGACTTTTAAGTCAATTGGCTTAATTGATTAGCTGCTGCCGATTTGAGCTTCCTTGGGGTTCTCAGCCCACAGTCAAGGGGCTAACCTGTGCTGGAATTTTCAGGCCCTCATTACAGGGACTAAGCTGTGCCAGAATAGGGGCAGGTGTCTAGATATGGTTAGAACATTTCTTCCTGAGAAGAAGGGCTGCTTTTTGTCCTGGAGACATTACAAGGACTGTGGCCAGATAAGACTGAAGCATTCTGGTGGTTGTTACCCAATGCCCTGAGGCTGATAGGAAATTATCAGTCTTTGCTTTTCAGTATCTGCCTAGAAAATCATCCATTTTGTTTAGATTTTCCAGTTTTGTTTCCTATAGGTTTTGACATAAAACCTTATGATTTTTTAAATTTCCTCAGTTTCTGCTGTTATTTCTGATTTTGTTAATTTGGGTACTTTCTATGCCCTTTTAATAAATTTGGCTAAGTGTTTATTTATCTTGTTGATTTTCTCAAAGAACCAGATCTTGGTTTTGTTGATTCTTTGTATCATGTTCTTTGTTTCTAATTGGTTAATTTCAGCCCCGCCTTTGGCTATTTCCTGCTCTCTAATAAAATCAATGTTATGATTATAATAACAGTATTAATAAATGATATTATGAAGTCTATGTGAATGACTGCAAACATTGTAAACAAGAAAATGGAATGGAGGAAATTCATATTAAATCATGATAACACAAAGCATGATCATTTAGAAAGTCTTTCATTTGTTTATGTGTTTGATAAAGCAGTGGTTTTTATTCAAGAAGGATTGCTTTCTCCAGAAGAAATAGGAAATTTCATGGCAGGTTTTTGTTTTTTTCTTATTGAAAATAGATTCTTCTCTCATACAATAAAACTCAATCACAGTTTTCCCTTCTCTCCACCCTTCTTAGTTTACTAGAACCTCCCCTCTCCTCATCTGCTTCCCTTCCATTTCCTCTTTTTTTGAATGTTTTTTAGCAGATATTCTCTGTATTTACATTTCTAACTTTTTGCCCACCCCATTTCCACCTCTGCTCCCCCTCTACTTGTCTTTGAAAAGGTGCACCCTCTCCCATTCATCCTCTCCACTTCAGTGCCTTGGCATTCCCCTACATTGGGAAAATGTGCCCTGACTGGACCAAAGACCTCCTCTCATGTTGATGCCAGACACTGCTAATCTCTGTTACAAATGGAGCCCCATGGGCCTCGTGGTTGGTGATCTAGTCCATGGGAGCTGTGGAGGATTTGGTTGGTTGACAATGTTGTTCTTTCCATGAGGCCACAACCCCCTTCAGCTTCTTCATCTCCCCCACCCCACACCCCAGCATCCTCATTGGGGTCCCCTAGCTCAGTCTGATGGTTAGCTACAAGCATGCTCAGCTGCTTGATTCTGGCAAAACCCCTGAGGAGGCACCCCTATCTGGTTCCTGCCAGCAAGAACCTCCCAGCATCAGCAATAGTGCTTGGGCCCTATGGATGCCCAAGTGAAGCAGCCCCTGAAAGATTGGTCCCCTCTTCAATCCCTGCTCTTCCACTTGATCCTCACATGAATGTTCTGTTTTCTCTTCTAAGAAGACCAACATTTTTGTCTTCCTTCATTTTGAGCTTCAAAAGGTCTATGAATCAGTTCTTGTGTATTCAGAGCTTTTTGGGGTTAGTATCCAATTATCAGTGACTGCATACCACATGTGTTCTTTATTGGCTGGGTTACTTCACTCAGGATAATATTCTCTAGTTCCATTCATTTGCCCAGGAATTTCCTAAAGTCATTGTTTCTAAAAGCAGAGTATTACTCCATTGTGTAAATGTACCACACTTTCTCTATCCACTCCTTTATTGAAGGACATCTGGGTTCTTCCCAGCCTCTGGCTATTATAAAAAAGGCTGCTATGAACATGGTGGAGCATGTGTCCTTATTATATGTTGAAGCATCTTTGGGATATATGCCCAGGAGTGGAATAGCTGGGTCTTCAGGTACTACTATGTCCAATTTTCTGTGGAACCGCCAGACTGATTTCCAGAGTGGTTGTAAATTGCCACCAACAGTGGAGGAGTGTTCCTCTTTCTCCACTTCCTTGCCAGCATCTGCTGTCATCTGCACTTTTGATATTAGCTATTCTGACTGGTGTGAGGTACAGTCTCAGGGCTGTTTTGATTTGCATTTTTCTGATGTCTAGGAATGTTGAACATTTCTTTAAGTGCTTCTTGGCCATTTGGTATTTCTCAGTTGAGAATTCTTTATTTAGCTCTGTACCCTATTTTTAAAAGTATTGTTTAATTCTCTGGAGTGTAACTTTTTGAGTTCTTTGTATACTTTGGATATTAGCCCTCTATTAGATGTGGGATTGGTAAAGATCCTCTCCAAATCTGTTGGCTGCCTTTTTGTGTTCTTGACAGTGTCCTTAGCCTAACAGAAGCTTTGCAATTTCACTAGGTCCCATTTGTTGATTCTTAATCTTAGAGCATAAGCCATTGGTGTTCAGTTCAGGAAAATTTCTCCTATGCCTATGTGTTCTATGCTGTTCCTCACTTTCTCTTTTAATAGTTTCAGTGTACCTGAAAACTATGTGGGGTCTTTGATCCACTTGGATGTGAGTTTTGTACAAGGAGATAAGAATGGATCAATTTGCCTTCTGCATGATGACTACCAGTTGAACCAATACCAATGGTTGAAGAGGCTGTCCTTTTTCCATTGAAAGTTTTCAGCTCCTTTGTCAAAGATCAAGTGACCACGTGTCAGGATTCATTTCTGTCTTCACTTCTTTTTCACTGATCTACCTGCCTATCTCTGCACCAATAGCATTCAGTTTTTATCACAATTGCTTTGTAATATAGCTGGGGTTCAGGCATTGTGATTCCCACAGAATTTTTGTTGTTGTTGTTGTTGTGGCTCAGAATAGCCACAGCCTAGGTTTTTGTTATGCAAAATAAAATTTCAAATTGCTCTTTTCAACTCTATGAAGAGAAGAGTTGAGTTGGAATTTTGATATGGATTGCATTGAATCTTTTGATTGCTTTTGTTAAAATAGCCATTTTGAAAATCTTGATACTTCCAGTCAATGGATCATTCCACATTCTAAGATCTTCTTCAATTTCCTTCTTCAGAGATTTGAAGTTCTTGTCATAAAGATCTTTTACTTTTTTGGTTAGGGTTATGCTAAGTTATTTCATATTGTTTGTGACTATTGTGAAGGGTATCGTTTCCCTAATTTCTTTCTCAGCATGTTTATCCTTTGAGTATAGCAGAATGCTACTAATTTGTTTGAGTTAGTTTTATAACCAACCATTTTGCTGAAGTTGTTTACCAGCTGCAGGAAATTTTTGGTGTCACCTAAGTATACTATCATATCATCAACAAACAGTAATATTTTGACTTCTTCCTTTCTGATTTGTACCCCTTTGACTTTCTTTTGTTGTGTAATTGCTCCAGCCAGCACTTCCAGTACTATATTGAACAGGTAGAAGAAGAGTGGGCATCCTTGTCTAGTCACTGATTTTAGTGGGATTGCTTCAAGTTTCTCTCCATTTACTTGATGTTGGCTGTTGGTTTGCTGTATATTGCTTTTGTTATGTTTAGGTATGGGCCTTGAACTCCTGATCTGTCCAAGGCTTTTAACAGAAGTGGTGTTGAATTTTTTCAAATGCTTTCTCAGCATCTAGTGAGATGAGCATGTGTTTTTTTTTTCTTTGAATTTGTTAATATGAAGGATTATGTTGATGGAGTTCTGAATATTGAACCATCCCTGCATGTGTGGAATGAAGCCTACTTGATCATGGTAAATGATCATTTGATATGTTCTTGGAATTGGTTTGCAAGAATTTTATTGAGTATTTTTGCATCAATGTTCAAGAGAGTATTTGGTCTGAACTCTTTTTTTTGTAGGATCTTTGTGTGGTTTGGTATGAGCATAATTGTGGCTTGGAATATCAATTGGGTAATGTTCTTTCTGTTCCTATTTTGTAAAATAGTTTGGAGAGTATTGTTATCAGGTCTTCTATGAAAGTCTAATAGAATTCTTCACTGAACCCATCTGGTCCTGGTTTTTTTTTTTTTTTTTTTTTTTTCTATTTCTTTAGGTGTTATGAAACTATTTAGATGGGGTGTTGAGGTCTCCCACTATTATTGTGTGTGGTGCAATATATGCTTTGAGCTTTAGTAGAGTTTCTTTTATGAATGTGGGTGCCCTTGTTTATGGAGCAGAGATGTTCAGGATTGAGAGTTCATCTTAGTAGATTTTTTCTTTGAGTAAAAACTGTCCTTCCTTATCTTTTTTGAAAACTTTTAGTTGAAACTCTATTTTATTTGATATTTGAATGGCTAATCCAGCTTGTTTCTTAGAAATTATTTTCCAGCCTTTTATTCTGAGGTAGTGTCAGTCTGTCTCTGAGATAAGTTTCCTGTATGCAGCAAAATGCTGGATACTGTTATCCTATCCAGTCTGATAGTCTATGTCTCATTACTGGAAAATTGAGTTTATTGACGTTAATAGATATTAAAAAATAGTGATTATTGTTTCCTGCTATTTTTGTATTTTGTAAAAGCACAACAGTGTTTGTGTGTTTTTATTTGTATTATTATTATTATTATTATTATTATTATTATTGCTTTACCTACAGTGTAGTTTCTCTCCTTGTGTTAGCTTTTCCATCTATTATCCTCTGTAGGACCAAATTTGTGATCAGATATTATGTAAATTTGGTTTTGTCCTGGAGTATCTTGGTCTCTCCATCTATGGTAATTTAGAGTTTTGCTGGATACAGTAACTGGGCTAGCATTTCTGTTCTCCTAGAGTCTGTATAAAGTCTGTCCAGGATCTTGTAGCTTTCATAGTCTCTGTTGAGAAGTCTGGCATAATTCTGATAGGTCTGCCTTTATATGTTACTTGTCCTTTTTCCCTTACTGCTTTTAGTATTTTTCTTTGTTTTGAATATTTTGTGTTTTGACTCTTATGTGTTGAGAAGAATTTCTTTTCCGGTTCAATCTATTTGGAATTATGTAGGCTTCTTGTATGTTCACGCTCACCTCTTTCATATGGTTAGGGAAGTTTTCTTCTTTGATTTTGTTGAAGATATTTACTGTGCCTTTTTGTTGGGATTTTTCCCCTCTTCTACACCTATTAGTCTTAGGTTTGGTCTTTCCATTGTGTCCTGGATAGCTTGGACATTTTGGGTTAGGAACTTTTTGATTTGCATTTTCTCTGACTATTCTGTTTATGTTTTGTATGTTGTCGTTGCTCATTCTGATGGTGATGCTTGCATCTGTGACTCCTGATTTCTTTCTTAGTATTTCTATCTCCAGGGTTGTCTCTTTTTGTGATTTCCTCATTTTTTTTTCTATTTCTATTTTCAATTCCTTCCCCTGTTTGGTTGTATTTTTTTTTTTGGAGTTCTTTGGGTTATTTTCCTGGTTCTCCTGTAATTGTTTAAGGGAGTTATTCATGTGCTTCTCAAAGACCTTCATCGTCATCATGTAGTGTGATTTTTAAATCTAAATGCTGCTTTTCTGGTGTGTTGTGAGATCCATTACTTGCTGTGGTAGGAGAACTTGGTTCTGATGCTGCCACGTTTTCTAGGTTTCTATTGCTTAAGTTCTTGTGCTTTCCTCCTGCCATCTTGTCATGTGTGATTACAGGTGATCTTGTTTTAACTGACTAGAGCTTGTGTCTCCTCTGTGCTTGAGGGCCCATGGGTTCAGGAAGGAGATTGCTCCTGGGTGTTTGACACTTTGCCAACAGGTAGTGAGTCCTGATGGCAGTGACTTGGTTCTGCCACTGTGGGCTCAGGTGAGAGAGCACTTGTGAGGCTGTTCTGGGAGCTCAGCCATCTGCATGCAGGTCCTGAGTCCTGATGGCGATCACCTGGTCCTCTCTCTGGGCCGCAAAAGACCAAATCCCAAAGTGCACCGGCTATCTGTACTCTGAGAGATCCCAGAGATTCCTCCCCAAATAGCCTTTGGGGGTGTACTGCTGACTCACTATTGCTCAGGTCTTAGAGTGCGTTGGAGGCTGTTCTGGGAGCTCAGCTGTCTGTGTGCACGTTCTGAGTTCTGGCAATCACCTGACCCTCTCTCTTGGCTGGAAAACCTATTTACCCTTAAGAATAGAACAAGGCTCCAATAGGCGACAACAAAATTGGACCAAAAATGTTATAAGACAAGGCAAAAGTCCTCACATAAAGACAGAACAAGGCAATTCAACATGCAGTAAAGAGTTCTGAGAGCCGGCAAAGGAGTCAGACCTATACCTGCTCCCACCATTAAGAATGCAATAAAAACACCAAGCTAACAGACATAACAGGACTCTAACCCTATCCTCTGGTAGGATGTACATTTTTACTATATAAATCTTACCAATCCATGAACATGGAGATCTTTTCCTCCTCTATGTCTTCGCTTTTTTTTCCTTGTAAGATTTTGTCATGTAAGTCTTTCACTTCATTAGAGTCACCTTAAGATACATTAAATTATTTGAAGCTATTGTAAATTATATTCCTTCCCTGATAAAGTCCATTTGTCTTTTGTATATAGGTGGGCATCAAATTTCTCTTTTAGCATATCTTGTATCCAGCCTCTTTGCTGAATGTGTTTATCAGCTGTATGAATTTCCTACTGAAATTATTATGGTCACATGTATACAATCATATCATCTGCAAACAAAGATACTTTGATTCTTCATTTCTAATTTGTATCGCATTTATCTCTGTCAGTTTTCTTATTACTTTAGCTGAAACTTCAAGTGCTACATTGAATAAATTAAAAAAAAAGTGGACAGTCTCTTCTTGATTTTTCTGGAAGTGCTTTTAGTTCTCTCTATCAATTTGATGTTGATTATACACTTGCTATAAATTGCCTGTAGTGTTTATGTTTGTCAATCTCATCTCCAGCATCTCCAGGACTTTTATCATGAATGAGTGTTAGATTTGCCATTTTCTTTTTTTACACATGACGAAGGAAAATGTCCTGCCAGCATCTTGTGAATATAACTAGCAATGTTGCAAATTACCTTATAAGGGAAAGCAGTACCCCACTAACTAGAATTGAAATTCTGTGGGAAGTTCACAGAACCTTCAGTAGCGGGACTCTGTATGCACAATTTGTGCATTATAATCCTGTGTTCATAACTCAGATCCACCATTTCTTAGCTTGTGTCATAGGCAAGATTTCTAAACTTATATTACTCTAGGTTTTATATCTAAGTAATGATGCTAATGTATCCTGAAAATCTCTGTGGTAAAATTGGCTCCTATTAATTTAAATGATTTATGTTAAGTGTATAGTGAAGTGTTTGCACTTATTAAGATTTCAACAAATTAAGGCAGTTGATATTAACTTTGCATGTGTCCAATCATATGGTCCTAATTAAATATCAAGGCCTTGGTCTCTTTCCAATTTTCTCTAACATGCTACTGATTGGAGTCTGCATCATTATCTTATTTGTGTGTAAGAACAGAGTGCTGTCTATTAGATCATGAGCAGTCATCATTTATAAAACGTGCTCTATAATCAGAAATAAAATAAAAAGACTGAGAGGTAATTGTTGTAAAGTATACCAGTATGTTTTCCTTTCTTTGGTACAACTACAAAATCTACTGCTGACCCTATTTAGTATGAGATCTAATTTGAGGTAGGATCGACCCTCTGTTATTAGAGCAGCCAGTATCACACATCTTTCTGCACTGGGATTCTGATGTTCAGTAGTTTGTGCAGCATTTAGATTCACCCAAGATCAACTTACCTTTTAGTACATGGATATTCTCACGGGGCTGTTCAGGAGCAAACAAAGGTGATTCACAAATAACCTGGGGGTACTGTTAGCATAGGAAGCCTCATGTATCTATCATATAGCCAAGAGTTTATGTCATAGTAAGAAAGAGCAAAGTGCATATAAAAAGTTTACAGGAGTTACTTCACTTGGAGAATAGAAAAGCCAGCTGGAGGTTGTTCACTTGAGAGTCATACTTGTTTACTTTGTGTACATGTATACACTTGTGATTTACCAATTGGAGTCATTTATGTAGCAATAAGGCCTATAGATACATTTTCCATCCCGATGTTTTTGGCTGTTTAGGGAGAATAATGCTAGAATCTTTATAAACGTTCAAATGGCTCTGTTCAAGTACAAACAAAAGATGTAGTCACCCTTAGCCATATTACTTCAACTGTTCTATATTATATTGAGATTGGGGATTATGGGGATAGAGTTTGGTCAGTGGTAATGAACAATTAACAGTTCTTGCAGTGAATCTGTGGTCAGTTCCTGGCACACATATAGGAGCACACAGTCATATATACCTCCTTTTCCATGTTATTCTTGCAGTTCTGAACTCTACAGGTTCTTGCACACATATGGTACACATATGTATACCCAAACATAAAATAAAATAATGAATTAAAAGAGAAATATCAAACTATGTGGTTCAAATTCAATCTTCTACCTATAAATAAAATGTTAGTGGCAAATGATCACTTGCTTATCCATTGTTTCTTTCTGCATTGATGATATGTGGGTGTAAAAACTAAAACATCTCTAACTTAAAGTACTTATGAATATGGCTTTATTATATGTATTATATATGTATATAGTATATATACATATATAAACACACAGGGATCTGTCTATATATCTATATCATCTATCTATCTATCTATCTATCTATCTATCTATCTATATATATATATACACATATATGTGTGTGTGTGTTCAGTTACAGATGCTCATGAGGCAGCTCACAGCCATCCGTATCTCAGGTTGCAGGAGGTGTGTGGCCCTCTTCTGCCTTCTGCAGGAACTAGGCATACATATGACATATGATGCATATACGGTCAGGCAAATACTCATCCACAAGAAAGACATGAGAAAATAAATATCTTTTAAAATGTTTTTAGAATTCTTCACTCAAAAACAATTATAAATTGTTTGACTATGTCTATAAACCTAATAGGAGTAAGAAAGAAAAATGTTCAATTCGAATATTTGATTACTAAAACAAACTACCTCAAGCCACGTGCTACTACTACAATTCTAGGTGATCAGAAGTCCTCTTTTGACCTCTACAGTCACACACACACACACACACACACACACACACACACACACACACATGCACACCTGTACATATACCCCCGCACACACCCCATACACGGGGGGGGGGGGGAGGGCAAGAGGAATTTTCTTTAGTGTATGCATCTCATTTGAGTGGACTCCGACATTCATTCTTTCATTCTCCTTGAACTTTTTAAGCATTATATCTTAGTTGATTGTATCTTCTTAGCTTCATAGCACTTTAAAAATCAATACCACATTAAACATTGTATATTTAAACAAATTATTTTGGAAATCTCTAAATCGGAAAGAAAATCCTCCAGTTGGTGGGCTGCTCTTTATTAGTCCAAAATGAAAAGAGAGAATCTGTCATTCTTTGTCAATCAGTTGGTACATACTTGACAGCATGCATTTAGAGTGAAAGACAGCTGTGTTGCCATGGTCCAGAAAACCTAATTGTAAATAAATAAAAGAACAGTCATGCAGCATGAGTGGAAAGAAAAAGAAACTCAATGTGGGTTTTTTCTATCCATCAACTTTCATTTGTCAAAGTCTGCCTGACACTATAGGCTAGAGAAGTCAAACACTTATACAACATTGATTAAATTTCATCTTTTCCTAGTACCCTTTTTAGTAAATAGTTTATATGTAGAACGATAGTCTAGTCATTATCTATGACCAGGACACATCTATTATAGAGGCACATTTTGCTCTTTTTATCTAGAAGATCATACGATTGCTTAGTTTATTTAGTTTATTACAGTACTGTAGTTGGCAAATCTTGCCACTGAAACAAACAATCTCCAAATTTTAGTGCATGTTCCAAAGCACTTTTATAGATTTTTTTTACCTATTTGTTGGCAGATCAGCTGGAGATTTGTTCTACTTTCTCTAAGAATCAGATTAAGATATCTTTATGACAATATAAACAGAGGGTGCTCCAAATATCGTTCCATGTAGGGCCTAAAGCTGTAAGAGACTTTTGAATGATATTTTATATAAATATTTTTCATATAGTATATTTGAATTATGAATTATGCTTCCACAGTTCTGACCAGATTCTTCCCACTAATACAACCCCATGCCTTCTTTTTCTTTTTCTTTAGAAATCAATTTGACAAACGAATAAGAAAGAAAAAAAAATCACAAAACACAAGCACACACGCACACATATCAACATAACACTTATAAGAAACACATCAACACATCAAGTTGGAAACTGTATCTCAATGCCCAGCAGCAGTAGATGGCCAACAGAAATCTTGCTTAGTGGTGTTTGTTGATTTCTTGTTGCTTGTCTCATGTTGCTTTGTCTAGGAAATTTGTTTTTTATTGCTGACATGTGATTGTATAATCACCTTCTTAGAAGCAAAGGGAAAGGAGGATGGGTTGTGGGGTTTTGCAGAGGGAAGACTGGGAAGGGGAACAGCATTTGAAATGTAAATAAATAACATAACCAGTTAATTAAAAATAATATTTTTGTAGTGAAAGGCAAGAACAAAAGTAACTTGCATAGTTTGAACTGCCTTTAAAGATCTAGCTCAGAATAAAATATACAGATTTCTGTTCACACCACATTGATCAAAATATGACACTTAGCCAAACTAAAAATTCATTGAGGCCAGCCATACAAAAGAATAGATGAATAATGGACTCTAACTGATAATAACATTTACATTCCTGAAACTTCCATTGTTCTATAGCAATTCACTATATACTCCTACATAGTCTGGAGTCTTGCCTCAAAATCCTGAATATGAAATGTTTGGTGCCTACACCACAGCTTCTGACTCCTTAGACTTCCCCCTCTATTTCTGCATAATGTCCTCCCATTTCCTTGTATGGCATCAGCTTGTTGATTACATAACACATTCTATCTTGGAATTCACTGTATCATACATTTGCTTACAAAACAGATACATGAGCTAAGTCTTAGCAAGGCCATTTCTCAGGCTTTTTGTGCTGACCATTTTGTCCATGAAATACAGAATGGATCAGTTACTGTTCTTTGTTCCATTACACACTGCACTTTGCTGATGTTTTTGTTGTCACTGTTGCTTGTATTGCCCTAGAAATCTGAAATATGTATTTATATCTGTGTTCTTGTCTTTCTAGTTCCCAGGCCAACACTGTAACAATGTAAACACTTTATTAATGTTTGTAAAAATAACAAGGAAAAGTTATTAAAAGGATGACAGGTTGTTTAAATTTCCTTTAAGTATGCTTGAATATCATAGTCGTTGTGTATTTGTATATATTCAAATATTAAGAAGTTGGTCATAAGTAAAATGTAATGACTTAAGTTTACTGAAAAAGAGGAAAGTTAGCAAGGCTTTTTTTTTCTCTCACTGCTGTACTACACTCAGAAGCACCATATTTCTATCTTAGTGTGTATATATATGTACAAACTGATTGTTGGATTAAGATATGCTTTTTTCTTAAATGGAGACATATGCCATACTTTCGATGAAAAAAAAAAGAAACTTAGCTTGTACTAATCTACATTGTTTCTCAGAAGAAATCAATATCATTGGAAGCACAAAATAAGGTTCAATAAATATATTGACATAAAAGTAACTTTCATTTATTTTTTTTCAGACTTCCTAGTACCATTCCAATAGGTTTTCTTTGCCCATTTTTAGAATCTGTAACATTTGCTTCACTGTCAGATCAGCAACTGCATAATTGTAGTGAGGTAATTGGCTAAAATCTATATAAACTGAATGTAAAAATAAACCATGCTAGAGACTATTTTCTTCGGAGGATTAATTAAGGGTTATTCCCTATTACCTGTTTAATGCAAATTAATGTCTTAAATTATACCTGAAATTGTAGCAAATTTCAAATACTTTGATGAAAGTAAAATACTTATACCACGAACTTTTAAACTCCTGTTGCATAATTTTGCATTATAAAGGGTATCAAGAATTAAAGGAAAGAACGTTGATGTAAATGTTCTATCATTCCAAATGAGGTTTGTGTGGTATTGAAATTCTGGAAAGACTTTGTCTGAATGCTCTTTGAAGTTGTATACTTTCTACTGACAAAATCTGGCCACAACAATTAGTTCATGCCCTTCTCTTAAATCATGACTTTAAAAATAGTTGTGTCATTTCAGAAAAACAAAAAACAAAAAACAACAGATTTTCGCATACCCATTTCTGACAGAATCAAAGGCCGAGAAATCACACTTTCACAAAGAAGAAGCCTTGGAGCATGTTTTGCACTTTCGTTTTATTATTTTATTTATATACATTTCAAATGTTGTTCCTCTTCCTGGTTTCCCCTCTATGAGAACCCCACTCAATTCCCCTCCACTCACCTCAAGGAGAGTGTTCTTCTTCCAACTCGACCCCTCCTACTTCACCCCTCTAGCATTTCCCTTCTCTGGGGCATTAAGCCTCCATAGGACCAAGTGTACCCCCTTTTCACTGAGGCCAGACAAGGCAGTCCTCTGCTTCATATATAGTGGGGGCCACATAACAGCCCACCTATCCTCTTTGGTTGGTAGCTTAGTTTCTGGGAGTTCTGAGGTGTCCAGTTAGTTGATATTGTTGTTCTTTCTATTGGGTTGCAACCCCTTCAGCTCCTTCAGTCCTTGCCCTAACTCTTCTGTAAGGGTCCCTAGACTCAATCCAGCAGTTGGCTGTATGTATCTATATCTGTTTGAATCAGGTGCTGCTAGAGACTCTCAGGACAGCTATACCAAGCTCCTGCCTACAAGCATACCTTGGCATCAGCAATAATATTGGGACTTGTCTGCACATTGGATGGAACCCAAATTGGGGAGAGCTCTGGATGGCCTTTCCTTCAGTATCTGCTCCCATTTTGTCCTTGCATTTCCTGTAGACAGGAACAAATCTGAGTCAAAATTTTTGAGCTGGATGGGTGGCGCCATCCTTCAACTGGTGAGTCATGTTCTATTAGAGGTGGTCTCTTCAGATTCCATATGCCCACTGTTGGGCATTTCTGCTAATGTCATTCCCATCGGGTCCTGGACACCTCTCATATCCCTGGCATCTGGGACTATCTAGGGTTTTCCTCCACTCCCCACCCAACAGTGCTGCATATATCTATTCATTATTCTGGTCCTCTGGGCTTCTCTCCTGGCTCCCTCATTCCTGACCCTGCCACCCTGTATTCCCTCCCCTTCCTCTCTCACGCCCAGGTACCTCCATTGTTCTGCTCCTTGGGATTATTTTGTTCCACCTTCTAAGTGGAATTGAAGCATTCACACTTAGGCCTTCCTGTTTGTTAAGCTTCCTGTGCTCTGTGAGTTGTATCATGGGCATTCTGAAATTCTTGGCGAATATCCTCAGATAAATGAGCACATACCATGTATGTCCTTTTGGGTCTGGTTACCTCACTTGGTGTCCATCCATTTACCTGAAAAATTCATAATGCACTCATTTTTAATAGCTGAGTACTATGTCATTGTGTAAATGAACCACGTTTTCTGTATCCATTCTTCAGTTGAGGAACATCTGCATTATTTCCAGCTTCTCATAAATAAGGCTGCTATGAACATGGTGGAGCATGTGTCCTTGTGATATGTTTGAGTATCTTTTGGATATATGCCCAGGAGTGGTATAGTTGGGTCCTCAGGTAATTCTGTGTTCAATTTTCTGAGGAGCCGCCAGACTGATTTCCACAATGGTTGTACCAGCTCTCAATCCCACCAGAAATAGAGGAGTCTGCCACTTTTTCCACATTCTCACCAGCATCTGCTATGAGAATTCCAGGGTCATTTTGATTTGCATTTCCCTGATTACTAAGGATGCTGAACATTTCCTTAGATGTTTATGCTCTTCCAGCATTTTGAAAGCTATGTAATCATGTATTCCCTGGTCACAAAAAGATGACACAGAAGCTAAAATGGTGGCTGGCTATTCTTTTAGGGGACCCATGTTTGAATTCCAGTACTCTGGAGTTTCACTTGGGAGCTGAAAACCATCTGCAACTCCAGTCCCAGACAATTGTATGCTGTCTTCTGTCTTCTTTAGCCAGTGAAAACACATGGTGCACAAAGATGTACATGTAGGAAATATTTTAAATAAATCTCTACCCCTTGCTGTGTGAAGAGATAGAATTGTTTTTGTGTCCTATAAGAAACTTTGCAGAAATCATTGGCATTAATGAAGAGTAGAATAAATTAACACATTAAGAGCTGTCCCAGAAAGTGGTGCTTCAATCCTTTAATTGCAGCATTCCCAGAACTCAAGGGGCAGAGGAAGGTGGATCCATATTGTCTATGTAGTGAGTTCCAGGACATAGCCAATGGATACAGAGACAGACTGTCTCTGTCTGTCTGCCTGTCAATCTTCTGGTCTCTGTGTATATGTATGTGTATATATATGTATGTGTATATATATGTATGTGTATATATATGTGTGTGTATATGTGTGTGTGTGTGTGTATGTATATGTATGCACAGTAACTCGAGTGTGTGCATGCACATAGACACAGAGAGGTGCGGTTGGTATATGGATCTTGTCCCTAAAGAAAACTGATGTTCCCTTCCTTAACTGCCATGAAATGTAGATAGCTTTTCAGTTAGGGATCAGGGTTTTGATCCCCTTCTCCATCCATGCTGGAAAACTGATAACTTAATATTTTGCAGGTCCTATACATGCATCTATAGCTATCGGGAATTATGAAGGCAAAAGTTCAGTCATGTCAGTCTTCCCCAGTCTCTAGGTCTCACAAATTTTTCATGCACTCTTCCTTTTTTTCTGACACTGTGGATACAGATTGTGAGATAAATCTCCTATTTAAGACTGATAATTCTATAAATATTTATTCTCTGCCCTTTGCCCAGTTGTGATTTTTTTCATGAACCACTATCCATGCACAAAAAAGCCTCTCAGATGAAGACTCAACTGCTGTACTAGCCTATTGGTACAGAGATATTTATTTCAGAACAATTTTTGATACTATGTACATGTAGCAAGTTAATAGCAGCAAGTTCCTTTCTAAAACCTATGAGCTCCTGTGCCTGTGTTCTTGTTCAGATTTTCAGTGATAGGAATGGAGTGGCTCCCGCAGAGCAGGTCTTAGATCCAATAGGAAAGTATTTGATTCCTCCCAACAGCCATGGAACTGTTGTAACGGTGCATATATTGCACATCCATCATTTCAGTCATTCTTCCAGCATAAAAAGTTCAAAGAGGCAAGGTCGCTGATGACTTTTCTCCCTACGTATCTGGCACAGCATGTTCTGATACTATAAAATCTACGAGGAAGTAAGTTTCTGGGTCAGTATGAAGCTCACTTTACAGACCATGCTGACCTCAAAATCAGTTTTCTTCCTCTGCCTCGGAATTGCTGGGTATAAGGGCATGTGTCACTACTCCAACCTTCAGCATAGGGCCTTATTAACTACAAGTTCTAGTGGGCCACCAATGTTTAATGTTTGTGACTAAGTCTCTGGGTCCTCTGCTGATCAACAAATTGAGTTGAAATGTATCCCCTATCTGGATCTAAACCGTTTATTTATAATTCTTTTGTTTCTGGGAGAAATATTTTCCCTTGCAATAGCGTAAGTCTGTATGTGTGTATGCAAGTGTGTGTGTATGTGTGTGTGTGTGTGTGTGTGTGTGTGTGTATGTGTTTGTGTGTGTATGTGTGTGTGTATGTGTGTGTATATGTGTGTATGTGTTTGTGTGTGTATGTGTGTGTGTATGTGTGTGTGTATGTGTGTGTATATGTGTGTATGTGTTTGTGTGTGTATGTGTGTGTGTATGTGTGTGTGTATGTGTGTGTATATGTGTGTATGTGTTTGTGTGTGTGTGTGCTGGAGTATATGATGTATACAAAATAGTATGTTAAAATATAGCTTTTTCAAACATGCTTATGGTTAGTAACCCCTTCCCTGAGAGTTTTTATTCACCAGTTCACTTGCTTAGCTCTTGCATAGCAACTGTTATTTACATGAACGGATATCAGAATTTTAACTATTATTTAATTTATTATTCACTTTTTCAAGATTATTATTAGCCTCTTATATGTTTTTTACAAAGTCACTTAAGAAATATATGTATATATAATATTTGATTATATTTGTATATAATATTATATAAATATTTATAAATGATTATATATATTTGATTCTTCAAGCAACAATTTTTCCTAAATAACTGACCTGTCTTTTACTAATCAATGCACACTATAAATAGAGTAATATATATCATAGAAATTCTCTAAAATATTTTTTAAACTGATTCATCAAATGTGTTTATAATGAGGTCATTAAGAACGGAGAGTTCTATGTGACTCCTCTCACTCATAGTCGGCCTTCTACAGAACTCCTACTAATGTTCACCAGGCCCTTGGTTACTTGGATATTTCATGAAGAGATGACAGTAGTGATGACAGAAGGCAAAGCGAGACAATTCTACACTGATGGCATGTAGCCTAATAACATCCTCCTGTGTACACTCAGTCATCTCTGGATTGTTTTTACAATATCCAGTATAATACAACTGCTATTTAGGAACTTGGAGTATTCTTGGAGTATTATATTGCTTAGAGAAATAAAACAAGAAAAAAATCTGAGTATGTTCAACACACTTGCTTTAAAAATATTTTCAATCTGTGGTTGAACTGACGAACAAAAAGTATTTCATGGAATTAAAAGGACTGTGTTATTTCTCTTTCTGTACTTGTAAAACCTGGGTATTTGATTTGGTGTGTTACCTTTTTCTATGTCTAAGAAACATCTGCTTGGGACTCAAAATTACAAGTCAGCAACTCTGATGTTGGCCATGTTGGTCTTTCCGTTTATTTGCCAACAGAAATTTCACTCAGCAATTAAAATGTGCATTTTATTTAGACAGTTCTTTGTAATATAAAATTCAGTATCCAGTTCTTAAACAGCACTGTTTGATATAAATACTGGCTCCTATTCTTTGTGATTCTTCAAATTCTGTACTTATAGTAAAAAAACATAAAATAGGGAAAAGATGATAATCATTTGGCTATAAACCAACAATTTTGGTAAGATTTTTTATAATTTATGATTATTTTTAAGTTCATTTTTTAAAACGGTTTTCCCAAATTCTTATTGGAAATTCTCTGCATTTACATTTCATATGTTATCCCTTTCCCACAAATCCATCTCCACTCCCCTTCCCATTGCCTCCATGAAGGTGCTCCCTCTCCTAACCACCCTCCCACCTCAGCACCTTGGGATTCCCCTACACTGGGAAAATGAGCGTTCACCAGGCCAAAGGCCTCTCCTCCCATTGATGCCCGAAAATGCGATTCCCTGCTGCATATGTACCTTGGGCCATGGGTCTTTCCATGTGAACTCATTGGTTGGTGTTTTAGTTCCTGGGAGCTGTGGTAGGTTTGGTTAGTTGATAATTTTGTTCTTCCCATGGGGTTGCAGACCCTTTCAGCTCTTTCAGTCTTTTCTCTAGCTCCTTCCTTCATTGGGGTCCTCATGTTCAGTCTGATGGTTAGCTACAAGCATCCTCCTCTGTATCAGTATGGTTCTGGCAGAGCCTCTGTGGAGGCATCCATATCAGGTTCCTGACAGTAAGCACTTCTTGGTATCAGCAATAGTGCCTGGGTTTATTGGGTACATATTAGTCTCTGGATGATCTTTTCTCTTATCTCTTTATTTGTCCCTTTATTTCCTTTCATGAGTGTCTTGTTCTTCCTTTTAAGAAGGACTGAGGCATCTACTTTCTGGCCATTTTTCGCTTTGAGATTCATAAGTTCTGTGGATGATTTCTTGGGTATTACGAACTTTTTGGGCTAGTATCCACTTATAAGTGAGTTCAAACCATGTGTGTTCTTTTGTGACTGGGTTACCTCACTCAGGATGATAGCTTCAAGTTCTTCCATTTGCCTTCAGAATTTCATGAAGTCATTCTGTTTTATAGCTGAGTAGTACTCCGTTGTGTAAATGTACCACAAATTCTGTATCCATTCATCTACTGAAGGACATCTGGGTTCTTTCCAGCTTCTGGCTATTATAAATAGAGCTGCTATGAACATTGTGGTGCATGTGTCCTTGTTAGATGTTGGAGCTTCTTTGGGATATATGCCCAGGAGTATTTATAATCATTTTTAAGCTCTGAACGTATACCAGATTTGACTTAAAGAGAGAGAAATATAGAATGTAAACTAGGATAGGTGTGGAGATATGGAAGATTTTGGAAGAGCTAGAGGAGAGGAAACTATAAAGAGAACATATTGTATTTTTTTTCAGTAAAAGTAAAGAAAGTTTCTAAGTGTAAAACAATGATAACAATTTACAAGTAAATAAGTATTCCTCCTTTTTTTAAAATAAAGTTGTAAAAGAAAAATAAATAAATAAAATAAATACCAGTATAGCTAATGAGAAGAGAGAAATCAGAAAAAAATAATGTTAAATTGATGAAAGGTACCTCAAATTTGTACTTGCTACAGTTTCAGGAAGTTTTATTTTGATATCATAATTCATTTTGTTTTTTAATCTTTCTTTAAAAGTGTCAATACAAGTGCAAAATGTATCTTAATCATATCCATCCCCTACTTCCAAAGTTACAAAGGACTCAAAATTTCTAAAATCTGTTCTCTGACAATTTCACACATTCATAGAGATGTTTGATACACCCACCCAGTTTCCAAGAAGTTGTGGGACTTGGAAGGATGGAGCCAATAAGTAAAGCAGACTAAAGTATAATACAATAAAAAGCTTTGTTCAGAACATCAGTCTATAACCTAAGGATTAAGAAAGGTCACTTATATAAAGTTCTCATGAGTTCAATTGTATATAGTCATAGGAACCAGCTGCTATGGCAAAACCTGTTTTTCCACAGAAGCATATAAACATAAAATATCCATTTATAATTAACAATCTCAAGTAAACTTGCTTTTTATTTGTTATACCCTGGAAAAGCAGAAAAGTACATTCTAATAACAATTTCATGTTTTTGAGGAAAGTGTTTGCAAATAATGTGTCATATTTTCTTGGATTATTCTCACTAGCACTCAGAGTAACTTTCTTATTCCATTTTGAGACCAGGTTCTGATATTGTTGTCCTCCCTGTGTTACTTTTTGGTAGTGGGATATCCAGAGTGGTTTGGATTTGAGATGATGTAGACAAATCTAATTGGTATGTAATATGTAAGCGTCCTACAAGCATGCAAACTCTAGTATTTCAGCAGTGAACGCATTGTGCTATAAGACTTCGCCACCGAGAACATAGATCACAAACTATGTCCAGTATTGTAAGTTACATTTTTATTACATTATTATTACATATTGATCAGAAAGATCTAGAGGATATCTTGAAAACAGACCATATGATTAACAGTTCTGGGGTGTTGTACAAAATAAGTCCATATTTTCCATTTAATAGAAATACAAAATTTATTATGCCCTATGCAAATAGGTAATTAAAATTCCAAGGAAAAATAAATGCAGTCAAGTTTCCAAATGAATATGTTCCAGTTCCGAGGCCAAGGTGTGACCAGAGTCACTTTTAAAGGCGACAGGAGTTGTGTATGTCCAAGTCCGAGTCAAAGCAGAGGGTGAGATCCAAATGCCTCTTTTAGTCTGGATGGAAATAGCTGTGGACCTTTTCTTATCTCTCAAGATAATATGAAAGGACTTTCCAGCATCATCCCTCATTCTAGTGTTTTTTAGATAGATTGGTTAGAGCATTGGAAATATGAAGCACAACTCATGACACTGGGGAGGTTTGCAAAATACATTCTTGCTCCATGGTGGGACCTAGCTTGCCTAGGTTGTAAAGTTAGCTTTTTCATAGGCACTCCTGTCCTCATCAAAATGTGGAGCAAATTCAAGATGAAAGGGAATGCCAAATTACTCTTCATCTTTATTAAGAATTTTGAAAACAGTCCAAATTAATGTCCAAGGGACTAAAAATTGAACAGGGATCTTTCCCTTTGTTTCTGTGCCTTTTCAATATTCTTTTAGACTCTGCCCCATACTTTTTCATCTAAATTTTCATCTTCTGAACACCAGGGATTATAATCACAAACAACCAGAAAGCGATTTGATAGTTGTGATTTTGACACTTTTGTTCCCACTTTCTCTGCAAAATCATGTACAAGCTCAAAATACGGCAATCTTTCCATGGTAACTCCCGCAAGGAACACCTTTTATTATTGCATAGCTGACTTCAGGTCCCTGATTCATGAGACCACTTGTTTACTTCTCCAGAGGTGCTGGGACATTGGAGAATGAGGTCAATAAATGAGGCAGACTGAAGTCTCATACAATAGCCAACTTTACTCGGAACATCTCACAATATATAGCCTCAGGATTCAAATAGGTCACTTGTGTAAAGTTCTCCAGAGTTCAAGCAGTATGTAATCACACGGATAAGCCACTCGTACACACACACACACACACACACACACACACACACGCACGCACGCACGCACACACACACACACAAAACCACCTTATTCCACAGAGGAATATAAGCAGTAGCACTTGTAAAGATTAATTAAAGTACACTCACTGGTATTCACTACACCTGGGAGGGGCACAGAAGCATGTTTCAAGAATAATTCCATGTTTTTTTTTTTTTTTTTAAGAAACTGAGGTTCTAGTCTTGTTTACTTGGAGTGCTCTCACAAGTACTCAGAAGTCTCCTCACATTCCTCCTGGACCATGTTCTGACATACCCCACCTCCTACACCCTCTCCTTGTCATCCAGCACCCCTTTCAACAATTATCTTTTTCACTCTGTCTTTGTGTGTGTGTGTGTGTGTGTGTGTGTGCAGACGTGCGCACACACATGCATGTACGTATATTGTGGCCCACTAAGTTTGATTACTGCCTCCTGCATGGAAACAGTAGTGGAACCATGGACAGGAGCACGCATTCCTTCCCAGTGCAATGAAGACTATGATTCTCCCTCACCTAGAAACCACGAATGTCTCACAACTCCCTGGGAACATCAGGGTCCAAGATCCCCTCTCCCACCCATAATGGAATGTCCCAGACTCACTATTAAACAGATTATATTCAAGTAATAATTTATTAAATATTTAATTAAAAACAATGGTTTATTTATTAAAATATATTAATGGTATGAGTAATACAAGAAATTTGGTGTCCAGTGCAAAACTCTATAAATATTATGAGATTAAAATTGTTTTAAATTTATCAGATACCAAATTTTATCTTATTTATATCTTGGGGTATACATTTCAAGGGAATTTGAGGTTTATCTTGTTATTCTTTGCTTAATGAGCAAGAAAAAGAGAAATGAGTGTTGGAAAGAAAGAATGAATTTTTTGCTTTTTAACTAAAGGAGTGCAGACTTGACGATATTAAAGTTACTAGTTTTGTGGGAATTATAGTCCTCCATGTAATCCACATTTAATGTTCTATTAAATGAGAAACCCACATTAAGATCTACCTGTCCCCTGTCAAGTGCAACAAGTGCAACATGACTCTGGTTCAAGATAATTACTTTCAAATGTAACATGTCCATGTAATTTAGATAGGATGCAATTGATGCAAAAAAAACCCAGATGTCATTTCAAAGGGAAAGTCACATCTTTATTGTGTAGCTAAATTTGAGTGAGCAAAGGCCAGGAAACACAGAGCTGCCTAGGTTATCTATGGTTCCACGTTTCCACAGTGAAGCTTATTCCTAAAGTAGCATAGTAGCTGAAGAAAGGCAATAAATCAAGGCAATATTTGAATACATTGATGGGTACCTGGTACGAAGGTTACAGGATAAGCTAGTCTCCTCTATAGGTCCCAGGTGCTATCATGAGGGGTTTAGCTTTGGAGTTGTTGGAACTTAGTGGTCTGGTAAGTAAAAAAAATTAAAACGTGTTTATTTATTAGTCACAGGATGTTAGTTCCAACACAAAGGTGAGCAGGGGGTGGACATTTAGGTGGCTAAAAGTAGCACAACATGAGAAAATTAGGCTCTTAACCTGCAGCATTGCACCCTCTCCACATCACTGCAGTTCTAATCAGTTAATCAGTCTTTGCAGACACAGCTTCTTTCCAGAAATGCTCTTTCACAGTACATACACTTATATTGGTAATGCATGGCATAGACAAATAAGACATGCACAGAGGAAGATTTAGTTCCACTGTTCTTCTTTTAAAATAATTTAACCTTGCCAGCCGTATGTTCCTTCTTTACTTCTTCGGGGTAATTTATTTTCTCATTATTTTTACAAAGAATGATCACTCACTACACCAAAATGTTTTGTAGTTGAGCCACTTGCAGGAGAAATAGTAGTTGTCAGAGTCCTATTAGGAAACCCGGTCCTGTAAATAGATGTGTCCTATTCTGATCTGAGATGGGAAGTATTCTGCTTGTATGAAAGAATTATTGTCATGCCAGGTACTATAGTTGAAGGCACAATACATTTCTGGCAGTTGTCACTAAGAGCACTGATCAGCTGTGCTATGAAAGTTAAATAGATAGTTACTTATTTTATGAATATACAGCACAATCTCATAATGATAGGACCATTTTTTGACCATAGCAACCACCTCATACTTGCAGTTATTTTAATAATAAGGAGGCAAATAGTCTCTCTCAAGAGCAGGTGCTGAGCCCTCAAATATTTCAGGACATCATTCTGTGCATAATCAGATTATAGTAACGTAAGTTCACAGGTTCCCACCCTTGCGGACTTAGGGGAATCATGGGAGCGCAGTGGATAGAGAAAACTACATCCGGACAGTATGTACACACTTCAGTGCCTGGATGTACCACAATTGGAAAGGGGAGACAGGAATTTGGGTTAATCAAAAGCAGCTCTGAGAAAGGGTGTTCAGGCCCTGATTGATGCATGACTTTGATTAATCGATATTCCATCCCAGTGTTTAATAAGTGTTCTATCCAAAAAGTCTTCTGTAATATTTAACTTTGCTTCCTTCAGTTACAATTTATACACATTTATACACACTTCCCTTGTTCTTTCCCTGAGAGCTAGGCAGCAGTCTTTAACAAAACACTTTATAGACATATACCTAAAGGGGTGTTTGTGGTTTTGCTATGTTTAATCTTCCCCACGCAATGGAAAAGCAAACAATAAAAAGAAAGTAATCACTCCTCAAAAGACCTGTTTAATTTGACTGCTTAATGCATAATAAACATTGGTACTGTAGTTTAAGTGTTTATTCTTTGGAAAGACAATAAATTTCAACAGTGATGTGCCAAGAATTATTTGCTTTGTCTTACATATATACTCAGAGCTAGAGAGAAAGAAAGGGACTGTGTGTGTGTGTGTGTGTGTCTGTGTGTGTGTGTGGTGAGAGAGACAAGGAGAGAGAAAATGTATATCTGTAGCTCAAAATAGAAACCTATAAAATACGAAGTCTACAAGGTACAGCAATAGTAAGACTTTTTGTGTTCCTGATGTTAAATCTGGTGTTCATATGTATTAATTATATTGATAAATTATACCTTTCATCATTACACTTTGCTTTTTTTAAAAAAATACATAATGTCTCTGTGTACAATATTATCATGATACAATTCAAGGGATTTTGAGTTGTTTTAATGTTTAGTTTATTTCACAGAAACCTGTATTTATTTTCTCTGCATCAAAAGCTACATTTTATGACCCTGTGTACCATGCAGAAATTGATCTGCAATACATGTGGAGTCTCCAAGGGTATATTTAAATTTAGTAATTTTATTGCTAACTGTGAAGTTAATCTGCACTGTTTGCATTCTTTTCCCCAGGAAATTGAAGTAACAGTTCAAGCTAAACAACTGGATGTGGAAAGGCTTTTGTCTAAAGGGCAGCATTTGGATAAAGAAAAACCAAGCGCTGAGCCAGTGAAGGTAATGAAGCAGCCTATAGCATTATCTACTACCCCATGATAGGTTACGCCTCCCTTGTACACATGCCATTGTCATTGTCTCTTTATAATCTTTGAAATAACTTGTAAGGAAATATTGGTCATACCATAGTTACAGAGCTAAAGTTGTCCTTTTGATCACCATATCTTATTTACATATAGTGATCTTAACTCTATTAACGAGTCATCGCATGAAAGAACTCATTTCTGTCCTGGTGTGGTACCATCAATACAAAAAGTCATACCACCTTCAAGGTAGATTAATTCCTTCAGGACTTGATTACTTTGCTTGCCAACCCTGACACTCTTCGTATACTTTGGCTTAATTCACATCAAGCCATTCCAACAGGCTGTCTTCAACAACTGTAGCAAATCACAATATGGTCTATGTTACTTTTTCTGGTGCGAGAGAAAACCCTGTATTCAGGCTTCAGTAGTTTACTGGGTCAAGAATTTTTAGGGAAATATATAATTTCATCATTTTTAGTAAAAAAAAAAAACTAGCTTGGGTGAAAGATTTCTACTTCCTTCTTTTCCGTGTGTACATTTCAAAATCCAGTATACATTTATCCATAGGATCTTACCTGAGGAGACAAATGGAAAGCAGGCCAATTACCAACTAACTCCCACTCAATGGCTTCCATTTGCAATTGACAAGCCCGTGATAAATGATAAATATATGTTAGGTAGAGTTTATCTTGTTCTCCATACCTGGCCAAGATTTTAATGGCTTCCACTGTGATAAAGGCTTCAGAGAGCCCATAATGGTGGTTATTTATTAATGAGTTCTGGTTTCCCAGCTAATGTTACTAGCGGAGATTAAGGACAGTTACTCTCATGTTCAAAACCATTCCAAAACAGTGCAGGTCAATAACCCCATTATGCAAAACCAGTTTGTTGTTACAAATAACATTAGCAGAACTTAAACTGTCTGCAAAGCTATTGCTTAGTTTCCATGTACTTAGGTCAAGGTTTAGTTGTACCAAATTGTTTTCCCTACAGTTTACATGTGAGTTTTCATCATGTAAATTTAAAGGTAGATTTTTAATATAATAGCAAAGCACCAGATGCAAAAGTCACAATGTTCTCTGGAAATATTAAATGTCTCTCACTCAAAATTAAAGTTGTCTCTAAACCTGAAGTGCAGAAAAATAATTTACATAAAACGAGGTTATTTCATATAATCTATTTAAAAATAAAATAAATAATTTTGGTGTTTGGACTACAGACACGGAGCCAGTACTGACAAAAGCAAATTTTTGTGTTGGTGTGGGTAAAAGTAAACAGGTTGGTTACCAGGGTGATAAGGTACTGAGGGTGATGACTGCAGAGACCCTCACTCTAGTGAACCACGAAATGGACAAATGGATGGATAAGTCCATTCTCTTTATTCCTGATGCAGCCCCAAAAGCTTAATGCTATGTGTGTATGACAATGAGCTGAAGCTTAACACATTTTAGTTCACAAACAAGCATTTAATTTTGCCTTACTTCCTGCTTCTGCATAAATCATACAAAATATTCCTTCAAAATTATAGGCAGTTTTGCTTACCTCATATGGAAAATAATTAAACCCACAATGATTAACTCAATCCCACTCCCACCTATATGTTCAATCCCACGGCTGTTGGGACATGTCAACTGACCCTGCCTAACTCTGCTGCTATTTCCTCAGTGAAATAAATGGAAGATTAAAACAAACAAAAAGGAGCAAAGCCATATAACTTGTCTTTCCCCCCTCTCTTAAAGCCATCTTATAAAGCAACGCCATTTCTCCTTCCACTTTCCTGCCTCCCCAATTCCTGCATATACAGTTCATCTGAAAGAGGTAGAATGCCAGTAAAAAGCATGTCTGCATGCTCCCTGATTTCTAGAGAAGACAACCGGCTTGATAGGGATGAGGTGTATTATTGGTTTGGCCTTCTCAGACATAGAGAAATAGTTGATTCACAACACATTTTGTTTTGGTTTGCCATACCTGGGATATGATCTACTTATGATCTGGACCACATTATGAGCTGGACCATCACCTGGAAAATAAGTGAAAGTTAGCTGTAGTTTTTGAATATCCTAAAACACTAAAATTTAAAAACTAAAGAATTTTTATGAGGAAGAACTTAATACCTGAAGTACCAAGGCAAAAAGATTGTAATGTTAGGAAAAATAATCTTTCAATAAATTCTTGAAAATCTTGATAAGATGTTGATATACAGTACTATAAATGTGTTAGCAAAAGGGAAAACAGCTTAATATGCGTATTAGCAACAAAGCAGCTAGGGAAAGAAAGCATCCCTTGTGGTTGACTATAATTGAAAATGACTAATATTTTGTAGTTATATGTGAGGAAAGATATTGAGAGGTTTATATTTGCCCTATGACCATTTAATACAACAATTATTCTGTGTGATGCAATTTTTGGACAAGTATATAAAGCTTGTCACACCTTACTTTTAATTTCTCATTAAAGTATACATTGAAGAGTAAGTTATATATGCATTATAAGGTTTGCTTAAGCAATATCTTTGGTAGTCGAAAACATCAAATCAAATTTGCCTTGACTTATTACTTCAGCAAGTAACTATAGTATTTTAAATCCCATTAATTCTGTTTTAAATGAAGTAACATTAACATTTTAAAATACACATATACATTAAATGAAATTTAACAGAAAGCTACATTTAAAATGAGTATGAATACCAGCAACAATCCCATATATAATCTATTTTGAACTATGAAATTGCTGTAACTTCTTAATTTTGAGCCATCCCATGCATTTATTGGAAGGTGAAACAGAGCTTCCCAGTATGGAATACAATTTTATAATACAATTTTAGAAAATTAGAAATTTTCTGTATTTCTCAAAGATATTTATGAAAGATTCAGTTGTTTCCAAAGTAGGTCTATCCATCATTTGCCAAATATGTCATTAAGGGGATATTGGAAAATTTCCATTGTTTAAATAATTTTCTATTGTCACTTCCACATTTTATTTCTGAAGAATTGTCTGGCTCAATATCCAAATTCCTCCTACAGTCCTTCCTACCATCACCCTTTCCTCTTCTCCTGTGACAGAATGAAGTCCCTTGGGTATCCGTCCATCCTGGTACATCAAAGCTCTTTGGGGCTAGGCACATCCTCTCACACTGAGGCCAGACAAGGCAGTCTAGTTAGAAGAACACATCCCACAGACAGACAACTGCATTTGGGACAGCCCCTCTTCATTTGTTCAGGACCCATATGAAGACGATCTGCTACATACGTGTGGGGAGGCCTACATCCACTCTTTTTATGTTCTTGGTTGGTGGTTCAGATTCTAAGAACCACAACGGTCCAAGTTAGTTGTCTCTGTTGGTCTTCCTGTGGAGTTTCTATTCTTTCGTGGGGGTGTAATCCTTCTCCCATGCTTCCATAAGAGACCTCAGGCTTCATCTAATGTTTGGCTTCAGTTGTCTGCATCCCACTGAGTCAGCTATGGGGTGAAGCCTCTCATAAAACAGCCTTGATAGACTCTTGTCTACAAGCATAAAAAAATATAATTAATAACATCTGAGATTGGAGATTTCCCATGAGATGGGTATCAAGTTGGGCCAGTTATTGGTTGTCCATTCCCTCAATCTCTGCTCAATCCAGAGTCCCTGTATTTTAGTAGACAATAAATTTCGGATTGAAAGTGTGGTGTCCCTACCACTCCACTGGGGTTCCTGCCTGGCTACAAGAGGCAGCCTCTTCAGATTCCCTATCCTCAATACTGTGAGCCAAAGCTAAGAATCACCCTTTGATTCTTGGGTGCCTCCCTTATTCCAGGTCTCTGCCATGTCCTAGAAATGCCCCGGTTTCCCCACCGCTGTCTGTTGCTGATTACCATTTATTCTCTTGGCCATCTGGGCATTTCTCCTGTCCCTCCCAACCTGATCCTGAACTACATCCCCTCCCTCATTGTCCTCCTCATCTCCTCCCATACGGGTGCCTCCTTCTATCTGCCTCTTATGGCTATTTTATTCACACTTCCAAGTGAGATTTAAGCATCCTGCCTCGTCCCTGCCTTTCTCTTTAGCTTTTTTGGGTAAGAAGAGTATAGCATGGGTACCCTGTATTTTATGGTTAATGTCTAGTTATAAGTGATACACGCCATGCATGCTCTTTGGGGACTGGGTTACCTTACTTCAGGTAATATTCTCAAGTTCCTTCCATTTTCCTGCAAAATTTTGTTTTTCATAGCTGAGTAGTATTGCATTGTGTAGATATACCACATTTTCTTTATCCATTCTTCAGTTAAAGGAAATCTAGGTTGTTTCCAGTTTCTGGCTATTATATATATATATACAACTTTTATGTACATGGTTGAGCAGGTGTCACTGTGGGATATTTGAGCATCTTTTGCATATATGCCCAAGAGTAGTACAGCTGGGTCTTTAGGTAGAAGTAATGGCAGTTTTCTAAGAAACTTCCATATTGATTTACAGAGTGGTTGTACAAGTTTACACTCTAACCAGCAATAAAGGAGTGTTCTCCTTGGTCCATATCCTTTCCAGCATGTGATATCTCTTGAGTTTCTTTTTTATTAACTTAGTCATTCTGATTGGTATATGATGAAATCTCATAGTTGTTTTGATATTCAATTCCCTGATGACTAAGTACTTTGATCATTTCTTTAAGTATTTCCCACCATTTGAGATTGTTCTGTTGAGAATTTTCTGTTTAGCTCTGTGCCCCAATTGGGTTTAGCTCTGCATCCCCTTTTTAATTGGATTGTTTTCATTGTTGGTGTCTAACTTCCTGTTTTCTTTATAAATTTTAGATATTATCCCTTTGTCAGATGTAGGATTGGTAAAGTGTCTTTCCCAATCATCAAGGTGTTGTTTTGGCCTATTGACAGTGTTCTTTGCCTTACAAAAGCTTTCAGTTCCGTGAGGTCACACTTATCAATTTATCAGTTGTTGATTTTAGAGCCTGAGTCATTGGTGGTCTTTCTGTTCATGAAGCTGTCTCCTATACTAATCCTTTCAAGGCTATGTTCCACTTTCTCTTCTATGAGATTAAGTGTATCTGGTTATATTTTGAGGTCCTAGAGTTTTGGGTAGGTAATGCATAGGGATCTGTGTGCATTCTTCTACATGCACACAGACCAGCAACGTTGTTAAAGATACTTTTTTTTGACTTCTTTAACAAAAACTGTGTCCATAGGTGTATGGTTTTATTTCTTAGTCTTTGATTCAGTTCTATTGACTTGTCTGTCTCTGTACCAATACTATGCAGTTTTTAATCACTATTTCTTTGTAGTACAGTGTAAAGTCAGGGATTATGATTCCTCCCAAAGTTCTTTTATTATTCAGTACTGTTTGTCTATCATGGGTTTTTTGTTTTTCCATATGAAGTTGAGAATTTCTCTTTCAAGTTCTGTAAAAAATTATGTTGAAATTTTGATGGGAATAGCATTGAATCTGTAGATTGGTTTTCCTAAGATGGCAGCTTTTACAATGTTAATCTTATCTATCCATGAGCATGGGAGATCTTTTAATTTTCTAATATCATCTTCAATTTCTTTCTTCGGGGACTCGAAGTTCTTGTCACACAGATCTTTCACTTGTTTTATTAGAGTTATACCAAGACATTTTCTATTATGCATGACTATTGTAAAGGGTCTTATTTCTCTGACTTCTTTCTTGGCCCATTTATCATGTGAATAAATGAGGGATACTGATTGGTTTGAGTTAATTTTGTATCCAGCCACTTTGCTGAAGGTGATTTTCAGGTGTAGTAGTTCTCTGGTAAAATTTTGGGGGTCATTTCTGTATACTAATGATATCATCTGCAAATAGTGATACTGTTTTTTCTTTTTCAATTTGTATTCTTTGAACTCCTCTAGTTGTTTTATTGCTCTACCTGGAACTTCAAGTACTATATTGAACTTGTTTCATATTTCCTTTCACGTTTCACCATTGAGATAAAAGTATATTGTGAGATAAAAAGTATGTAACATAAATGGTGTGTAAATTTCTAATATAAAGTTACCATAATTATTTTATTATCTTATGATTAGAAAACTCAGTCAGCCTTCAGTTTTTCTGCCTCACTCCATTCCCTTTACAACTCCCAGTCTCTTTTCAATGTATGTTCCTCTTCTTCCTGGCAATAATTCTATTTTATTTTATGTGCATATTATTTCTTCATCTTCAAAAAGTATTTAAATATTAGTTATAGAACTCCAGTAAACTAAAATTTTGCCAAGTTATACATTTGGTAATAAGATTTGATAAGATTAATATTTTCTACATTCAGAAGAACAGCTATCACTCCAACATCACCTCTTTTACAGTTAAAAGACAACAAAATAGTATGATGATTTCTATCATTAGAAGGTTGGGAAAGAAGGGTTGAGAATTTAAGGCAAGCCTGTGTTTACAAAGCAAGTTCAAGGACAGTATTTTCTGTATAGACAGACTCCTTAAATCGTTAATAATTCAAGAGCTAAGAATATAGCCTTGTGAAAATTTTGGGTATTCAAAGATCATTATGCTTAATCTATATTCACCAAGAAAACTGTTTCCATGTTACATTCTATTCTACATGTACTTCATGCTTATGGTAACTAGAGGGATTTCAATGCATGGTGTCAAACCTCTAAAAGAATTAAGTACTGACAAAATATTCATATAGTGTTATGCCAAAATGCCTTTAAAAATCTGTATATGTATTCCTCTTTTTTAAAATAAAGTTGTAAGAGAGAAAAAAATTAACACTTATCAGTGACAACAGGTATCAACAATTGCAAAAGAAACAAACCATTTGTTGTTTTTTAATCATTGATTTATTTTATTTAATGTGTATTTATATTTTATTTTCATGTTTATTTTGTACAAAATATGTTCCTGATGTTCACAGAGCCAGAAGAGAGTATTAGATCATGTGGGAACTGCAGTTCCAGGCATTTGTGGACCATCTATGTGTGCTAGAAACCTAACGGCCTTCTCCTGAATGTGTAATAATTGCCCTTAACTTCTGAGCTGTTTTCCAATCCCTTTAAACATCTTTATAAATACACATTTAGATATTTGTTTCTGGTACTCATGTTCAATTTAAATGTAGCTTTCTCTTAATTTTCATTTAAACGTGTATATGTTTTTGAAATGTTATTGTTGCCTTTTTTTACAAACTGCTCGGATTTGAAACACTGTGGTTACTTGCTGAAACAAGATAAGAAAAATTTGTTATTTTTTACATTATCAATGATATTGCTTAAATAACCCTTATAATGTGTGCAACTTACTCTTCAATATATACTTTGATGAGAAACTTAAAGGAAGGTGTGACAGTTTAATATAATTGGCCAAAGGGTTACATCACAGTCTTTCACTCAAAATAATTACTGTGGACAAGTGGTCAAATGAAAAAACATAAACCTCTGAACATCCTTTTCTGAGATATGACATACATATTAAGTGATAAGATTTATAGTCATTTCAGTTACGGTCAATCACTTACAGGAAGTTTTTCTTCCAACTGTCTTGATGTTAATAGCTATATTAAGCTCTTTTCCCCTTATACCAACAAGTTTATTAGCTGCATATCAATGTCTTAGCAACATTCCAAAGGACTTATTGACAGCTTATTTTTTTCCTAACAATGTTAAAAACATCACAATAGATATGTTTCAAGATTTTATATGACATTTTGAAAGATACAATATTGATCAAAATGTTTATTTAAATATTATAATTATATGATATGTAGGGAGTTTGTCTTAATGGATAATGCACTTACTATTCAAACCTGAAGTACTGAAATTTAGATCCGAGATAAAATTAGACTTATCTTCAGTTCCAGCATTTGGAAAGGATCAAGCTCATTCCCAGATATTTCACGAGTTACAGGCAAGCCATGGCTACATGACACCCCATATGAAAATAAATTAAACAACATTAAATGTAAAATATAATCAATTAATTCATATTAATATCACAGAATCATATTACTTGCATTTTATGTTATTGATGGTACAGTTGGAATGTCCACATGACTCTGCTAAATCCTTCAAGTGATAGTGTAGCTCAGTGGTAGAGTACTTTCTTTTTTTTGGCTTACAGAGAGTCTTTTTATCATTTTTATTTGATATTCCCTGTATTTATATTTCAAATGTTATTCCCTTTTGCCCCTCTTCCATTACCCCTCCCCCCTCCTCTTGCTTCCATGAAGATGGTCCCACTGCCAACCAACTAATCGAACTTCATTGCCCTGACATTCCCCTACACTGGGGCATTGAGCCTTGACAGGACCAAGGGCCTCTCTTCCCACTGACACCAGACAATGCCATCCTCAGCTACATATGCAACTGGAGCAAATGGTCTCTCCATCTGAACACATTGGTTGGTGTTTTAGTCCCTTGGAGCTGTGGAGGGTTTGGTTAGTTAATATTGTTTTTCTTCCCATGGGATTGCAAATACTTATTTTCTTATTAATAACACAGGCTAGGTTCTACTACTTGAACATGCAAACAAACAAACAAAATACCTCTCCAACTAGCGATTAGGGGGAGCACACCAGTAGTGAAAATGAAAATTGTTTAGCTTATTAACAGAGGAGAAAATACTTCAAAATGGCAAAGTACCATCTTTCAGAAACTTTCACTTTTAAGGGGTAATGAGGAAAGTGGAATCCATGTTCCAAATGCAAGCCGTCAAGAAGCGGTCAAGTCAAAGATCAAAGTTAATGTACCATTTCAAAAGGACTAAGTAGGGCTAAATCACATCATTGTACAAGGAGCAGAAGTATACAATAGTCATTTTTGAAATGGCAGAGCGCCCTTGTGTTTCTTTTAAATCTGGTCATTTTCTTCTCCCAAGCTAATTTTCTATAAATGCTTTGGTCTGTGTGTCTCTATGTCTGTTTGTCTCTTTAACTGGTACCATCATGGCCTAGCTAGCTATCAGCTACCAGCAACACTGACTTTTCATATTCTCCAAGCTATCTCTGAGTGCTATAATCATAAGCAGCAATATCTATTTACAATATATTAGAAATGCTGAGGTTTTCATTTTTCTTAACTACTTTTGATAAGAACAGCTCAATGCACTGTGACAGTTACTTTGTACCACTGGTTATAGACTAAGAGTAATTGCTAATGGCTCATACACTGCCTTTGTTCAACCAGATTCTCTTAGATTAATCCTAGAAACCTCTCCAAAGTAATCCTAAGAGATGTGTCTTATGATTATTTGAGGGTATCATTGCAATTTACTTGCAATTCAAAATAAACAATTGAAACCAAAACTATATCAAAGGCTCAAATATGAGCTATTGACTCCATTCTAAGGAAATATCTGAGTTGAAAGCATCAATTGAAGTTTCTTCAGTAGCTCTTGCTACAATTAACTAAGTATTTTGAGTTTGAATATCATCTCTAGGCATCACATATATTAGATACATTTATACAGGGAGACTTAGGATAAAATTGTGCAGTTGCCATACCTACATGCATGGCGGAGTATACACAGTCATGGTTTATAGATGCTAAGCATTCTCATAAGACATGACTTAAAATATTTTAAATCTTAATGCCAAAGAGCTTAGAATCACAGTACATTTATATTTGTTTGTATGTATGTGCCTGCCTGCTTGTGTGTGGATGCTCAGATCTATACGTATAAGCATGGAAGACAAAGGTAATATTTTCTGTCACTTATCCATTGTAGTTTTGGGACGGAGACTTTCACTGAGTCTGAAGCTTATGCGTTTTCTGGAATAATGGCCAGGGATCTTGTAGGATTCACCTATTTCTGTACTGGGCACCAAGAATCACAGGTGAAACCTGCTATACCCAGTTTTTTTCTATTTAATCAGTAACTTAACTGAGGTCCTCATTTTGTACAGCAAGCAATATGGCTCTGTTAACACTGAGCCATCTTTCATGGCATCCTTTTAAAATTTTAAATTATTTTTTCAAGTTTATTTAGAAATCACTTTTTTCTTGTTATTGTTCATGTTCTTCATGAAGAATATACTCAGAAACTGAAATGCAAACAATGTGTTTAGTTAGACTGGCAGTGTTTGTAAAATCAGTAACATGTATCTTTTTCTATTAAAGAGGAAGTTAGAAGCTCTGAGGTCTGAGTGGGATGCTGTGAAGCTTTTACTTCGGGAGCTGAGGACAAAGCAGCCTGACCGTGCCCCTGGACTGTGCACTGCTGGAGCACGTAAGTACACTTCGTCCCCGGTGCTCTCTTTAGCTGTTTGTTCAAAAGCACTGCTGTGCGGTTATCTCCGAGTGAAAGGAAAATTGGTTTCTGATTTTGCATAAAGGAGTCAACATTTATGTTATTTATTATGCAAAAGGTCTTGGAGCAGGTTCCTTGGGTACTGAGAGCGTGACAAGCTGTGTTTTCTGCACTCTCTGTAGATTCTGCTGCAAGGGAAAGAGGGCAGATGAGGAAGAGCCATAATGGCTTAAACTGATACTTTATCTTGCTCCTTAGCATTAAAACTCACTGGCTTTGTGGAGGCAGCCTCAATCTCCAGGAAGAGGCCTCTTCTTTAAATTTCTGCTTCATGGAAGCAGAGTATTCGTGGGAGTAGTTTTAAACTAAAATTAAAGGTGATTCTTGGTAAGAAAACCCGACAAACCACCATACTCCTAGCATCTAAACACAGACATCAAGGTGAAAGTTCAGTGACACTGGAGACTTTAAAAACATGTACCAGGGTAGGGGGGGTTGTCAACATTGTGCAATGAAATGGTAATATCAAGGTTCTAGTGAAGAGTTTATGTCTAGATTCCTTTCTTTCATGATGTCTAACTTTTGCTTCTCTCAGCAAATATGCACATGTGTCCATGTACAGCCCTTTATTGAGATTTGCTCTCTACATGCCATTGGCATGTTCAGTCTCGGAGTCTGTGTAATGTTGTGAAGAAATTTTATGACAATAATTTCTTTTAGAAGCTTGTGGAATAGTTTATACTCCCATATAAAGTACTCTGAATATTACAGAAATAATGAAAGCCATGGAACATAAATCTATTTAAAATTCAGTGCTCCTAAATAGCATGATGATGTTTCTACCTGGATATATATTCCAAGTCTTTGTTTAAGTACATATATCATTACTCTATGTAATCACTCTACATGGAGAAACTTCTGTGGAGTAGGCATCAGACTTAGTGGTAAAAATTCATCATAAAATATGTGCATCTCTCCTTTATGATGCACATTCAAAGCAAAAAAGAAAGATGATAAAACAATAAAAAAGAAATGCATTATCTCAATTAAAGTATGGTCTACAGATTACTGCCAACTGGCTCAGTACAGAATGGCAGGAAGTCAAGGCTTACCCTGAGCCCTAGCAAGCTTCTCTGCATTTGAATGGATTCTACAGGTGATCCCTGCACACAGTGGACTATGAGAAACATAGGGAGAGGAAATGGGAATGGGTGAAAGCTGGCAAATGGTGCTGATGAGGGAATTATTGTTTGAAGCAGAGCCAAGTAAGCTTGTCTGGCATGACAACATCAGAAAGTGGTGAAAAGCAGTAAGTCCTGTGTGTGTGTGTGTGTGTGTGTGTGTGTGTGTGTGTGTGGTCAGAAATGATAATAGGCAGAACTGAAACCCACAGCTGCAACACCAAGGCAGGCACTGGAGTGGGAGTGGGGTGATAATCACCATAGTCACTGAGCCTGAAGCAGAGGCCATACAAAGAACAAGCATCATGAAGGAAACCAGTGTTATCAGGCCCCTCCTCCATTTCTCTTCTCAGTCTGTGAGAACTTCATCACCATCTATTTAAATGTCTAAGCCATGGCAGTATCTGGTTATATGATTATTATTACCTATATTGGAGTATAAAACACACGTGTTTATGATTTACCATGATGGTTTCCAAAGTACCAATCTTACATGCATACCTTCCTTTACACTTTGTATCACCAAAACAATTGCAAAGTAAACATGGCGAGACACAGCTTTGTTAAGGTCAGAAACCCAGGGTACAGCAAGAATATTGTTGGACTAAGGACACACAGCTGCAAAACAAGACAGACAGGATTCTACTCCAAACTCGGCAAGTAGTGGTTTTGTAGTCGTTGCTGTGTCTTGTCCAAAGCACAATGGAAATTCTAAATAAATGCAAAATCCAAGAAGTTAATGCTAATTGAGCACAGCCTTACATTTCTATGGAATAAACAGTGGTGTGTATTGTTGTGTCTTAAAAATAAGTTCTCTCTGAATTTCTTAGAAACAGAGTGCTGAGCCTGGAATAATCATTGAAGTTATCATCCAGTTGAATAGTTTTCCTTTAACATGAGTAGAGACTTCGGTTCAAAGTGACTATCTATTTGAATTGATTTTGTTTTTTAAAGTGGTCTTTTTAAAAAACACTAAAGCCAGCATCCCTGTGGCTATTTGCTTCTATTACGTAATTCAATCCAGTGGTCTTGTCCGAGCTGTATAAATTGTTCAAATTAACAAGATAAGTGGTCATGCTCTCAAAAGTGTTTGATTTATTTTGATGATCTTAAGTAGATTCAAGTGTCACAGTTACCTCTTATTGCATATAATACCCCAAACCGTAGTGGCCTAAAGGAATTTTGCTTTTGATTCTGTGACTTGCTTTTGTCCTGTTATCAGCTGGATGATTATTATGATAGTTCCACTTAGTCTGGATGCAATTCTTCAGCATCCAATGAGCTAGAATTTCTAAAATTATATAATGCTATGTCTTGGAGGTGGCTGTTCACTAGAGATCCTCATTCCTTCATACAGCCTGCATCCTCTGGTGGGCCAGACTATAGTTTCCTTCTGTGTTGATCCCAATGCAGTCTCTTCAAAAACAGGGAGATATATACTTGAAAAGTTCATGGTGCTTAGACTTTGACATTTATATAGTACTTCCACTATTCATCAATTCAACTTGAAGGCTTAGTCCATATAAGGGGTAGCATAGTGACAATCTCTTGAAATAAGAGTTATATTGTTACATGCCTGTTTGGGCGGAAGGCTTGATGGTAACCATCTTTACACATATTCTACCACAATTTGGAAAGAACAAAAGACACAAGTGTGGTTTGCACCCAGTGCCTTATGTCTGTGGTTTTCAAATTTCAGCATGTACAGAGAAAACATTAGTTTCTTACTACAGTGGGGAATGTGAGACTTCTACCTTAGAAGTTTGTTCTAGTGAGATTGAGGGAAAGGCACTCTAAAAGGTTTAAAGGAAAGTCCAATGCTGGCTGCTGATCTTAGGAGTGCAGTTTAAACACTGCTGTACCAGGCCTTGGTTGCTTTTGAAAGTTCATTTTTCCATCTACTGCTTTATGTAACTTATTGGGTGTTCTGGTGAAATTCACTGTTGTGACTAACGAAAGTCCCTTATAGTTCCAGAATTTTCTCTCTCTGTCCTTATTTGATGAAGAACTTTGTAGCTTAAAGCAGGCAATAGTTATCACAGTGTTTCTGTGTCCTTTGCTGACAGTTATTAGGAAAATAGCTGCACTTGTAGGAAGATTCTTTAGAGAAGCTGAGGGACATTTTTAACTAGCCAGATAGGACTTCGAATTGTTCTACAGGCCTGTGTGGCAGATGGAAGCAAAGAACCAGCAAATCTGGTGGTAAATGTCACTGTAAATCGTTTCTTATCCGCAAGCTGCTAGGCCTGAGAACACTCATGTTCTACAGCACTGCACTTAGCATTTTCAAAATAAATCTCTCAGAAAAACGTCCCTAACATCCATCCTCCAAGTGAGGAGATTTAACACAACTATGTCAAGGACAAGTGCTTGAATGTTGTATAGAGAAACACAAAAAAGCCAAATGATAGAGGTTTGTTATTGATTAAATACCAGTAAAACTGTTCTTTCTGTAATTAATTTTAGAGATAGCAGAAATCAAGAGCAATCTTGAAAGTATACTATCAAATATAAAATAGCCCACATTCTGCTATGAATAAACCCTTTAGATGAAGCAAATCGGTGCCCATGAAGTCAAATCTATTTGCTCTTAATGAAGATGGCGAGTTGAAGACAGGAGCTCGATGGTATAATGCATAACATGCAGGAGGTTCTGGGTTCTATCTCAAATACAACATACAGAATACAATTTCTATACTGAAAATGTTAAAGGCTACATTGTTGTAGAACTTTCTCAAGATCTTTTAAAGCCTTGAGAATCTACAGAATCCATTCATTAATGAACTCACTTAAAAATCGTATTAGAGTATATCAGAGAAATGAGGAATTTTGAAATATAATGAGGTGTATCCCACTATAAAAAGAAGTGACCATGGCTGCCTGGGACAGTTCAGAACTGTTCCCATTTATCAGAAGCAAATCATTCTATTTTCTTTGCGGAGGATCCTGGTCCCAGACCAGGTTTTTAAAACAATGTTCTGTGCCTAAGTAAATAGAAAGACACAAAGGAGACAACATTGTCAGCATCCTAGACAGTGATAGACTGTGATTATAAAGTTCCCCCTTTTCCTCTCTCTCTTAATCTTCTGTCTTGGTTACTAGGTCCCCATTAGGGCTGCCCTGGTACGAACTGGTGGAGGAAGAGCAGTCCCAGCTCTTCAAATGATTACAGTCAAGTAACCTTCCCATTCTTACACTGCCTTCAAGTAAAGGCCAGAGCTTCAACAGCACAAGGCTGAAGGCTTGACCACAAATTCCTTATATTGTTTAACATTTCACCAAATGTTTTTTTTTTTAAAAAAATATAACTATACCCTCTTAAGAAAGGAGTTTGAAAAGGGAATCTATATGCATAGATGAAAAAGGTTTCTTACTCTGTAAAAATCTATACATATGTATAGCATGTGTATTTTAAATTATAGGTTTAAAAACTATAGACTGGTTTGTCTTCAAATGAAGGACAGAAACAGTGAGGAGGTAGGGAGGAGCTGGTTAGTAGAGGGAGAGAAAACTATAATCAGAATACATTATACGAGAAAAAAATCTATTTTCATTAAGAGAAAAAAAGGATTCCCAGATATGTGTGGGAGATTAGCTTTACTTCACTGAACAAAATAACTAATCTCATTGTTTTGGTTTGACTCATAAAGGAGAAGTGTAATTCAATTATTTTTTGTTAATATGGCAAAGAACACTGTAGCACAAAATTGCCAGACAGAGAACTTTTCTTTAGGATACCCAAGTTAAAAATAAAATGTGAACCTGGATTTCAAAACAAAATCCTTCAAAATGAAATTCATTATTACTTATAATAATTACTCTGTGGATTTAACAAATCAAATTATAATATAAAAGAAAAAGTTTATAGTCTAAATAATATCTGAGAGGCCATTTCTTCTTCACTGGTATCTCAGGAAGCCATTAAAGGCATGTTCACTTGCCATACTCCCACCCCTGTCTCTTTCTCTTCCGAACTCCCTCCCTCTCTCTTCCTCTTCCTCTTCTTTTTCTCTCTCTCCCTCTCTGTTCTGGTGCTCAGTGATCTTTCAGAGGCAGTCTTAGGATAGCTTCTTACTCTGTTCTCAAATAATGAGTACGTAGAGTACTACCCACTACTCATATTCAGTGTTCCAATGCTGTTTCATTACAGTTGCTCTCTAATTGTTTGAGTAATAAAGAATCTTTTTTTTCCCTCTTGACTTAGGGATTATTCTTTGAAGTATGTTTTTCAAACGTTTTTTGTTTTGTAGTGTAAAAGAAGCATATCTCGAAAGATGATCAATAAAGTAGCTGCTTCTAAAGACTTCAAGGCCTGTAATCTCCTCCCTCACTTCTGCCTTATATGCTTTTAATATATATTTACTGTTAGGGGCTTTGGACATTATTGATGGTTGATGATCTATTCATGGCTGAATCACTTTATAAAGTTTATATACCCCTTTCCTACAACCATATATTATTACTATGTGCAAGCATGTAACAGATTATGTTCTCAAAAAACTTGAAAAGTACATTTACTTTATATTTAAGTCAGCCTCTCTATGTTATTGTAATACTAGATATATTAAACAATCATATTTTCTAGGTGTTTAGTAGTCTATTCTTGGCCCCAAACTATAACCCATGGCTTTGATTTTACTGCTTCCCAATGTACTGATAGACTTAACTTCCCCTTTTCCTCTTCAAAAATAGTTTCAGCTGCATATGTAGCAGAGGATTGCCTTATTTGGCATCAATGGGAGGAGAGGTCCTTGGCCCTGTGAAGGTTTAATGACCCAGCATAGTGAAAGACTAGAACAGAAAGGTGAGAGTGGGTGGATGGGATAGCACTCTCATAGGGGAGGGAATAGGGGGTTTGTGGAGGGGAAACTTGGAAGAAGGATAACATTTCAAATGTAAAGAAAGAGCTGGAAAATCTGGAGAAAATGGATGAATTCCTAGACAGATACCAGATACCAAAGTTAAATAAGGACCAAGTAAACCATATAAATAATCCCATAACATCTAAAGAAATGGAAGCAGTCATCAAAAGCCTTCCAAACAAATAAGCCCTGGATCAGACGGGTTCAGGGTACAATTCTATCAGATATTTACTGATGACCTAATACCAATATTCTCCAAACTATTCCACAAAATAGAGTGAGACACAACACTACATAACTCATTCTTTGAAGCCACAATAACTCTAATTTCTAAACCACACAAAGACCATACAAGGAAAAAGAAATTCAAACCAACCTCCCTTATGAACATTGATGCAAAAATACTCAATAAAATCTTTGCAATCCAAATCCAAGAACACATTAAAAGGATCATACACCATGATCAAGTAGGCTTCATCTCCAGGATGCAGTGATGGTTTAATGTATTGAAATCCATCAATTTAATCCACTATATATACAAACCCAAAGAAATAGAAACATACATGGTCATCTCACTAGACGCTGAGAAAACATTTGACAAAATTCAACACTCCTTCATGTTAAAAGTCCTGGAAAGAACAGGAATCCAAGGCCCATACCTAAACATAATAAAAGCAATATACAGCAAACCAACAGACAACATCAAACTTAACGGTGGGAAACTTAAAGCAATCCCACTAAAATCAGAAACTAGATAAGGCTGCCCACTCTCCCCCTACCTATTCAACATAGTACTGGAAGCCCTGGCTGGAGCAATTAAACAACAAAAAGAGGTCAAAGAAATATTAATTAGTAAGGAAGATATCAAAATATCACTATTTGCTGATGATATGATAGTATACTTACATGACCCCAAAAATTCCACCAGAGAACTTTTACATCTGATAAACAACTTCAGCAAAGTGGCTGGATATAGTATTAACTCAAATCAGTAGCCTTCCTCTACTCAAAGGACAAACATTCTGAGAAATTAGGGAAAAGATACCCTTTACAAAAGTCACAAACAGTATGAAATTCCTTGCTGTGATCCTACCTAAGCAAGTGACAGACCTGTATGACAAAAATTTCAAATCTTTGTAGAAGAAAATTTAAGGCGATCTCAGAAGATGGAAAGATCCCTCATTATCATGGATTGGAAGGGTCAACATTGTAAAAATGGCCATCTTTTCAAAAGGAATCTACAGATTCAATGCAATCTCCATCAAAATTCCAACTTCATAAAGTTGGAAAGAGCAATTAGCAAATTCATCTAGAAAAACAAAAATACCTAGCATACTAAAATATGTTCTGAACAAGAAGAAAACTACTGCAGGAATCACCATCCCTGAACTCAACTGTATTAAAAAGCAATTGTGTTAAAAACTGCATGGTACTAGTACAGAGATAAGCATGTGCACTGAAACAATTAGAATAGAAAGTGGGATAATCTTAGAAGACATAGGCACAGGATTAATTTCCCGAACAGAACAGCATTAGCTTGTGCTCTAAGATCACGAATTGATAAAGGGGACTTCATGAGATTGCAAAGTTTCTTTAAGGCTAAGGGCACTGTAAAGAAAACAAAACGGCAGCCAACCGATTGGGAAAAGATCTTTACCAACCCCACATCTGATAGAGCTCTAATATCTAATGTATCAAAGAACTCAAGAAGTTAGACTCCAGAGAATCAAATAATCCTATTAAAAACAGGGTACAGAGCTAAACAACAAATTCTCAATTAAAGAATATGGAATGGCTGAGAAGCACCTAAGGAAATGCTTGCCATTCCTAGTCATCAGGGAAATGCAAATCAAAACAACCCTGAGATTCCACTTTACACCAGTCAGAATGACTAAGATCAAAAGTTCAGATGACAGCAGATGCTGGCGAGGATGCGGAGAAAGAGGAACACTTCTCCACTCTTGGTGGGGTTGCAAGCTAATACAACCACTCTGGAAATCTGTCTGGCGATACCTCAGAAAATTGGATATAGTACTAACTTAAGACCCAGCTATTCCACTTCTGGGCATATACCCCAGAGACACTTTAATACACAACAAAGATATATGCACCACAATGTTCATAGCGGCTCTATTTATAATAGCCAGAAGCTGGAAGAAACCCAGATGTTCTTCAGAAGATGAATGGATACAAAAATTGTGGTACATTTACACAATGGAATACTACTCAGCCACCAGAAACAATGACTTAACCAAATTCTTAAGAAAATGACTGCATCTAGAGAATATCATCCTGAGTGAGATAACCCAGTCACAAAAGAACAGACATAATATGCAGTCACTGATAATTGGATACTAACCCCAGAAATCTCTGAACACCCCACAAACAACTCACAGTCTATATGAACCTCACAGGAAGAAAGGGCAAAAAGAGTAAGCCTCAGCCCTTCTTAGAAAAAAAAGAAGATAGCCTTGTGGTAATTTTTGATATTTAAAAATCAGTGCTTAATCTTTACACACCAAAACAACTGACATGTTCCATTTTATTTTACAAGTACCTTATGCTCATTGTAACTAGTAAGATTTCAATGCATATTATCAAACCTTTTAAAAAATCATGTACTGACAAATATATATTTATATATTTTTATGCCAAAATGTTTTTTTTTTAAAAATCTGTACATGTATCTCTGTTTTTTTATAAGTAAAGTTGTAAGAAAATCAAAACAAGACAAAAAAAGAGTAGAAAAAATGATTTTCCATTTCATATTAATGACAGTGAGAAAATTTATCCTTTTTTTCTTGTCTCAAGTTTGTTTGTAAAAACAGCATGGACACTGGTCATCTGCAAACACTATACTGTCGGTCTGCACACTGGCAGGAGCCTTTCCTATGGAGATTTCTCCTCTTCACCAACATAGTTTAATACTATACTTTCGATGATAAATATTTTTTGGTTACTAATGGCAGTATGATCAAAAGGGAGATTAAACTCTTCATTTTAGTTTTCTAAGATAACATGTACCATTCTTTTTTTTAAACCCAGTACTCTGTTTAACAAATAAGGACATAAATCAGAATTGGATCATGTACTTTGACTCGAGTTGTTTTCAAGGTCAGAACCCAGTTTGACTATAGATAGGTAGATGGGTAGGTAGGTGGGTATGAAGGTGGGTAGGTGGGTGGGTAGGTGGGTGGGTAGGTAGGTAGGTGGGTAGATGGGTGGGTAGGTAGGTAGGTAGGTAGGTAGGTAGATAGATAGATAGATAGATAGATAGATAGATAGATAGATAGATAGATAGATAGATGGATAGATAGATAGACAGGTAGGTAGGTAGGTAGATAAAATGTATGGTTTCCAATACAATTGGCATTCATTCCTACTTGCTGAATGACAAACCTGTCTAATCAAGCATTCAGATTCAATTTGTTGTCTGCATACAGCTTCAGGAATCTATGGAGGCTGCTCACAGCATGTGCTACAACCCCAACATGGAGAAGTAATGAAAAGATTTTGGTTTAAAGGCTGACACGACCCCTTCCAAGCTCTTTGAATGTGACTATAAAAAGAGAGTTTATAGACACAAGTCTCTGACTCTGCGGATTTTCGTTTTGATCTCTGACTCAGAGGAACATTTAAATGCATAGATTTTTTTTGTTTATTATCTGGATGAATAACTGCTTCATATTGAGTATTTTGATGAAACTGTACTTTACCAACAAAGGTCTCATATAAATTAGAGTAAACAACATTGTCACTTCATATTTAATTGTGCTACAAGGTCTCTTCAGTCCTGCTGTCTCATTCAATTCTAGTATTACATAGGCAGATCATACTGTATTCAAAAATAATACCTACTTTCATTTCAATTATCTCCTGTTTTTTTCCATTGACCCAAATGTACCTAATATTTATCTTAGAGCTAGTGTGTATTAGTGTCTTACTCTCCTGCCGAGATTGGCTAAATATTGTTTGTGTGTTACTCTGTTTAGTCTTAATCCTCTTTGAGATACATGCCACTACTTTTCTTTGTTTTTCATAGGTGGAAATGAAAGCCAAAACTAAATGGTTTATTCCCAAAAGACTCAAATACTAATAACTGCACAGAGCAAGGGCCTGCATTCATTAAATTATTTTCTTCTAAAAGTCATGCCTCTCTTTGACATTTATGTTAAATATACTGGGTCTTGGCCATACAATTTTTGAATATGTGTGTATGTGTGTGTGTGTGTGTGTGTGTCTGTCCTACATAATACTATGCAATACTACAATATTATACATGCTTATGTGAGTGAATTTTCTAAAGTTTGACAAGAATATTCTGTCTTCCTCATCGCTCATTGTATCACAGCATTTAAGTCTCAATATTAAAGCATCTTGGGATGATTTAGGTCTTAAAGCTTACAACCGACATTAAGGGATCAAAGTAATTTAGGTAAAAATGCATACATTGTTTCTGTGTATTTGTTCTTTCTCTTCTGGAATTTTAGAGGCCACAGCGACCATAAAACCATTAAGATTATAACCTGCTTCTCCCTCACTATTGCTATTTAGTTCTATTTATTCTCCCTGTGTTTTGTGTTAGTCCACGTTCAGTCAGTACAGCAGTTGTACTACACAGACCATTTTGGTAAACTGGGTTTTTTTTTTTGGTTTTTTATTTTTGTTTGTTTTTGGTGTACATGCTATGTTAAGACCTGATATTCTAAATGTACCTAGTGTTTTCTTTGTTGGGTAATTGTGGTAAATATATGAATTCCACTGGATAGCAAAACCCTGCAACAAGATAGAAATGAGTGTTGGCTAAAATTTCTTATAATGAACATACAGACCAGAAACGTAATGTTTGTCATTCTGCTATTCTACATTGTATGTTTCTGCCAGAGCACTTACTTGGCCTTTTATATCTAACTTCAATCACTTAGTTTACCTTTCATTGTTATCATTCTAGTCTTTACATTTTTTTTGGATTTCTGTGTCTCAAAAGTATGAAAAGGCAAAAGGTTACTATTCATCCCTACTGGCTACTGTTCCAGTGGAACATACATCTCAGTTCAAATGTACTATCCATATTTGGTTAAAGCTGAAGTATTTTAGTAAAACATTCTGTGAAAAGCACAGTTGATACACATGGGATGAGTGAAATAAAAGAGTAGATCAATCTAGACAGAAAAACTGTGGTCCGTAGTAAGCCATGTGACTAGAGGCATACTCAAGGAATGAAGTGAAGGAGGCAGAATAACTCAGTGAATGAGACTGGTCATACTACACATGAGTAGTTTTTAAAAAGTTGAAAAGGGAAAAAAGAAAAGATAGGCACCAAAAATTAAGTTGAAAAAGAAGTTGTGATTATGGTTAGTGAAGCTCGAGAGGGAGATCAGCACGAAGATTGGCAAATGTTAAGTTCTTTATACAGTCCTACCATTGCCTGTTTGCATCCTTAAAATGTCTCCAAGGGATTAAAGTTATTATTTTACTGCAATTGCAGAAACTGAACTTGAGAAAACTCAAAACTGAAGGTTTTTACTTGCTATTTCTCCTCCATTGTTCTTTTAACTGCAATAGTTAAATTAGGGTTTGATTTACCCAATAACCACACATTGCCATTAAGTGATGCCTTTGAAGGATGGAAGTTGTAAACTGAAGTGAATCACACTGTCTCCATTTTATAGTGTGAGAGTAGAGTAGTGCTTTTTAAATTCACTATTTTAGATATTGATTAATACAATCATTCCACCTAAAAGTTTTAAAGCAGAGATTTTCAGTTTATTATATGAAGAACCAGATAGTAATTATTCTTGTATTTTAGGTTAAAAAAATATATCAGCCAAATGATCTAACTATACTACTGAAGTACAAAATCAACCCTGGAGAGTTTCTAAATGAACAAATGTGATAAGGTTACAATAAATCTTTAATTATAAAACTGAATGTTGGGACAGACTTAGCCCACAAACTGTTCTTTCCTGATGTTTCTTTAGTCTTGCTGATAAATTATTACCTAATAAAGTGAACATAGACCATGAGATACATTTATATTTTACCTTTCTCCATAAAGATAATAGTTATAATCCTAGGTGATTCTAATCCTTATTCAAAACCAGTAATACCACTTACATATACAAAAAGGAAATTCATAAAAGCATTCGTGATTGAAATAAAGAGAAGGCTTACAAAAATTTGTAAAACTATTGTCGATGTTACACAATCATTTGCTAAGAGGGTTAGTAATGACTCTAAAACTCAGTGTGGGAAATTTGCCCCTTCTTTAGAGGATAATTTTCTATCCTAGCAGCAGAATTCTGTAAAAAGTAGATAACTAAAATATTACAGATTTTAGTTTTTTGAAAATAAGTTCATATGCTTAAATACTAAGGCACTTTTAGGTATACCTCCACAGAGTCAGTCATTTCTGTATCCAAGGGAATCGGATAATTGTTTGCAGTTTGCAAACTGACAGTGTTACCTATCACATCTCTGTTTTCGTTTAACTTTATGGTTTGCACATTTACGCAGGTAAATAACTCCCCCAAATGTAAGAGTAGATCAACCTACCACTGTAGCCAAGTAGATTTTAAGTTATGAACTAGTGGGAAAGATAAAATATGTACTGAGAAGCAACAGAGATGTCTTCATCAGTGTGATAAAGAGTTACTTCCAATGCATGGTTACACTTAGTAGGTGAAGTTCTCTATGTATAACTGTTTACATTTCTAATGTGTCAATATATTAATTTGACAAGAAATATATTACTCCTTATATGGGATACAATATTGATCAAGATAAACATGATTCTGGGTCTTGTAGTGGAGGCAACTAAATGAGTACTTGTGACAAATACCAGCAAATAGAAAACTACTAAAGGAATAAGGGGAGTCAATTAAAGTAGCATGGAATGGCATAAGAGAGGAATAGAATGGACTGCTTACTGCAAATATGGAAAGTAAGACCTGAAAGGCCACCAGATATACCTAGAAAATAATCTGAGTATTTAAGACAGAAGAAATACTGCAAAGAGTATGTTAGAGAAAAAATCAGGCCAGGCATTTCTTTTTTTTTTATTTTTTACACCTTTATTTAAAAAAATATATACATATATACAGATTATTAAAAGCATTTTAGTGTAAATATATATGAATATATTTTTCACAGTACTTGATTTTTTTAAAGGTTTGATAATATGCATTGAAACATTACTATTTACAAAAATCATAAAGTATATGTAAAATAAAATGCAACATGGAAATAGTCAAAGTTTTTGGTATGTAAAGATTAAACATCCTATTATCAGTGACTGTATATTGTGTTTGTTCTTTTGTGACTGGGTTACCTCACTCAGGATGATATTTTCTAGATACATCCATTTGCCTAGGAATTTCATGAAGTCATTGTTTCTGATAGCTGAGTAGTACTCCATTGTGTAAATGTACCACAATTTTTGTATCCATTCATCTACTGAAGGACATCTGGGTTCTTTCCAGATTCTGGCTATTATAAATAGGGCTGCTATGAACATGGTGGAGCATGTGTCCTTATTGTATGTTGGAGCATCTTTGGGGTATATGCCTAGAAGTGGAATAACTGGGTTTTCAGGTAGGACTATGTCCAATTTTCTGAGGAACTGCCAGACTGATTTCCACAGTGGTTGTACCAGTTTACAACCCCACCAACAGTGGAGAAGTGTTCCTCTTTCTCCAAATCCTCTCTAGCATGTGCTGTCATCTGAGTTTTTAATTTTAGCCATTCTGACTGGTGTGAGGTGGAATCTCAGGGTTGTTTTAATTTGTATTTCCCTGATGACTAGGGATGTCCACCATTTCCTTGGGTCCTTCTCAGCCATTCAATATTCCTCAATTGAACATTCTTTCTCTAGTTCTGTACTCCATTTTTAATAGGATTGTTTGAGTCTCTGGAGTCTAACTTCTTGTTCTTTGTATATATTGTACATTATACCTGTATCAGATGTGGGGTTGGTAAAGATCTTTTCCCATTCTGTTGGCTGCCGTTTTGTTTTCTTGACAGTGTCCTTAGCCTTACAGAAACTTTGCAATCTTATGAAGTCCCCCTTCTTGATTCTTGATCTTAGAGCACAAGCCATTGATGTTCTGTTCAGGAAATTTTTCTCCTGTGCCTATGAGTTCTAAGGTTTTCCCTACTTTCTCATCTAATAGTTTCAGTGTACCTGGTTTAATGTGAAGATCTTTGATCCACTTGCATTTGAGCTCTGTACAAGGAAATAAGAAATAAGAAAGGATCTATTTTCATTCTTCTGCATGTTGACTAATTTGGTTTATTTTTATTTTTATTTTTATTTTTTTGAGGCCTGGCACTTTCTAAGCAATTCCTTGATGTAGAAAATAATATTAAAAATCCTGGTGCAGGGTTTTTACCCATCTTAGACCATTTATGTTCTAGGACACACAATCTATATTTTTAGGTGTGCCTTAGGCAGCCCAATAGTGAGGCAGCTGTCTAACCTACATGCTGTTAAAATCAATCTTCCTATTTATAACCCAAGTCACTACTTATTGTGTTTCACCTGGGCCGCTCTTATTTCCAGTTGGCCATCGCACGTAGCCACATGGTATGGCTCAAGGAACCTAGGGTGTTGGCTCTCCTTTCTCCTTTCTTGCTTGTTCTTCTTGTCTCCCACGGAAGCGTTCTTCTGCTTCTCCCAAGATCACCAAACCTTAACTCCACTTATGTCTCTTCCTTTCAGCTATTGTCTGTAGTCATCGTTACTCACCAATAAGAATTGACTAGGGTTGGATTCCTCGTCTCGGGGGACAAAACATTCAACCCCAAGAGGTCTAAAGCACTGAGTTAGGGTTAGAAGTAGCAAGAAAGGATATGTTATGGTAGAATTACAGGAGGAGAATGAAAATAAAATTATGTGCTTTTGAAAGTATGTTATGAGAATCAATCATGTTTACTTTTGGAAGGTGTGGGATAGTTCCTATTGATTGTCAACTTGGCAGGATTTATAATCACCCAAGGAAACAAGGGCCAAGCATATGTATGGCGGGGTTCTTTGAATTAGCTTAACCTCTAGCAGTATCTGCAAGGGATTATGTAGATTACTTAAATAGAGATGGACAATGCACCAAGCTATGGATGCATCCCTTTCATAGACTGGCTTAAGGGACTGAATATGAAAGTAGACTGAGGACCAGGATTAGCTTCCCTCTGCTTTCCAGCTGAAGATGCCATAGGAACTACTATCTAAACTTCTTTTGACCATGGCTTCCTAAATATGACAGACTGTGTGCTCAAGCAGGAGTGAAGAAAACACATCTTGGAGTGGCTTTTGTCTGGGATTCTGCTGCAGCAACAAGGGAAGTAACACAGCAGAGGATGTGAAAACTAATGAAATGTGTTAAAGAGGCTGGCATTTAGAGAGGTTTCTATAACTACAGCAGGCAATAGACAAGTAACAACTAAAACTATAATAACAGTTCAGGAACATAGGAAAATAATGAGATCAAGTGAAGAGATTTGAGGATATTTGTGGCATATGTGAACAATATCACCGTGAAACAGCTAGAACATATGAATGAGATTTATACAAAAAAAAAAAAAAAAAAAAAAAAAACTCAAATATTTATGTTCTTGGCTTGGCAAGCTCTGTGTCAAATGCGAATGGAAATTATTAAAATATAAATTGTTTTACCATTCAGGGGAGCTGCGAATTCAATTATATACATATTGGGTTTCTGATAATTATAACACCCTTTAGTAGCCTTACACGTTAGGATAAAGATTTTGACTCAAATGGTGACTATGCTGTCGATTTTCAGATAAAACGTAAATGCACATTTAAAGCTGCCCTTTTTTTCACGTAGCTGTCTAAAACTACGCAGCTCTGTCAGTTAACAGATGATCCTTCCCATTTCTACTCTCATAGCCCCACTAACCTAGTAACAAACATTCAAGATTCTTCTCAATTTCTCATCTTAATCCTCATGGACGGGTATCATTAAAAACCCTTGATTTTTTTTATCCCCTCCCAAATTCTTGATAATTCATCTTATTTGAGGTAGATTTACATTATCCTGTAACTGTCTGAACAACTCTCATCACCTTTCTTCGAATATCATGATAGTACTTAGACTAGTATGGCTATGATCGTTCATGTTCCTAAAAGCCACATTCTGTGCCAGTGTGATTGATAGTGCCACATTTATTCTTTCCCATCTATAGAATTGTACTGTGTAGATTTGAACTGACTTTGAACTGTAAGTACTCCTACCTCAGCCTCTCAAACACTTAGACTCTGGTTGTACGCCACTGGACCTGGATATATTTCACTCTTCACACTCATATGTATATAATATACTTTATGTAATGCAAATATTATCTAAACCCATCTCCCATTATCATTTCTTTCTGTATTATATAGTATAACTATGAAATCCTTTCTAATGACAAACTTGTTTTTAGGACATTTTAAAATGCACCATTCCTTTCTAATTATTTTCCATGTGGTTTTAAAAATTGATACGTTACAGGATCTTGGTCTAAAGTGATTAGTAGGCCATAAAAATTTTCCCTCCCTGATCAGCACATGTAATTAGATAGTTCCCATCATTTTTGGTTTTTTGATTATATAAGTACTTATTAAAAGAAGCCATTATTTTTCTATCATTTTCTGCTTAAGATTGTCTAGCCTTATTTTATTTTTAACTGTACTTCTCTCATTGCCAAGGCTAACCTCAAATATTATGTTCAGAGAAGAGATTCCTAACTTGCCATACAAGAATTACTCAGTTTTCATCCACAATATGTATGTCTTCTTAAATTTAATTTTGAGATTGTTATGAATTATATTTGTCCTCCGTTTGGACTGTAAACTTCTTATGGATATATTGGTTTCCCTTCTTCCCCATAGTTTTATTAAATTATAATTGGGCAATGAAATATATCCTGTGTATTCAATGCGATTATTTTATACATGTAGACATTGTAAAATTTTAGCATAACAAAATAATTAGCATATCTGTTGCTTCAGATAGTTGTCTTTATAAGGAGCATAAAAACTCTCAATAGTAATTCCCAGAACAGGTTTTAAATACACAGTTTAGTAATAGTAACTATAATCACCCTGTGCTCAGTGAATTCCTCACAGTTACTCATTTTATAACTGAGATTACATCCACCCTACCTGATGCCTCCTCGTTTTGCTTACTGAATCCATGTGACCTGAGAATGAAAGAGTATATAAAGACTAGAAATCATCCTGCTATAAAATAAGAAGTGCTGTGTTGTTGAGGATGACTGCAGACAAGACTGAATGAGAAGAGAATTCTTGAGGCAGGAATGAGAATAAGACAGTAGAAAAGGGAAATTCAGAGTGAGCGCTACTATTGAGAGAGGAGGTATATAAAAATGAAAATAAAATATAATTAATTAATTTATTTTTTCAGAAACAAAACTTGCCAGAGCAGCTAAGACATCAGAAGACAACTTTAAATGTCATGCTGAAATCTCTTAATGAACTAAGGGCTAGTATTTAATAGACCCTAACTAATTTGCATTAGGACTCACTGTGAATTTTTATCTGGTTTGTTTTATCATTGTTACTGCCATTCTATAACATGACTTAAAATATAATTATTTCCTATATCATAATAAAATTTTACTGAGAGTAATATTTTCCACTGGATTCCTAGAATTATCAGAATGTGAGCTCAGGCATATTTCAACCAAGTATAGTACAAAATGACTCTCAACCCAGTGATAAAAGTGTTCACTCTGTGATGCTGTTATCTTTTTTCACTACATTCTCTATAGAACCTCTGTCATTTTGTCAGCTTTCAGGTTTTGTAGCCTGATGCCTTTTCCTATCTGCCGTATATCCATCTATCTCTGTTTCTTAGATTGCTTTTCTTTATAACCCTACTTTCTTTTCTGTTACAAATTATATTCAAATTAGGACCAAAGCTACTCTTCATGCAATTTGATGTTAAGAATTCAAAGAGTAACTGCATGGGATAAACGTTGACCCCTGTGCCTAATTCATTGTTTGCTTTGAGAAGGAAATACAAATTTTGTCCATTATCCCCTGGGTAAATTTATGCTTATAAAAAGCCAGTACAACAAAATGTATCTGAGCACTATTCACTCCCTCTTGAATTCTGAACTCAAAAATATGACAGATTTTTTAGAGCAGGTGAATTTTGAAGCATTTTTATCATTAAACTAAATTTTGTGAGCTTCAAATGTCAGAGCCATAAACGTCTTTCCAGGGTATTATCATCCTTCCTCTTTCTACATATAAAAATAGAGAAAAATATAATATTTGAGAATAAAGTATAGTGCAGTAGTAGAAAAATTCACTTAAAAATCTTTCTCTGGAACCTTCCATATCAACTCCATCTTCAGGTCTCCTCACTATAGTCTTTGTTTGCTTGAAAAAAATTGGTTACTTTCAATTTTTTCCACAGAAAAGTCGTTTCAACTCTATTTTTCATTGAAACACATCTCTGTCTCCTTTGACTTGTGCTCAGTATTTTATTTCCTACCTCTTTTGTCATCCTGTACGTCAGAAAGTATCTGCCACCTCAAATCCTTCAATGTATTTGTCTACCAGTGTATTTTCCTGTCAGATGCACTCTTGAAAAATCCACTGAGAGTCAGACTTTCCCCACTGGCTACTACCATTTGCCACCTTCTGCTGACATAAAATGTTGAGATGAATGTAATATATAATAGTAATTTACATATATAACTCACATAGCAATTAATATGTATTCCATTACACCAATAAGTTGTTTCATTGTTAAATGGAAAACTGAAAGAAATAAAGTCGAACAGCAAATCTATAAACAGAATATGTTCCTTTTTATCACTCAAAGAATACATATGAATTGTAGGAAAATTGTGTGTGAACCCTTCAAAGGAAATGTGTCAAATACATTGTGTGTGAGAGCAGGCATATGTGCATGATTCTCTCTCTGTCTCTGTCTCTGTCTCTGTCTCTCTCTCTCTCTTTCTCTCTCTCTCACACTCTCTCTGTGTCTCTGTGTGTATTTTTTGAAAGGTTTAGTTGACCCAACCCTTTAAAGTTCTAAGCAAATCTGATAGTCTATAACCCTAAAACCAATTAAAATTTTAGACTAGAAAAATGTTCTTGAAACACATTGGGGAAATACAAGTTCCTTCTTAAAGCCAATGCCAACACCTTTTAATTAACAAAGTACTCAAGGCACAGATGTGGTTTTATTTTATAATACACCTAATGTTATGTCTGTTGTGCAAAAGTCAATTCATTTTAGCTGTTTAAAACTTGTTAAACTGTTTAACTATGAACGAAAAGCCACAGGTTTTGGCACAACGTTTTCTTCGTTTTCTAATGAGATGTATATGTACATTAAATTTTTAGTATTTAGACTGTTTAAGTACAGAATCTTTTACATATGCATATCCCACATATGTATGTGTAATGTTTATATATATGCAAATTAATAAGATAGATGGTAGTAATTGTCATTAAAGTAAAATGGTCAGGAAAGATGTGAACATATTACTTTAGAGCAGTGGATTTCAACCTTCCTGATGCTGAGACTCTGAAAGTCTTTGCCTTGTGGTGACTCTGACCATAAAATTATTTTCATTGGTGCTTTATAACTGTAATTTTGCTGTTGTTATGATTTGTAACACAAATATCTGTGTTTTCTGGGGATCTTAGGCAGTTCCAGTGACCCATAGGTTGAGAAATTCTTGTTTACTTAATTGAATAGGGCATAGAGAAGATGTTCTATACCACCAGCCAGGGAAAACCCATTTCCCATGTTTTTAAAGAAGAATAAGGATTGGGGATGGAAAGATTACTTGGGAGTTAACAGCACTGGCTGCTCTTCCAGAAGTAATGTGTTTACTTTTCAGCAACCACATGGTAGCTCATAATCATTTTTAAATTGGTCCAGTGCTGTCTGGTGTATCAGAGATGTTGTGTTCTTATACATTAAATAGATATGTAGATAGATAGATAGATAGATAGATAGATAGATAGATAGATAGATAGATAGATAGATAGATAGAAATAGGTAGATAGATATAGGTAGATAGAGATAGGTAGATAGATAGATAGATAGATAGATAGATAGATAGATAGATAGATAGAGAAATACATCTTTAAAAAATTAAGGATTTTTCCAATGAATGCTCTTATAAATTTAATGCAGTAATTAATGTACTCTAACTCCTTATCTAATTGACCTTACATATTCAAGTATTCTCAAGAAAGTCTCTGTCATTTACAGTATGTGTATAACAGCACCACCTTCAGCAGAATAACTCTGCCTAATCTTTTGAGGACAGCATCTCTTATTCAGAGTGCAAAATGACTTGCCCCACCTTCCAAGCATAACTGATCAGTCTATAATTTACCTAATGACGTGATTTAAATGTTTTACCTTTAGTAAAGTAAGAGAGAGGAAAGATCTTTATTCTTTTTCCCTCTAAAGATCACATAGAAATGCTGATTGTGCTCTGCACGGTTGTGGTGTCACTCACCCTCCGGAGTTCTGTGGAATAGAGAACTGCTGTACAGCCATGAAGCTATGAGGCTCCTCAAACTTCCATTTTGGATATTTTTACTTGAAAAAATATATGGTCTAAAGGCAAGTCATTTTAAGAAGGTTAAATATTTCAAATAATAGTGTTCCAAATGAAATAAAAATGAGATAGAAATAGGCCAGAGACAGGTCTTATCGAGTAAAGCTTGTTCTGCAAATATCATGACCTTAATTCAGATTCCTGGCCCCTAGAGAAGCCGGACATCCACCATGTTCTTGAAATTCCACTGGTAAGTAAGTACGTAGAGGAACATCCCTGGGACTTGCAGGTCAACCAGTATAGCCGAAAGATAGAAGATGTTAACATCAGGCCCTTACATGTGTCTATTCACAGGTATGCCTCCATATATGCATATGCACATGCAAAGTTAAAAGTAGAATAAAATGATAAAACAAGAGGTTTGTATTGAAAGAAAACTTAATTAAGTGACTATGTCACAGAGACAAGTGTAGAAGACCTATGTGCAGTACAGTACTAATAACAGTGGCCTAAAAATGGAAGCAACATAGTAAATACAGATGGATAAAAGAAAATGTTGCTCTTGTATACAAATGCATATCATTAGAACTGAAAAATAATCTGCTGTTATTTTTGTTTATAAAGGGTTTTATTTTGATAATTTTATACTACAATTTTTCTCCCCATCAACTTCTCCCAGGACCTCTATTCTGTCTTAATAGAACAACTTTTATGTTCTTACTCTTTTTAGAAAGCACACAAGAAACATGGAGTCTATGTTGTTTGTCCAACTACTCTTAGGCACAAGGCCTGCCCTGAAGTCTGCTTTATGTATCTAATATCATTGCATTGAAGAAAACTGATTTTTTTTTCTCTTCTAGCATGTACCATTTGCAAATAGCTTCTTGGTTAGGTGTGAGACTTTGTGCCCATTTCTCCTTCTCTGTGCTAGGACTGAGCATTTGAAGATCTTAACTACATTACCAGTGTTACTGTGAGTTCATATGTGTGCCTCCTCCACTGTGCCTGGAAAACTCTGTTTTGTTGGAGCCATGTACCACCCATGACTCTTATTTCATTTTTTAATTGGATATTTTATTTATTTACATTTCAAATGTTACTCCCTTTCCTGGTTTCCCCTCTGCAAACACCCTATTCAATCCTACCTCCAACTGCCTCTATGAGGGTGCTCCCCTACTCACCCACCCATTCTTGCCTCACTGCCCTAGCATTCCTCTATACTAAGACATCATCAAGCCTTTATAGGACCAAGGGTTGCCCCTCACAGTGATGCCAGAAAAAGCCCATTTAGCTCCTTCAGTTCTTCCCATAACTCCTCCATCATGCTTGCTGTGATCAGTCTGATGGTTGCCTGTGAACATCCACTTCTGTATTTGTCTGGAAGAGTCTCTGAGAAGACAGCTATGTCAGGCTCCTGTCAGGATGCACTTCTTGTCTTTCTTTTAAGTGGATATTTTATTTACTTGCATTTCAAATGTTATCTCCTTTTCTGCTTTCCCCTTTGGAAACCTCCTATACCATCTGTCTTCCCTCTGTTTCTATGAGAGTGCTTTCCCACCGACATATCCACTCCCTCCTGCCTCCCTGCCCTGGCATTCCCCTACACTGGGGCATCGAGCCTTCCCAGGACCAAGGGCCTCTCCTCCCATTGATGTCCCACAAAACCATCTTCTGCTACATATGCAGCTGGAGCCATGGGTCCCTCCATGTGTACTCTTTGGTTGGTGTTTTAGTCTCTGGGAGCTCTGGGGGGTCTGGTTGGTTGATATTGTTGTTCCTCCTATGGGGTTGCAAACCCCTTCAGCTCCTTCAGTCCTTTCTCTACCTCCTGCATTGGGGTTCCTGTGCTCAGCCCAGTGGTTGGCTATGAGCATCCATCTGTATTTGTCAGAAGCTGGCAAAGCCTCTTGGAGACAGCTGTATCTATGACTGTTAAAATCTTTCTACCTGCTCTTCCACATAGACCCATGATCCTTAAAGGAGAGGTATTATGAAACCATTCCATTGGAGACTGATTGCTTCAAAATCCCCTGCTTGTTTTCTATGCATTGTCCAGTTATCTATGCAATGTTAATTGGCATCCTGCTTCTCTGATGAGGAATCAATGTATTTGTTACTAGTTGGATTGAAAGCTTGCACTGCCACTGTAGAAATCAGTGTAGAGTTTCCTTCCTCCAAAAACTATAAATTATTCTACCACCAGACCCAGCATATGCTGAAAGGACACCACATCTTACTACGGAGATACATGCTCCTCTGCATTCACAAATCCAGGAAATGGAAACAGCCTCGATATCCACCAACCACTGAATGGCTATTGAAAAAGTAGGACAATTACAAGATGTAAAGTAGAAGGGTCTGCTTCCAATTTGGCAAAATTGACTACACAACATTCGAACTATACTAGTACATCTGTGACATTTTTAATGCAATTAAAAATGCTCAAATAAGAAAATATTAAATGCTGCAAGATGTTTAGGATCTGAGAGTGCCTTATGGAGATTTTTTTTTTGTTGTTGTTGTTTATGTTGTTGAAACCTTATCCTGCTTCTCCCAAACAAAGCACATTTAACTTTGATATTTGATAAGGCAATGAAACATTGTGTGGAAATAAGAAAGAACAGTTTAAAGGAAGAGCTGAGAATGTGGACAGACACAAGAGTGTCTAATAATCCGTGTTAACCGGATGATCCAGACTCAGGTTTAGAGCAACACAAGCACACTGGAGGAGGGATGGCATCTGAGGCTGCAGTGTCAACTTTGCTTCAGTATTGATTGCAGAACATGATGCTGCTGTAGAACCAATAGACACTGGCAAGGGAACAAGTGAATGGGGACAGAGTGTGAGGTTAGGTTTTTCCCTCTCAACCATGAGGATTCCAGGGATCAAACAGAGGTAATGAGTCTCAGTAGGAAGTGCCATTAGTCACTGAGATATCTCACTAACTTTCATTTGAGCTAGTTTCAAAAGAATTAAAAAAATGTAGACAGAGTCAATACGTGGAGTAGGCAATGGATGGTCCCCACTTTCATAACAAAAGAAGAAATAAAAAAGCTAGATAACCAAAACCACCTTGGTTCAGAAATCACATTAACAGAAACATTTGAAGTCTAGAATGTTGGATTTAAACACTGATTCTGACATATATCTATATAACCTTCGGTAAATTATTGAAACCCTCTTGAGTTTCAGCTACACTGTGTGACTGTGATAATACATCTTTATTATGAACAACTGGCCTGACCATTTATATTAACACAGCATTGGATAGGTAATCTCTCTTATTTCAGGCACGATGATGTAAGACACTCTAGTTACTGACTTATGGAATTGGCATAGGTGTTAATGATAAAATATACAAACCAAATTCTGTTATTTTTCCAGTAGTTTTCTCTGTACTTTGCTGCAGCACATTTAGAAGTCATATAACATATATGCATAAAAATTAAAATAAGTTGGATTATTTTAATGAAAAGGTAAAATAATCTAAATAGCAAAAGAATTAGACATATCTACATTTACCCTTCCGGGAATTTATATGGTGTGGGGAGGTGATTACGCTGAATATAAAAAGCTATGGACAACCGATAGCTGCAGAAAGAATAAGGGGGGGTGTAGAGATCAGAGAGAAATGGGAGGGAGAGAGAGAGAGAGAGAGAGAGAGAGAGAGAGAGAGAGAGAGAGAGAGAGAGACAGAGAGAGAGAGAGAGAGAGAGAGAGACAGAGAGAGAGAGATTCGGGTATTTGGCTCCTAATGGTATACACATAATCCAGTATATCATCCTACACCCATACACATATAGATAGCAGAGATGAACTCTGTGTTTTGTAGGAGTTAACGTTGGAAGGAAATACATGATTGAGGACTGAGGGGAGGACAGAAGTTGGAGGAGAAGAAATGAGAGGTGTCAGTGCTGTCCATTTATTCAAGTCTGGCGAATGATCTGCAGGAAATTCTGACAATTATATTTGAATTTTCTCTTTTCAGCACTACCTATGTAGCATTTCCAAGGATCCAGCCTCTTAGCTTGGATTCCTTTTATAATTCTACACTTGATATAAAGTAGGGGAGGAGTGTGCAGGGTGCAAATAATTCTGGATGATAATCACAGGATGAAATGTCTGCTTCAGATGAGGGCTCTTCCTTTATGGAAATCCCTTCAGCAGTGAGATGACATTGAAAGACAGTAGTTCTTCATTTCTGCACTGTTAGTTTTTCATTTCCTGCTTCTGTATGTTTCAATTATGACATCTCCAACACTTTTCATTCTTCCTTACTCTTCTATATATGGAAGTGTTGGGTGTTCCCCAGAGGTTAGAAAGACAAGAAACATCCCTCCATCTCTCCAATCTTCTTAATGACAAGACCACCTAAAAAGTATGGACAGTAAGGCAGCCACTAAAATGAGTGCATTGTCACCTCAGAGTATATATGCGAAGATCGTTATTTTTATATTCCTTGAACAGCTCCCATGAGTGAGCGCTCCTAAGAGATCTTTCACTGAAATGCCCTTTCTAGCATATTCAGAATGCTTCCCCACTGAACCACACATAGTCCAGAGTTTCATCGTGGCTTGCCTCTTGGTTTTAATGCTGTTGTCACTCTTATCTATAAAGCAGATTAACTGTTGCTTCCTTTTGTCACTGACTTCATATCATCCCCCTCTGTGTTGTTTCTAGATTTCATTTTGTACCAGCAAACTCAACTGGGCTTGCTTCAGTCCACAGAGAGCAGCACATGGGCTGCAGACCAAGTTTCTCCCAATTTTCCATATTTTCAATCTTCATCTCGCACGTGTCACCAAATTTTAAATATTATTTTTTAATCAACCAAGTTTTTATAAAACGGTAGTACTTAACATTAAGAACTAGATACTAGCACTTTACTAATATTGTGATGATGATGATGATGGTGATGATGATGATCATAACAACAATGACAATAGTTATTAATGAATAAATAATAACTTCTTATTGTGACATTATCTGTGTACATTTGCTTGTATTATCATTGAATCACACAACTTTCCTCATGACACTTATTCTGTTACCTTTTTTTTTTAAACTGGGAAGAAAAGCTGAAGCTTAGAGAGGTTGAATAACTTAAGCAAGGTCTCAGAGTTCTTAAGGCAGACAGCAGGATTCTTACCCATGTGCCTTGCCCTAAGGCTTTGTATCTTACTCATTAAAGTATTCAGCACTATTAACTTTAATTTAGGATGTAATGACCTTGAAATAGTGTTTTATATACAAAAGAAAACCTTAACTACTTCTCAGTTTTTAAAATTATGCATTCATTTTTCCTATTATGTACTTTACTACCAAAACAAAAGATAAAATATGAAATGATTCCACTGTAAGATACAGAGAGTTTCTTTCTATTACATATATTCTTATTGAAAGAAATCAGAAGTCACAAATATAACCTTGTAAAATCTGTAGTTTTTCTTTTTATTCCTTGAATGGACATATATAGATAAATCTTACCCAGAAATGCCCCAATACCTGTATTTATTAACTCCACAATCTATATTATTTTTACTGAAAAGTATTAAAATTATTTATTAAGGTATGAAGATAAAATAAAATATCTTTAAAGATTATTAAACATATCAACTTTACACATTGTTAAATATTTTGTCAGAAATCTTACCTCAAACTGTTGCTTCTCAATTAATACTCATTTATTGTTTCTAAAATTGGCTCTTTTGCTTGTGTTTCTTATATTTCTTTTTTTTTCTTCTTTCTTTCAAAAACACTAGCTGCTAGTCAGACTGTTACTCCAGTGACACAACCTGTGGTTGTTACCAAGGAAACTTTCATCTCCAAACTAGAAATGCCATCGTCTTTGCTGTTGGAGGTTCCTGCCCTGGCAGACTTCAACCGAGCTTGGACAGAACTTACAGACTGGCTGTCTCTGCTTGATCGAGTTATAAAATCACAGAGGGTGATGGTGGGTGATCTGGAAGACATCAATGAAATGCTCATCAAACAGAAGGTATGGATAAAACAATAATATTCCATCTGACAGAGCTTTTTCTTTACATGATAGAGTTTCACTTGCCAATTCCCTTCCCTTTATGACTTATTAACAGTTTTTAGGCTGCTTTTTCTCTGTTAACAAACACACTAGTGATGGTACTCTGTTCAACCTAAGTATGATCATTGGCATAATTAATATTATTGTCTGAAGCAATCATAATATAAAAGAGATAAAAAGTTAGGGTGAAACTAATACAACTTACACGTATCAGTGACTCTGTTAAATTTAGTAAATAACTTTTTTTAATTGTCTTTGATACAAAATACCAATTGAGGTTATTTCATTTACACTGTTTTGGCACTGTGCACCTGTAACATATTACAAAGACAAAGATGATAATCTGGGATTTGTTTATTATCTACTCTTCTGAGTTGGCTGTGCCAGTTTTCTGCCTCAGGTGACAAGAATAATTGAGAGTTAGGAATAAATAAGACAAGAAACAAAACATAGCTTGTTTTAAATAGTCTGATTTCAATATCGGGTTTATCCCTCACAATATGCAAAGAAACACATTTTAATAATACATCTCATTTCTAACCCTCATTGAAATCCATTTGTTGAAATTATCTTAACTAGAAACTCAAAAATTTATTGCTACCACTGTGGTTTACCTAGATGCTACAATTATACTACATATAGGGTTTTTGTTTCTTTTTTTATATTTCTCCATGCATAAGAAAACTAATTTTGAAAGCTTTATACACTGTAGTCATTTCACTTCTAAATACATTGAAAAATATCTAAAGAAACAATAAATTAGTGCTCGTTTCGGCAGCATATATACTAAAATTCAATGATACAGAGAAGATTAGCATGGCCCCTGCGCAAGGATGACACACAAATTCGTGAAGCATTCCTTCTTATTTTGTACATTTATCTTTTTTTAAAAAAATAAAGTTCTTCAATAAAAAAAGGAAAAAATGGATATACTGTAGGGGAATATTTATGAGATTTCCCCATATAAAACACTTTCATTAATTCCAGAATTTTTTAAGGAAGTTTGTTATTCACAGCTTGTCTTCATTCATTTAAATTGTGTCTAATATTAAAAAAAAAAGAAAGAAACAATAAATTATACTGAACATCTGTCTTAGGTTTTTATTATTGTGAAGAGATACTATGACCATGGCAACTCTTCATTTTTTTTCTTTTTTCTTTTTTTATTGAAGAACTTTATTTTAAAAAACAAAGATAAATGTACAAATTTTAAGCATTTTTGCATAAAAGTATACAAATACATTTTTGTCAGTGCTTGGCTTTTTTTAAAGGTTTGATAGTGTGCATTCAGATCTTACTAGTTACAATGAGCATAAAGTACATGTAAAACAAGATGTAACCTGGAATTAGTCAAAGTTTTCTTGGTGTGTAAGGATTAAACATAATGGTTTTCTCTTTTCTTTCTTTTTTTCTTACTTGAACTTCACACAGTCTGTGAGTTGTTTCTGGGGTGTTCAGAGCTTTCTGGGGTTAGTATCCAATTATTAGTGACTCATGGCAACTCTTCTAAAGGAAAATATTTAATTAGAGCTGGCTTATAGTTCAGAGGTTCCATCCTTTATCAACAGGATGGAAAGCATAACATTATGCAGGCAGACTTGTTGCTGTAGAAGAATCTGAGAGTTCTACATCTTGACCTTCAGGCAGTGAATGATTTCCACTGTCAATGTAGCTTGGGCATATGAGACCTCAAAGCCCTCCCCTATAGTGGCACAGTTCTTCTAACAAGGCCACAAGTCCAAAGAGTGCCAGTCTGTGGGCCCATGGGCACAGGAGGGAGAGTTCTTCTCCCTGTTCAGCTCTCTGTGGCTAGCCTCTGTGTCCTGACAGCAGTGAACTGGCTCTGGCTCTGGCCACAGATGGAGGCTGGAACAGTCTGTTCTCCATCAGCAATGCCATACCAGGTCTCGGTGGTGTCTTGACTGATAGTAAGTGGATGGAAAGTGGGGACTCACCTATGGGAGAGCACTCCCGAGTCTCCTCTGGATGCTTAGCACTCTGTAGGCAGGCCTTGAGTCTTGCTCTGGCTCTGGGCCATCAAATAGTCTTTTACAGAAAGATCTTTTAAGTCAATACTCTTCAAAAATTGTATAAATATACTTTCAAACTTAATTTTTAAATAAATTAATTTATTGTTCGAGATCAATTCTTTGGGCCACAAAATATCATTTATGGAGTATATTAATATTTATATTAATATATAATAAGAATGAGCTAGGAAAATACTTTTCTGGGTAAACAAGTATAAGTACCTGAATTTGCATCCTCAGTACCATATTTTAAAAGTCAGGCATGATGGTGCTCATCTTTAATACCAATAGTGCAGATCAGAGCCAGTATCTCTGGGCCTTTTAGTCAGTCAATTTAGCTGATATGGTAAACTTCAGTTTCTGTGAGAAATTCTGTTCTCCCAGAAAATCAGTATGATGGTAGAAATTAAGGATAACTCTCTGTATTAATTTTCTCATGATAGATAGTAAACATGCTTTTTTCTTCTTCTTTCTCTTACATTAAAACATTTTTCAACTCTTGACTTTTATAGGTTCAGTTACATTTTAGTCAGTAAAATGCCTCTACATCATGTGTGTATTTACATCTATTCATTTGTCTTTCTATACACACATACCCATGCATACAGACACACACACACACACACACACACACACACACACACACACACACACACACACAGGAGGAGGCTGGGAGGAGTAATGGAGGGATGGTGGGAGAGTGAGAGAGAGAACATATGTATACAAAAAGAAAGGAGAAGAGGACAATAAGCTGTAAATTAACAAACATATACATCTTTAATTGTTAATTGTGAGAAATGAGATAACATTCCATCAAACTTATAAACTATAATACTCTGTTGGCAAACGCTCATTTATATATTACTTTAAAATGCTTTTTTGAACCATTATATATAGAAAAACACACATTTAAAAGTTTATAATGAGAAAAGATAATAGTGTAAGTGTATACTCTTAGTTACTCTTTTACTGCAGTGAAGAGACACCATGACTAAGTCAATTCGTATAAAAGAAAGCATTTAATTAGAGGTCTACTTACAGTTTCAGAGAGTTTACCCATTATCATCTTGGTGTAAATCAGACTTGCATAGGTCTGGAGCTGTAGCTGTGAAATTCCTATCCTGATCCATAGGTAAGGGGCAGAAAGAGAAACTGGGTCCCAATGCTCATTTCCAGTGACACACTTTCTCTAATAATGCCACATCTCCTATTCTTTCCCATCAGTTTAACTACTAGAAACCAAGCATTAAAATCAATAAATGAACCTATGGCTTCTGATCCCCTTCTAACCACCAAAGATAAATTTTAGAATAACAGTTACAACATATTTAATCATGCAAACTATTCTAGTTGCTTATTTAAATATGTCTTGCATAGTATTTAACATTTCTAATAATTCAAGAAAAATAAATAAAAACATGGTTAAATAGTGTGCCAAAGATCAGAGAAGATACAGTAACATGATTTAAGCGTAAGGAGTCTGGATCCAGATTACTGACTGTTAAACATGTTTTTGTGCTTTAGTGGATTTATTTGGGTGAAAATCTTAGGAAGAAGTTCTTGAAGATAAACCAAAAACTGAAGAAATTTAAAATTAATCATTTGAAATGAAGACAGCATAAACAGAGGAAAGAATTATCCTTTACATGAAGATAGGTGAAAGACATTTGTTGAAGAAGTTGTGATTCAATGTCAATGAAAATTTTAATAGACATAATATATGATGAGTGCTTGGTCAAGGTGGAGAAAAGCTATTAACCCACAGAGCTTAAGGCATTTGTAGCGTTAGACTGGCATTATGGGTCTTGGAACATGTCCCCTGTAGATAAGCAGGTGACTACTGAAGGTAAAGTAATTTGAGTTTACTAAACAACACAGAAAAGAGAATAATCTTCATTTGACTTCTTCATGATTTTATCATAATTTGTGTACTAAATTATGTGGATAGTAGTGCATAATCTGTGTCAACTTTCTTGAAGCAAAACTGTTTGTCATTTTATGGCATAGAAAATTATTTTTTATAAAGTTTCCAGAGACTGATTTGAATGCCCTTTGAATAAGGTGACAGATAAACCAGATTACCACTTTCCTATGCTTACACAAGTTTTTTATATTTATTTTTTGAAGTTACATAATAGGTGTTAGGCACTAAATGAGGATAGTTATTGGAGCCAGGCGACAGTACTTGGAGAGAAGGGATGCAGGCAAGAAACTATCTGAAAGGATCATTTTCAGTTAAAAGTTACCTTAAAAAAAGAGTATACATTATGTTAGGATCAAGACACTTCTTAGATGAAAATCACGCAGCCATTTCAAGGTGTGAAATTCTACAGGATACAATTATGAAGCGATTACATCAAGGACAAAGTTCATATTCCTTCAAGTTGATTGTAATGAGAAGAAGTACAGAGGAAATAAACTGTTCAGAGCACTGAGCCTTTGAGATAAATTTCTGAGTTTTCTGTGAAGTATATTTTGATCATTCTAATCTTCGTCTTTTAAATCAATAATGCTGTGAAAATCTATTTTCTCCATTACCTACAGTTGCTGATAAAACTACTCTTCCTGGCTTGACCTATTCTTTTCCAATGTTGACATTTGAATATACTTTAACACTTGATATAAGTTTAAACTTTCTTCCAAATAGGATGAAGTCATGTATGTTTTAAAATATCTGGTATTACTTTAGCTTTATGAACACAGTAGATTTACATAGAAAGTAAAGCCTTGTAACCTGTTATTGATTCATATTCATATCTATATTTTGAATGGAAAGTTCAGCATGGTTCATGTTTGGTCATGATCAATGAGTGAAAGTTTCAGATAATTAAATTTGCTACCTCCTCTACAATGATTTATCTCAGAGCAATAACATAATACAACATCTACAAAATAATATCTTTTTAAAAAAGAGATTCTGACATTACATAGTAATTTAAATTTAAAGTATTAAGTATTGAAATATTTTAAAGAATCACATAGAATATAGCATAGCATGTAAAGGAATCAAATGTTCTCGATATATTTTAGTGCCTTCATATATAATCTGAAGTCAGAACTTTCACTTTTTCATATTCTGCTTAGGAGAGCAAGGTTTATTTTGAATCATGGTATGAGTACAGAACACAAGGACTAGGAAGGCTGGGCAACTGGAGCATAAAAATGTTTGCTCACATATGGGCTGATAAATATACCTGTGTATTTATTTACATACCTGTGTTCATTTTCTATATAGCTACACTCATTTCTGCACATCTAAATTCATTTTATTTAAAAATAAATATGCAGTAGTTTATGTTAAGGGGATGTTGCATAAAATTTAATACCTGTGATTTTCAGAATTTGAACGGTGAACATAAAGTCTAAATCTTTCTGCATTTTAAGATGTGTTTCTATTTATGCATATATATATGCATATATATGTGTGGGGGGGTGTATCTCACATGTGTTCAGTTGCCTATGGAGGCTAGAGGAAGGTACTAGATTCCCTAAAGCTGGAGTTGTATGTAATTGTGAGTCAACTGACATGTGTGCTAGGAAACAAAGGAGGCTTTCTGAAAGAGCAGAAAATATTTTTAACTGCTGATGGATCTTTCCAAACTCTCCATCTGCAGTTTTATATCCAAGAACACACTTGAACACTTCATACAACATTTAAAGATGTGACAACACAGGGTCTTAATTGTGGTAGGTACTACAGTCACCAAACCCAGACAACACGATGGATGTCAAGAAGCATGCTGGCAGGATCCCGATATAGCTGTACCCTGAGCTCAGTGGGTGTTTCAGTCCCTGTGAGTTCTGGTGGGTTTGGTTGGTTGATAATGTTCTTCCCATGAGGTTGCAGACACTTTCATCTCCTTCAGTCCTTTCTCTGGCTCCTTCATTGGGGTCCCGGTGTTCAGTCTGATGGTTAGCTGCAAACATCCTCCTCTGTATCTATATGACTCTGACAGACCCTCCAAGGAGGCATCCATATCTGGTTTCTGCCAGTAAACACTTCTTGGCACCAACAAAAGTGCTTGGGTTTCGTGGCTGCATATGGGGTGGATCCTAAAGAATATTCTTTGAGAACATTAAAATAAAATACAATTGTTTTTTTTTTCATATATCAATTGATTAAGAAGTATAGTTTGTCTTTATCTTTTGTAGATGAAATAAAATATGGAGAATTCTCAGATGGTTAAGAAATGTACTTTCTGAGCATGGCTTCAACAGCAAATTGAAAAGACAATTTAAAATGAATTAATTAAGAAAGGGAATTTATTGGGTCTTGTAAGGGAAGTATTGTCTCAAGATTTAATCATAGTGTTTCTAAAACTCCAAAGTCATTGTTCAATTATTCCCTATTATATGTCAAAGGAGCAAGAATTTTCCTCATTTGACCTTCAAGTGAATGTTCTGATCATGTGTTTTATTAGACATATTTAATTCAGTATCCCAGCCCATGAAACAGTTATAATAGCAAAGTGCTCTTATTTGATTATGGATTATATAAACTCACATGCTTGAGTACTTTGTCCTTAGTTTCTGGTGGTTTAGGATGAGGTTATGAAACATTGGAAGTAATAGAAACTTACTAGAGGAAATATATTGCTAGGGGTGGAATTTAAAGTGTATTCTAGCCATCCTCTTTGTTCTTTGCATCAGAACTGCAGTACAATGTGATAATCTCTCTCCTTATGCTTCTGACACCATGTCTGTTCTTCCAAAACAGACACCATCACTGTGGGACTATAACCCAAATAAGCCCTTAATCTTTTAGTTGTTGTTGTTGTTTTGGCTTATTTTTATTTGATATATTTTATTTACATTTCAAATGCTATTTCCTTTACTGGTTTCCCCTGCATAGCCCCTATTCCATCCCCTCCTCCGCCTCCATAAGGTGCTCCCTCCCCCTCCTGCCTACCTGCCCTAACATTCTGCTACCTTTTTTTAAAACTTTATTTTAAAAAACAAAGATAAAAGAAAAAAATTTAAACATTTTTGCATAAATGTATACAAATACATTTTTGTCAGTGTTTGGCTATTTTTTCTTTTTTTAAGGTTTGATACTCTGCATTAAGGCCTTACTAGTTACAATGAGAAAAAAGTACATGTAAAACAGGATGTAACCCGGAATTAGTCAACATTTTCTTGGTGTGTAAGGATTGAGCATAAATGGTTTTATTTTGTTTGTTTGTTTTCTTTTCTTTTTTTCTTGAACTTCACACAGTCTGTGAGTTGTTTCTGGGGCAGTTCGAGCCTCTGGGGTTAGCATCCCACTATCAGTGACTGCATATTATGTCTGTTCTTTTGTGACTGGGTTATCTCACTCAGGATGATATTCTCTAGATGCAGCCATTTTCTTAAGAATTTGGTTAAGTCATTGTTTCTGATGGCTGAGTAGTATTCCATTGTGAAAATGTACCACAATTTTTGTATCCATTCATCTACTGAAGGACATCTGGGTTCTTTCCAGCTTCTGGCTATTATAAATAGAGCTGCTATGAACATTGAGGCGCATGTATCTTTGTTGTATATTGGAGTGTCTCTGGGGTATATGCCCAGAAGTGGAATAGCTGGGTCTTCAGGTAGTACCATGTCCATTTTTCTGAGGAATCACCTTACTGATTTCCAGAGTGGTTGTATCAGTTTACAACCCCACCAACAGTGGAGAAGTGTTCCTCTTTCTCCACATTCTCGCCAGCATCTGTTGTCATCTGAGTTTTGGATCTTGGCCAATCTGACTGGTGTGAGGTGGAATCTCAGGGTTGTTTTGATTTGCATTTCCCTGATGGCTAAGGATGTCGAGCACTTCCTTAGATGTTTCTCAGCCAATCCATATTCCTCAATTGAGAACGTTTTGTTTAGCTCTGTACCCCATTTTTTAATAGGGTTGTTTGATTCTCTGGTGTCTAGCTTTTTGAGTTCCTTGTACATCTTGGATATTAGGCCTCTATCTGATGTGGTGTTGGTAAAGATCTTTTCCCACTCTGTTGGCTGCCATTTTGTTTTCTTGACAATGTCCTTAGCCTTACAGAAACTTTGCAATCTCATTAAGTCCCATTTGTTAATCTTTGACCTTAGAGCTTGAGCCATTCGTGTTTCCTTCAGAAAATTTTCTCCTGTGCCTATGTGTTCTAAGGTTTTTCCTACTTTCTCATCTAATAGTTTCAGTGTATCTGGTTTAATGTGGAGATCTTTGATCCACTTACACTTGAGCTTTGTACAAGGAGATAAGAAAGGGTCTATTTTCATTCTTCTGCATGCTGAGTGCCAGTTGGACCAGCACCATTTGTTGAATAGGCTGTCCTTTTTCCATTGAATGTTTACAGCTCCTTTGTCAAAAATCAGGTGACCATATACATGAGGGCTCATTTCTGGATCTTCTATTCTATTCCATTGATCCACTTCCCTATTTCTGTACCAGTACCATGCAGTTTTCAGCACAATTGCCTTGTAATATCACAAGGATATTGAGGTCAGGGATAGTGATTCCACCATATAAACAAACTCAAAGAACAAAATCACACGGTCATCTCACTAGATGCTGAGAAAGCATTTGACAAAATTCAACAGCCTGTCATGTTAAAAGTCCTGGAAAGAACAGGAATCCAAGGTCCATACCTAAACATAATAAAAGTAATATACAGCAAACCAACAGCAAACATCAAACTTAACAGTGGAAAACTTGAAGCAATCCCACTAAAATCAGGGACTTGACAAGGCTGCCCACTCTCACTCTACCTATTCACCATAGTACTGGAAGTCCTGGCTGGAGCAATTAGACAACAAAAGGAAATCAAAGGGATACAAATTGAAAAGGAAGAAGTAAAAACATCACTCTTTGCAGATGATATGATAGTGTACTTAAGTGACCCCAAAAACTCCACCAGAGAACTCCTACAGCTGATAAACAAGTTCAGCAAAGTGGCTGGATACAAAATTAACTCAAACAAATCAGTAGCCTTCCTATATTCAAAGGACAACATGTGGAGAAAGAAATTAGGGAAATGATACCCTTCACAATAGTCACAAAAATTATGAAACACCTTGGTGTGACTCTAACTAAGCAAGTGAAGGACCTGTATGACAAGAACTTCAAATCTCTAAAGAAGGAAATCGAAGAAGATCTTAGAAAATGGAAAGATCTCCCATGCTCATGGTTTGGAATGATCAACATTTTAAAAATGGCCATCTTACCAAAAGCAATCTACAGATTCAATGCAATCCCCATCAAAATTCCAACCCAGTTCTTCATTGAGTTGGAAAGATCAATGTGCAATTTCATCTGGAATAACAAAAGACCTAGAATAGCGAAATCCATCCTCAACAACAAGAAAACATCTGCTACCTTTTAAGTTGCTTGTTTAGAGCCCTTTTTTTCCTTACAGCAATAGGAAAGAAACTAAGATATCATAGGGCACCAATAAATGAGGTTTTGAGGTGATAACCTTGACCACGTGATTACATAAGAAATGTGGAAGAAGAGCAGTGCTATGAGCAAAGATTAATGCACCATCATTTAAAAGTTTTGGAAGACCAAGAGGCTGAGAAAAGTGGAGAAAGTAGAAGTCTAGCTTATGAAATGTCAAAAGGAAACAAGGAAAATAATCTGGCTACATTTTGCTTTTGTCCTAAGAACTTCAGTTAGGATAAATTAAATATTAATAGACTAATTTTTTGGTATAAGAAATTTCAAAACAGCATAACATTGGCTCTGTGGAATAGTTAATATTTAATGTGCTTATGCAGGTCTACAATGAAAAAAGAAAAGCAATTGGCTTGGGGGGGAATCAAAATGAACAGTTGGCATAAGAACAAGGCAGTAGGTAACTTTAAGTTGTAGCCAGCAGAGTATTATGCTAAATAAAAGACTATAATAGTTAAATAGATTAATACTGCAAACTGGAAGCCTTCTGCTCTATACGAAAACAATAAGAAAAGGTGTCCTGCTGTTAAGACCTACCAAAGACTCTCTTTTGCTTATGAAAAATGCGAACCTCCTGGGTTTCTAGATTCTCAAAATCAGCTATCTAAGAATTTTTGTCTGCTTCAGCATACACACAACTTTTGCAACTGTGGTCCAAAGGACCAGACACTTCATGAAATAGTAGCAGAACTCAACAGTATCATTAGTGTAGTGCTGATTTTAAAAACAGGAAAGATGTGAGATTCTGTGGATCACAGATTCTTCCTCCATGGTTTCAGAGAGTATGAAGGCCATGTGACATATACAAAGGTCAAAATCTCTGAGTGTATACTCTGAGAGGTCACTGTATAAAGATGAAGCCTCAGTTGTGGTAGAAAGTCAAGATTACTGGAGTGCATAGGCTGTGGGAATTCTGCCAAGGATGAGCACACATTGGGAGTCAAACTACCCCAATTAGAGGCAAATGTTGTGAACGGCAATGTTGGAAGGGCAGAGGCATCTAAGCCATTTAAAACAGAAACCCAAATACCAGATGTAGAATATCAGGATTTGGTGTTTTTTGCATGCCCAGTTTAAATCATATTTTATCCAATACTATTTCACTATACCCCAATTTTTTCTTTTAGAATGGAACTATATAATGTATGTCATTGTATATTTGAAGTACATAATGTAACTTTCAATTTTACAGGAAGTCACAGTTACGAGATTGCATTGAGTCTCAGAAGAAGCTTTCATGTTTGAACTGTGCTGAAACTGTTGAAAGAATATGGGGAACTTCTAGAGTTGAACTAAATGCTCTCTATATCATGAGATATTCATGATCCTATGGGGAATAGAGGCTAAATACTATAGCTTGAATGTAAAATGTTTTCCTATATGTATTTGAACACTTGGTTCTTAGCTAGTATCACTCTTTGGGGAGTTTGTGGAATCTGAAAAGGAGAATTGCTACGGGAAGAATATGACTGGGAATAAGTTATGTGTCTCCATAACCTTGCACCCCTTTTCGGTTGCTCTCTCCTCCTGGATTGAATGTATAGTATGATTAGCTGCATGTTCCTCCTGCCACAAATTCCCTACCATGATACATTTGATTTTTCTGGAAGTATAAAAACAAAACTTCTTCTTTAAGTTACTTTGAGAAGAGTATTTTATCATGGCAACAAAAGAGAATTTAGGTCATAAAACAATTGAGAAATTCCACCTATGACCATAGCTGATCCAGATAAGCATTCTGGGAGCTTGTCAAGATGTGTGTGTGTGTGTGTGTGTGTGTGTGTATACATTAATGATTACATATGTGATCATTAATTCAGTAATTATTGACAGGAAGGGCTGATGGTTATTTAAGAAATAATTCTAAAAATAAGTCAATATCTGAACCCAATATTATCTTTTTGCATTTAGAACAGTAATCTTAAAATGTGGGAGTTTCTTTTTTATGGGGTTTATTTTCTTATTTCTTAGTAGAGATCTATAAACAATTGTGAAATTTATAAGTTATAAAGGAAAAATGAACACAAAATACTATTTATTCATTTGAAAAGAAATATAAATGAGCATAAATATTAATTTTCTTTCACTACACATAAATATAAGGATAATAGATTTAATAAACATGTAAAATGACTTTCAGAGACACAGAAGCATTTTTGTCATACTTCATTTTATTCTCCTCCCCCTGCAAACTTGTTATTGTTTGTAAAAATATCAATTGACAACTCCAAATAGGAGTTTCTATTCATAAGAAGTGAGCACTACAGTAAAGGAGTGAGACAATATTGTGAGTAACAGCACTGGCTGATCTCCTTAATAAGTTCTACATATCCTCGTCCTTTTGCTCACAATGACCTGAAACATCATCTCCAGAAGACATGGGACCATCTTAGTGTCTATGTTTGGACATTTGCATGCACGTGGCATACACATATACATACAAAAATGAAAGTCTTTTAAAAATTCGTATTACCATAATTTGGACATATGTCTCTCTTCATTGTAAATGCCATGGTAACATTTTTCCTGCCTTTGCTCATAATTATAGAAGCAGCATGAACTTCGTCTGAAGTCAGCAATGTAAAGCATTGTGTGTTACTCTTAAGGTATACATCACATTTTGTGAACCTCATTTTTATAATCTATAAAAATATAACATGAAATTACATTTTATAGGAAGGTTCTCTGATCTTTGCTAAATGCCAAACCTGCAGTTTAAAGTTTTCTGTAATGCTTAAGAATTTCTTGTGAAAATTATTCTACCTTCTGAAAAAAGTGCCTTTTGTACATTATAATTTTACCTACAATTATGGCATTCTTACTTTTAAAGTAACCATAGCCACACTATAAAACAGATATTAATCTTAGATGACTAAGAAGCTTGTATGTCATTTTCTCTGGCTAATCATGGTCCTATCCTTTGTTAAAAACTGACAAAGTCCAGTTCGTAGGATGGAAGGAGTTGTAAACATTATGTGGCACATAATAGTGGAGAACATACTAGGGAGGGAACATGAGATCAAGGTGGCATGAGGTGGAGAAGGAAGAAAATGAGGAGGAAGGAGAATCTACTAAAACAACTTTTGAAAACCTGGTGATGGACTAACACTTCATCTACTAGTTTAAAACCAAAAATAGTATAAAAAAAAATCATGTCGGATACAAAACCAAAAGAGTGGACATAATATTGGACTGTTTAATAGTCCTTTGTCATTTAGCATTACAAACTGAAACAGAAAAATCTGTTTAGGTTTAACTGAATTTCAGATACTTCAGTTGGTTTAGAAGAAAAATCATAGAACAAGGTAAGGAAACTCCCATCTATTAAGACATTTTCTAACCAGAATCTTTCATGTGTCTAATCCCAAGATAATATGACACTCAATGGCCACAGGCAGCTCTCTTTGAGTGATAAACAGAGATCTTGTCCTATTTTCACTTTGCATAAATTAATAACAGATAACCAGAGAGAAAAGATGTAGGCTGTTAAAGAGAGTTTATACAGGACACTATAAAGGCTTTCAGAAGTTAAGGTTATTGTTAAATATTTCTTTAACAATAATGATACAGGTTAGGTTACTTGGAAGTAGTTAATAAAATGAAGTCTAATTTACAGAATGTATTTATTTGGAACTGTTCATTTAGGTCAGTATGATAGAAAAAGAAAGTAAAATGTCACAGAATCTCAGTAAAAAAGTTCAGAAAGGCTCTGTTCCGAGGCGACGGCTTCCTGGTTGCACAACAGGCACTTGAAACATCTCCACCAGGTAAGGCAGAGACACAGACAACACAGGACTGGCGAGAACCAGGTGAGAAGGGATTCTGATTAGCCAGGGGGCAGAGAGATCTCAGCGGAGCACATGGAAAGTGTGCACCTGCCTGCTCGGCTTGATCCGGGGATCCAGGAACGCAGAGGCATTGAGACCTCTGTTCTCAGCTGACGGCTTCCGGCTTCCGGGGTGCACAACAGGTACTCTGAACATCAGCCACCAGGAACAGCGGAGATCCAGGCACACAGGCCAGGTACAAGGGAAAGGCGAGAACTGTCACGGACAAGATGGCAAGAGGAAAGCGAAAGAATGTACCCCCAGGGAAACCAAGACAACCTGGCAACACTAGAACCCATCTATCCTATCACAGCAAACAGCAGAATGCCAAACACTCCAGATAAAGAAGACTCAGACCCAAAATCCTACCTCAAGATGATGCTAGAGATCCTTAAACAAGAAAGGGAGGTAAAGGATAAAGAAATAAAAGCATTTAAAGAAGAAATAAGAAAAAACACTCAAAGAACTAGAAGAAAACAGAACCAAAGAGATGAAGGAATGGAAAAAGGAATTTAAAATGGAAATAGACAAAATAAAGAAAACACTGAAAGAGACAACCCTAGAGGTAAAAAACCTAAAAAAGAAATCAGAAGTCATAGATGCAAGCATTTCCAACAGACTACAAGAGATGGAAGAGAGAATTTGGGGGCTGAAGAAAACACTGAAAACATAGACAAAACAGTCAGAGAAGATGCAAAAACCAAAAAATTCCTAACCCAAAATGTCCAGGAAATCCAGTACACAATGGGAAGATCAAACCTAAGGATAATAGGAATAGAAGACGGAGAAGAATATCAACTAAGTGGTACAGTAAATATCTTCAACAAAATCCTGGAAGAAAACTTCCCTACCCTTAAAAATGAGATGACCATGAGCATAAAAGAAGCCTTCAGAACTCCAAATAGGTTGGACCAGAAAAGAAATACCTCCTGACACATAATAGTCAAAACACCAAGTGCCCAAAGCAAAGAAAGAATACTAAAAGCAGTAAGGGAAAAAGGTCAGGTAACATATAAAGGCAGACCAATCAGACTAACACCCGATTTCTCAACAGAGACTATGAAAGCTAGAAGAGCCTGGACAGACATCATGCACTCCTTAAGAGAGCACAAGTGCCAGCCCAAGCTGCTATACCCAGCAAAACTATCAATCACCATCGATGGTGAGATAAAGATATTCCAAGAAAAAACTAAATTCACACAATATCTGACCACAAACCCAGCACTACAATGAATTATAGGTGGAAAACCCAATAAAATGAGGGGAACCACCTCATAATAAAAACAAGAAAACTTCTAAGGAAGAAAACCAAAAGAAGAAAGACACACAGGCACAATTCAACCTACCAAAGCAACAACAGCAGGAAACAGCAACCACTATTCCTTGATATGTATTAACATAAATGGACTCAACTCCCCAATAAAAAAGATATAGGCTATCAGACTGGATACATAAACAAAACCCAGCATTTTGCTGCATACAGGAAACTCATCTCAGAGACAAAGACAGACACTATCTCAGAATAAAAGGTTGGGAAAAAGCCTTCCAAGCAAATGGCCCCAAGAAGCAAGCTGGAGTGGCCATTCTAATATCGAATAAAGTAGATTTTCAACCAAAAGTTATCAAAAGACATAAGGAAGGTCACTTTTTACTCATTACAGGGGAAATCTCTCAGGAGGAATTCTCAATCCTTAACATACATTCTCCAAATACAAAAGCACCCATATTCATAAAAGAAACCCCACTAAAGTTCAAAAAATACATTTCACCCCACACAATAATAGTGGGAGACTTTAATACCCCACTCTCACCAATGGACATATCATGGAAACAGAAACTGAACAAGTACACGGTAAAACTAACAGACTATGTACCAACTGGAATTAAAAGATATCTATAGAACATATTATCCTAAAAATAAAGAATACACCTTCTTCTCAGCATCTCATGGCACCTTCTCGAAAACTGACCAAATAATTGGACACAGAACAAGCCTCAATCGATACAAGAAAATCAAGATACTCCCATGCACCCTTTCAGATCACCATGGTCTAACGCTGGTCTTTAATAACAACAAAGACAACAAAAACCCCATATACACATGGAAACTAAACAATACTCTATTAAAAGATAGCAAGGTTAAAGAAGAAATAAAGAAAGAAATTAGGGATTTTTTAGAATTCAATGAAAATGAAAACACGACATACACAAACCTATGGGATACAATGAAAGAAGAACTGAGAAGAAAACTTATAGCTGAGTGTTTCCAGGAAGAAACTGAAAAGAGCATACACTAGCATCCTGACAACACAGTTGAAAGCTATAGAACAAAAAGAAGCAGATACACCCAAAAGGAGTAGACGACAAGAAATAATCAAACTTAGGGCAGAAATAGACCAAATAGAAACAAAAAGAACCATTGAAAGAATGAAAAAAACCAAGAGCTGGTTCTTTGACAAAATTAACAAGATTGATAAACCCATAGCCACATTAACAAGAGGGCAAAGAGAGAGTAGTCAAATTAACAAAATCAGAAAGGAAATTAGAGAAATAACAACTGAAATTAAGGAAATTCAAGAAATCATCAGATCATACTACAAAAACCTATACTCAACAAAACTGGAAAATCTGGAAAAAATGGATGAATTCCTAGACAGATACAATGTACTAAAGTTAAATCAGGACCAGGTAAAAAATCTAAATAATCCCATAAAACCTAAAGAAATAGAAGAAGTCGTCAAAAGCCTCCCAACCAAAAAAAGCCCAGGTCCAGATGGGTTCAGTGCAGAATTTTATCAGACATTTATTGGGGATATAACACCAATACTCTCCAAACTATTCCACAAAAATAGAATCCAAGGGTCACTACCTAACACATTTTCTGAGGCTACAATAACCCTGGTTCCTGAACCACACAAAGACACTACAAGGATAGAGAACTTCAGACTATTCTCACTTATGAACATTGATGCAAAAATACTCAACAAAATCCTTGCAAACTGAATCCAAGAACACAGAAAACGATCATTCACCATGATCAAGTAGGCTTCATCCCTGGGATGCAGGGATGGTTTAATATAAGGAAATCCATCATTGTAATCCACCATATAAACAAACTCAAAGATCAAAATCACATGCTCATCTCACTAGATGCTGAGAAAGCATTTGACAAAATCTAAAACCACTTCATGTTAAAAGTCTTGGAAAGAACAGGAATCCAAGGCCCATACTTAAACATAATAAAAGCAATATACAGCAAACCAACAGCCAACATCAAACTAAACGGTGGGAAGCTTGAAGCAATCCCACTAAAATCAGGGACTCCTAAGTGATAGGAAAATACCTAGCATCCAGAATCTTAAAAGACTAGGAAATTCAACATTTCTGAAGGGGAAATGAAATAGTATATCATGGTGTTTTACTACAAATAGGCTCATTATTTCTATGGGGAAGTAAATGAAAAACTTACATGTTCAGTTTACTAGATCATAAAATTAAAACCAAAATTATTTTACTGTAATATTTATTACAAACCCTCTCTCTCTCTCTCTCTCTCTCTCTCTCTCTCTCTCTCTCTCTCTCTCTCGTGTGTGTGTGTGTGTGTGTGTGTGTGTGTGTCTGTATCTCTCTCTCTCTAACACACACACACACATTTTGTAGAAATATATTCCATGTGTATATTTATAAACATTATATTGATACATGAGTTGTAATTATGTGTTTGTTTTATTTTATTATTTTACTAATTGTTAAATGTTTATCGGGAAAAGATTCCAAATATTAGAAATTTGGATTAATTTATGATTTCATTGAAAATTTAAATAGAAAAATAATAGCATGTAAAAAAGTATTTTTAATGAAAATGATGTGTAAATACAGAATTGTGTACCAACTCTGAATGTTAAAATATACAATTTTGCCTTTGGACAGTTGCTTTTAACAACTTCTTTGGGGTCAAAATATTTTAGGCTAATTCTAAAATTCCTTTAAAAATCTTGATGCTCATAGTTACAATTTGTTTAGTCTTTGTATGAACCAGACATTGAATTCCTAAGATTATTGGAGTCTGACGGATATTAACTGTGATTGTTAAAGGGAAACTGCAATAAAGGTTCAAGAGATTTGTTCAAAAACAATATATACAAATATATTCACTCGTGGTAAAATTAGTGTAAATATATACAATGAGAAACTTAAGATGCAATTTACTACTTTGAGAATAACTTTTGGAGTATGTCTAGAGAATATAGAAACTAGATTAAATCAGGATTGCTTTGAAAAGATACAGATTCTGTGTCTCTTGTCCAACATGCTTGAAGTCTTCCAGATTTTTCAGGTTTTCATAATTTGGAAATTTATATAAACTTTCCTGGTTAAATATCACTATCAAAAATCTAAATCAAACATTTTAGCATCATATCAAAACTTAGAATGTTTCATATTTTTTAATCCACATTCTGGGTACCTAATTTTTTGTGGTTATTTTTTTTTATTTTGATATATTTTGTTTATATTTCAAAGGTTATCCCATTTCCAAGTTTACACTCCATAAACCTACTATCCCATCCACCACCCCCCACTTCTATGAGGGTGCTCTCCCACACACCCATGCCCTCCTGCCTCCATACCCCTGAAATTTCCCTACACCAGGGCATCAATCCTTGGCAAAAATAAGGGCTTCTCTTCCCATTGATGCTCAACAAAGCAATTCTCTGCTATATATTCACCTAAAGCCATGGGTTCATCCAAGTGTGCTCTTTGGACAGTGGTCTAGTTTCTGGTTGGTTGATACTGTTGTTCTTACATGGTTAAAATCCCCTTTAGCTCTTTTAATCCCTTTTCTAACAACTCTATTTGGAACCCCACTCTTAGTTCAATGGTTGGCTGTGAGCATCCACCTCTGTATTTGTCATGATCTGGCAGAGTCTCTCAGGTAACAGCTATATCAGGCTCCTGTCAGCATGTACTTCTTGGCATCAGCAATATTGTCTGGGTTTGATGGCTGGATATGGGATGGATTTCCAGGTGGGACTATCTCTGGATGACCTATTCTTCAGTCTCTGCCCCACATTTTGTCTCTGTATTTCCTCCTGTGAATATTTTTTCCCCTTCTAAGATGGTTGGAAGAATCTGCACTATGACCTTTCATATACTTGAGCTTCATGTGGTCTGTTAATTGTATTGTGAACAATCTGAACTTTTGGGCTAATGTTCACTTATCAGTGTGTGAATATCATATTTTTGTGTGTTTGTTTGTATGTTTGTTTGCTGTATTGTGGTATAAGTGGTGTGTGTATGTGTGCATGTGTGTGTGTGTGTATGTGTGTGTGTATGTGTGTGTGTGTGTGTGTGTGTGTGTATGAGAGAAAGAGAGAGAGAGAGAGAGAGAGAGAGAGAGAGAGAGAGAGAGAGAGATGTGGGGGTAGGGAGTGAGGAGGGAGTGGAAAGAGAGGGAGGCGGGGCGGGGGGAGGAAGATTGGGTTACCTACTTAGGATGATATTTTATAGTTCCATTCATTTCATTGGAAATTTCTGTATCCATTTCCCTGTTGAAGGACATCTGGGTTCTTTCCAGCTTCTGGCTATGATAAATAAGGCTGCTATGAACATGGTGGAACATGTGTCCTTGTTAGATTTTGGAACATCTTTTGGGAATATGCATAGTAGTGTTATAGCTGGGTCCTCATGCATTATTATGTCCAATTTTCTGAGGAAACTCCAAACTGATTTCCAGAGTGGTTGTACCAGCTTGAAATCTCTCCAGAAATAGAGCTGTGTTTGTCTTTCTCCACATTCTCACATCTGCTGTAGCCAGAAATTTTAATCTTACCCATTATGACTGGTGTGAGGTGGAATCTCAGGGTTGTTTTGATTTGCATTTCCCTGATGAATAAAGCTGTTGAACATTACTTTAGGTGCTCCTCAGCCATTCCATGTCCCTCATTTCTCAGCCTAGAATTCTTTGTTTAGCTCTTTACCCCATTTTTGAATACTGGTATTGATTCTGTGGAATCTAACTCCTTGAGTTCTTTGTATATATTGGACACTAGCCCTCTATCAGATGTAGGATTGGTAAAGATCTTTTCCCAATCTGTTGGTTGCTGTTTTGTCTTATTGACAATGTCCTTTGCCTTACAGAAGCTTTTCGATTTCATGAGGTCCCATTTGTGAATTGTTGATCTTAGAGCATAAGCCATATGTATTCTGCTCAAGAAATTTTCCCTAGTGTCCATATATTCAAGGCTCTTCCCCACTTTATCTTCTATTAATTTGAATATATCTGGTTTTATGTGGAGGTCATTGATCCACTTGCACTTGACATTTGTACTAGGTATATGAATGGTTCGATTTGTATACTTCTACATGCTCACCCTCAGGTGGACCAGCACAATTTGTTGAAAATGCTTTTTTTCTGCTGAATTCTGTAGCTCTTCTGTCAAAGATCAAGTGACAGTAGGTGTGTGAGTTCATTTCTTGATCTTCAATTCTGTTTCATTGATCTACCTTCCTGTCTCTGTACCAATAATAAACAGTTTTTTTTTTTATCACAGTTGCTCTACAATCCAGCTTGAGGTGAGGGATGGAGAGTCCCCCAGAAGTTCTTTATTATTGTGAATGGTACTATTCCAGGTTTTATTGTTATTTCAAATGAATTTACAAATTGCTTTTTCTAACTCTATGAAATACTGAGTCAGAATTTTGATGGGAATTACATTGAATCTATAGATTGCTTTTGGCAAGATAGCCATTTTTACAATGTTGATCCTGCCAATCCATGAGCATGGGAGATCTTTCCATCTTCTGAGTTCTTCTTTAATTTCTTTCTTCAGAGATTTGATGTTTTGGCATACATCTTTTACTTCCTTGGTTAGAGTCACCTCAAGGTATGTCATATTTTTATGACTATTGTGAAGGGTATCTTTTCCCTAATTTCTTTCTCCACGTGTTTTTTCTTTGAGTAGAGGAAGGCTACTGATTTGTTTCAGTTAATTTTATATCCAGCCACTCTGTTGAAGTCTTTTTTATCAGCTGTAGGAGTTCTCTGGTGAAAATTTTGGGATCACTGAAGTATACTATCATATCAGTGAATATCTATTTTTACAGATACCCAGAAGAGTTATAGTAGGCAATGTGAATCATGATCACAGAGGCACCTAAGAATTCATTGATGAGTTAAGATAAAATGTCAGAGAGAGGGCCGAGGATATATATCAGTAGCATAGAGCATTCTTAGCATACATAATATATAATGCAGTGTATATTTGTCAGCCAAATAAGTTTTCTTGATAGTGAAAGAAAATGTTCTCTTTATAGGCCTATGTCTGAATTCCTGATGTTCACTTCTTCATAAACTTACTTTTTGAATTATCTAAGGATGTTTGATATAGTCTTCCTTCTTTCCATATGTATTACATTAGTACATATGTATATATGTCAAAAAATCATTTATACTTGTCCATGCATCCAGACAATTATATAAATAGCAGATTTTTCATATTTTAACTCTGACTGTTATTTGGAAAAATAATGACCTGAATAGCTTCCCCAAAATGAAAGACAATGTAATATTTTATAATAGATGTACTACATAATGATGGAACAAATCTTTAATGAATGATCTGGTAATTAAAACCTGTTGGACAAATATAGCTGTCGCGCGCCCATGCTTCCCGCCGATAGGAACAGGCGTGCAACAACAAACAGATTCTTCTGCGGACAACCTTTATTGTACAGCACTCTGAGCAGGGGACTTCTTGAGCAGGAAACTTCTCTCTGAGCCGGGGACTCCCTACCGGGGTCTACTGTATAGGCAACCTCTCACGTGCACTCTCCCACGTGCGATCTCTCTGTCCACTCTCTCTCCACGTGGGATCTCTCCGCAATCTCTCTTACCGAGTCTCTCTCCACGTGGGATCTCTCTGCCATCTCTCCACGTGGGGTCTCCTGCAATCTCTCCACTATCTTTCACGTGGGAGAGAAATGCACTGCTTATATATGCCTAAGAGACTTGTGTTGCTACCTGATTGGTGCATCCTCCAGTAGCTCCTTCCTGTGCCCCGAGATTGGGCTGTTACTTATGTGGTTGCCAAGCAACACGAGTGGAAAGGTTTTTGTAGGCTGAATAATGGGCGGGAAGCTGGCGCCATCTATTGGCGCCAATGGCTTCCTACAATAGCCATGAAAACCTCAATGTTAGATTGCTGCAACAAGAAATATATTGTGAAATAAAAGGAGGAAAGATTTTAAGAGAAAGCTGCTTTAATTATGACATACTTTGTTATATTTTATTTTTTTTTGTAAATTAAGAAACGTTTTATTTTTTAAAGACAAAACAAATGCATTAACACACATCCAAATGTCACAGCAAGCACTCATTGGGTTTGTAAAAGAGAAAACTGCACTGTGGTGTCAAATGAAAACCAAAACCATTGTAAGAACCAGCACTGCTTATGGTGACATGGCACATGGACAACCAAGAAGTGTGTCTTCAGCTGTGGAAATGTGTGAGCAGGTGAAATAACGGAAGGTGGAGTGGCCACAGTCACACTTCCAGACCCTTCCCCACTTTATGTGCTCCTGTTCTGCCCTGTTGATTTAGTCAACAGGTAAATGTACAAAGAACTTAATATCAAAGAACACTTCCAAAAGTCAAAAACAGATTCAAGGTCATGGCTAAAATTACCCCAGAGGTTGAGAGAGGGGGCTCTCAAAAACCATATTTCACAAAATGCCAGGCACTAAATCTAGTTCCATATGCTTGCAGTAGAAAACGAAACACTGGTCTTAATAGAGGCTGGTCTTCTTCATGATGCGCAGGAACTCTTGCTCATTGACCTCACCGTCTCCATGTGATCAGCTTCATCGGTCATTTCCTGCAGCTCCTCATCTGTCAGGTTCTCGCCCAGCTCCTTGGCCACACGCTTAAGATTCTTGAACGATATTTTCCCAGTCTCGTCATCATCGAACAGCTTGAAAGCTTTCAGGATTTCTTCTTTGGTATCTTTCTCAGACATTTTTTGAGTCATCACTGTCAAAAAGTCACTGGAACGCCGCGGAGGCCGAGAGTACGCCATTGCCTTAACAACCGGTGGCAGAGTCATTGGGTGATGGCCTCTAATTTGAAGAAGACGAACATGGCATCCAGTGCCCAGAGAAAAGGATGAGCCCTAAGCCTGAACTTACTGAAGAACAGAAACAGGAAATCCGGGAAGCCTCTTTGATGCTGATGGAACTGGAACTATAGACATCAAGGAACTAAAGGCGGCAATGAAGGCCTGGGCTTTGATCCCAGAAAGAAGAAATCAAGAAAATGATAAGTGAAATTGATAAAGAAGGAACAGGAAAAATGAGCTCCAGTGACTTTTTGACAGTGATTACTCTAAAAATGTCTGATAAAGATATATTTTATTTCTAAGTTTTGGCCCAATGTAATAAATTCTACCTCGGTATTACTATGCATGTAGATTATGAAATTATTTTGGCCAATGAAAATTATAGTAAAACCTTAATAGGACAGGTTACTGTTGCTCCTCTATAATTTACCTATGAAGTATTCCATCACCTCAAACACTAGAGACAAGATTAAATGAGCTTTAGAGTGGTATCAGATAACCAGATTCTCTGAATGGTGGAATATATTAGACAGTATGCCTTGTCCATTATTTTAAAAATGCACAGGCTTTATAGCTTCCTAGACTTTAAGTCCAGTCCCTAAAAAGATAAATAATTATTGTCAAATATTATAACCAAAAGATATAACTAAACTAACACTAATTCCATAAGTGAAATCTCCTTTCTAACATTCACTGTGCTCATTAGCAAGTCCTCCAGTGTTGATGGGGATGAAAGTAGTTAAGATGCTTTCAGATCTGTCTCTGGAGTCTAGTCTTTCTGATTCCTGACTCTAGCTTCCATATTAATTCCTGATTTTATCAAGTGACTGCTAATACCATGATATAGCATGCAATACCTGGGTTGAATTTGGATGGAGTACATGAAAGCCATCATAACACATAGCAATATAAATGATTCATACTTTGCACAGCATACTTTTCTCATTTTTGTGTGCTAACTATGATGGGTTTTGTCTCATTTTGCTATATTCTATGTTGTTATATTTTATTGTTATTTCTTAGAATCCTGTTCTTTTCTAATGAGAAACAGGAAGTGATTCTGTTTTATAAGGTTGTAATTAAGTATTTGAGGGTACATATACATACACATATGTATATATGTAACAATAATATAGGAAAAGAGGCTATTAATTTGAGGGGATAGGAGAGAAACTGGGAGGGGCTGTAGGAAGGAAAGAGGGATGTGATACAGTTCTATTTTAAGTAAAATATATTCTTTATTTCTTTTTTTTCTTGATCTTCACACAGTCTGTGGGTTGTTTCTGGTTAAGGCTAAAGACACTATTACGAAAACAAAACGGCAGCCAACAGAGTCGGAAAAGATATTTACCAACCCTACATCAGATAGAGGAAGTGATTCTAAAAGGGAGGGGTAGAGGGAAGGAGATGAGAGGAGAAGAGGAGGGAATATAATCAGGATATAATGTATGAGCAAATCAGAATATAATGTATGAGCAAAGAATATTTTCAATAAAAATGTAAAGAATGAAAAAAAGTAAAGAATGAATACAAAGAAATAATATTATGTTTTGGTGGTCCAACAACAAAACATAGGTCTTAAAAATCAGAAGGTTTTTTTTTTTTTTTTTACATATTGCAAAGAGGAAACAATTTTGTGTCAATTCAATCATGCATAAAATGCTATTATATGAGCATATCTCTGTGTGTTGGATGGGAGTAATGGAGTATGGGATTTACAATGTCTGCAATAACTGAGAGTTTGGAAAGATTGTATAGCTTTCCCTATAACTTTGCTTAATGAAACCTTGAGTTTATGCTATGAAAAGAGCTAATTGTTTTCTTCTCATAAAAGTCATCCCAGCTGTTATCTATATATTTAATAGTCTGTAATTTGGGGTGACACATTCTTTTTCTGATATGCTCTAAAGTGGAAAATTGGAAATATCATGTTAGATAAGGAAGGGTGGTGTCCTATAATCAGGGATATTCTCTTGTTTATCTCGGTCTACAGCTGTGTCTTGTTCTGTCTTTCTCTGTATGGTTGTCAAAGCTTTTCAGTTTTGCTTTGCCAGAAACTGAAAAAGGCCCAAGAAACACACTATCTTATCATGAGAGAATTTTCTGGATGTAATGAAGTTTGAGCTACTTAGTATGCCCTGCAAACAAACCAAAGGTCTAGAGTAGAATCTTTGATGGCTGTTCTCTTTCTTCCCGTATCATGATAAGCACAAGAAAAGTAGTCATTGTGTATTCCTCAGTAATTTGTCAGAAACGCTTCTCATAACATTGATTGTATAGAAGATAATGTGTTGGGTATACATATTTACATTAAAGAAATAACTGAACTATCAACATATTTAACTATTTTTAATACCCAGTGATTGGCAAAGTACAAGCATGTCATAGATTTCAGGAGTTCCTTAATATTTTCACATTTATGAACCAACAGCACATCTTTCCTAGTTTAAACCATAAAATTATAAATTTAACTAAGATCATGTCAGTTGATTTTCTTAAATTGTTTTTCCCCTTTTGTACTTGAAGATAATAATACTAAGAACAAAGAGATCTCTCTTGTTTCCTAACTTACAGAATTTTATAACTAAAGCTTATCATAGAGGAGCTAGAGGCAGGTGTAAGAGGTAAGAGAATGAAGTTTCAACCCCAGGACCAATAGCTGATGTGTTTATTTAACATATCAATGTTATTCCAAATGAAACTGCAAATTGCTCTTTCTAAGTCTATGAAGAATTGAGATGGAATTTTGATGTAAACTCACCAGGACCAACCTTCCCTGGCATACCCACAGCTTCAGTTCAGTCACTCTTCTTGAAAACAACTTAGTCGATATTATCTCTCTATGCTTCTAATAGTTTTGGCATCTCATTTTTCACTGCATGATATGTAAGAGTTTAGTATTGTCAAGCCTACTTCAGCAACAAATACAATATATTAATTTTATTGGTACTTGTATATATGGCATACATTTTCTGAAAAAAAAAAAAAGAAGCACAGAATTAGCCTTTTGCCTGTGGTCTTCATTTTGCTGTATGGTTTGAAGAATTAAACCCATTAACATCTGCCCTAGCCACTGTTGTAGAAAACAAAAGTCCTGTAAATGTAAGGCATATTATTAATAGAGTAGGCAGAAAAAACAAAGATTTGTTGGCATATTGGAAGTTAGAGTCAGCCCCTCAGTGGTGATTTACTTTTTGAGCATTTTGCTTTCTCCATTCACAACCTCTTAAAAGATGCAAGGCAGCAAGTAGAATACAGATAAGCTCACATCATATCAAGATGACAAGGGATAGAGAAAGAAGAGTTGGCCCGCAACTTTTCTACTAGGAATGTTGCTTATTTTTAAATTAGTTAAAGTCCACTGAAATTAGTGCCCATAATGACCACCCTTTCCAGTAAAGCAGAGAATTAAATGTGGCACATTCTTACAATGTGAATGGCTTGGTTAGGTATGCAGCATGACCCAACATTTTAAGCACTGATGATATTTGCTGCTGGCACAGGCTTAGAAGCTGCTGCCACTTTCTCCTCATACATTACCTGAAGTGTTCATTCTTAGGATCAACTTCATGTAAGCCATGTGTTTTCTTAGAACCATGCCACATCAAGCACTTCTCTCCCTAATGGGCTCTTTTCATGGGGGTAGTGCAACTATGTGATTTACTGGCAAAGTGAGCTAATGTAGATCTATTTCACAAAATAAGAGCTAGTGGGTCAAGGGAGTAGAAATGAGTATGAGAGACCCTCCCTGAAAGCATGCCATCTCCTTTAAAAATCTGGCACACTACAAGTTCCAATTGAGAATCAAGGGCATTTGTGTTCTTATGAGGAAATATGTTCTACTGTAATTGTATATTTCCCAACAACAGTCTGTATTTGTTTACTGGAGAGAGCTTCTATATGATGAAATGTTTGAGAGTGGGAGAAAGAGAGAGAGAGAGAGAGAGAGAGAGAGAGAGAGAGAGAGAGAGAGAGAGAGAGAGAGATTGATTCTTTTTTAATCGGGAAGTTTTTCTCTAAAGAGAACCAGAATAAATAGCTCATTTCTTAAACTCCCGATCAATTCCTAACACTTCCTAGCCCCAGCAACACTTCCCTAAAAGTGTATTAACACTCTGTAATAGCAACTCCACTCACCTATGAAGAAATGATCTTCACAACTGATTTACAGTTAAACCGTGGCTTAGACACATAGCACACAATCAAAGACATTTTTTAATCTTTTCCCCAGTCATAATTTCTGAAAGGGAAGAATAGATAAATGTTACAGTCTGAAAAAGCAGCAGAAAAAATGTACCGTGTATTTTGAACACTTAGACCAAGTCTTCAGAATCTGTCCTTATGTATGTGTCCAAATGACAGTCGCCTGCCACTTGGAGATGATGTATGTCACATATTTGTTCCGACCACTCCTCATTTGGATGTTGTCCCTTTTGTGTGGGTATAGGAGAGGTTTTCAAACTACTTGTATGCCATGATTTAGGGACTACCCATGATTATTTATAAACCATGGGTCACTTTTGCTTTGTAGTACTCAGAGTTTGGTGAAACATATCTACTAAATCCTGTCGGTTGCATATGTAGTAAATAAAATATTCCTTAGATACTTTGAGGTTTGTCATACCTGTCTAGCCATATTCATCTAATTTCTGCCTAAGATACTTTACCGCATATAGGTAAATCTACAGCTTTAATCATTTCTAGGATTGGTTGATATAAATGTAATTATCCTCATTTCACAGATGAATAAACTGATCCCAATTAAATCCTTATATTTTTAGTGTGAATTGAGCAGCTGTGACTATTAGTTGGATCATTCAAAACTTTGTATCTACTATTTGAAGATAGGAAAAGAAAACAATATGGCTTGAACTCTTTTGATTAACTGTGCACATTACTGTAATCACCACTAAAGAATCATTCGTCCATCACTCTTACTTTCTATAGTTAGTAACACAGAAAAATAGCATCTTTTGTTCTCCATCAGTTCATTCATAGTTACATTTGATAATTAGTTCCAGGTTTCTTGTTTCAGTACCTAAATAAGTAGTCTCTCTAAATTATTTTTAAATCATGAAAGCCACAGGGTTGGGAAGATACTACAGTGCTAGATCTATACACAACCATGAACGCTTAATTCCAGTTCTCCATCACCCACATCACAAAGTCATATGTGGTCATATATGTTTAAAATTCAGTGTTAGGTATGAATAAAGACAGACCTATTCTGGAGTGGAAGTTGGTTTTCCAGGCATTGTTTCTAAAACAATAATACCTGTATTCAATATAGGACTCTTGTCTCAAAAAGGAAAGATAGAAAGCACCCAAAGTGGACCACACTCCTCTTTGCATTTATGTCCACACATGCATTCAGATGCACAAACATGTGTTTGCACTTGTGCAAAAATGCACACATGCATGGCACGCGCAGATGTGCGTGTACACACACACACAAACACAAGTGAAAGGCTAAATATTTGTTTTGGCTGTGAGTCTTTAATAGCTGAAACATCTTTCCATCTAAAGTCAAATGCATTTTAAGATATATTTGAAGAGTTAAGTAAACTCCTCCTATAGTGCTTTCAGAGATGTGACTGCTAAGCACTCATTTTCTGTTAAATAGTATAGATCTAATTCAACAATAAGTATTAAGAAACATTGAAAGTTAGCTTCACAAAATGAGACATCAGAATGGTACTTTGACAATTCCTATTAATGCTGATGATAATTTTTAAACTTTTGTTTCTGGAGAAATTTCAATTCCTTCTCATATTCAAGTAGTCAGTTTATTATTCAAAGAGTAAATTTAAGAATGAAATATTTTTTCTAAACTAAAACTATCATCTCTCCCCACATCTATTTTAAAACATTATTACAAATGAAGTCCTAAAAATTCTTTAATATTTCTCTTGAACAGTGATGCTGAATTTATTTTATCTGTGAGCAGTAGAGTTATATTTTTATAAGCTAAAAGGCATATAGAATTATTTACATTGTGTAAACTTAATCAAAAGGACAAGATGGAGCTTTTGTGCCTCCTACTCTGTAGTTTCCCAGTGCCCTCGTGAAACAGCTGTTAGATGCTGTGCTACAAGCATAGTATTTCTAAAATGTCGATTCTGTTATAACATTCTTCTGCTCCAATAATTTCCTGCTGCATTCACTGAGGGATTTTTGTTTTGTTTGTCTTTTACTGTTCACAGCCATATCTTTCTGGTCCTTGAGTAACTTTATCAAAGTTATAATTCTCCTAACTACCAAACTAGTCTTCTCACTCTTTGATAATAAGTCCTTTGTCTTCTTAGCCTAACATTTTAAGCTCAGATCACTTTTTGTCCTGTACGTTCTTCTCTCACACCACAGAGTCATTAATAATAGTATTTATCCTCTAAGTTCAGAATTTGGCTTATCCTGTGACACTTGCCCTGGACGTAATCCCATGAAAATGCCATTCTTCATCATACCTTTATGATAGATTCTGTGCTCTGTGGAGAGTTTCTTTGATCATTTGCCTAATATATTCTGTTAGTTCACAACTACATGTGTAAGCACAATTTTGTGGGTCTTCATTTCATTACCCCAGTTGAATTGCAAGTTCAGTAACTTCCCTGAGAATTCTGTTTTATGTCATCTACTATGAGTCACAAGGCACAGTTCTCAGTCCTCTCTATTATTCATGCAATTCTATCATTTTTTGCCCATATGACTGATTAGGACATAATTATTATCAATTTTTAGCTTTGTTTATTTGGGGTTTCAACTGGCTTTATGTAACATTCTTAATATGCAAAACCAAGAATAGTCTTTGCCAGGGAGAATATAAGTAATGTCAGATAGTTATACTTTGATGCTCATAATTTGGGATTTGTCATCTATTTTGTTAATGTGGCATGAAAATTACTCATTTTGCTTTACAGAGTTCTCTGAATAGATTTTAGAATTTATCTTGATGAGTTGAAGTTAGAAAGATTTCAAAATGGTGCTATTCAAGATAAAATGGACATTAATACTAAAAAAGAGCAAATTTATCCCAAATATATATGTTCATAAGTTGGGTAGGTTTTTTCTTTATTCTAAGCTATCTGTAAGGAGAAAATATTATACCAGTTACCGTTACTGGCTCATACACTGGAAGCTGACAAATGTGATACACATGACAAAACTGTCTTTTTAAAAGACCCAGTTATCCTTTGTTAATATGCCAAATTTACAGAACAATGGGATTTCAAAAATGTGAACAATATAGAGTAATAGATCTAATACTACATAGCTAAAAATATCAGCATTCTTTGTATCAATTTAGAAATGTATTTGCAAATCATTATCAACAAATTGTAGCCTAAAACTCTTTCTTCTTGACTTTGGAATTATACTTTGTGATTCCCCACTTAGAACTCATTATTCCCTGGGTCTTATAGCTGAGGCTTTTACTTTTCTGCATGTGAAGGGTTTTATTAATTGACAAGTAAACCAGCTCTTTGAGTTTCCTGTTGCACAATGGCTTGAAATGGACTCTTATTTTGTTTTTTTTGAAAGGGAGAAATAATTTTCTTTCAAAATGTCATGCTAATAGTCAATTAATTTGCCATTAAACTATTCAGGGGATGGATTAACTTTGATAGGCTAACAATTTTTATGACTTTAAAACTCTCAACAAAAACAAAATCATTGTTATAAAGGAACAGGGAACTATATTCCACACACTATCCTGCTACCAATTTAAAATTTTTAGCAGTTTATGGTAGTGTCTAAAATAGCTGTTGTATCTTTCTTTTAATGCTATCTAAATATCACTTTTATACCAAAGCACTAAAAGTTTGTTCTGTGGTTTCATTGGTTTATTCAAAATTTATTTTTCTTAACTGTTTATGTGATATAATTCAAGCTATTTTCCAAGGCCATTCATAGAATAATTATTGTGTTCCACTTACACAGTAATTGAAAACAAACTAAAAACTGCTTTTCTATAACTTTATATATCATTTTCAAAGAATCTTTTGCTAAATGAATCTCATTTGAAACCTTATTTCACTCCTGTGACTGCTGCATGCTTTTTCCTCCTCCTTGTGCCTTGTGCTAATTTTCCAAGGTTTAGGAGAAGTGCAGTCCTTACATGAACTCTTCTATCATACAACTCAAATGTTGCTTTCTTAACTCATTCATTTTAAGCTTTGTTAATGTCATTACCATTCACTTTGGTTATCTTTCTTGGACTTTGCTTGTTACATTCATTGTTACATTCCAGTCTCTAACTACCTTTCTACAAGTCACTTGTCCAGTAATAAACCTATCCATTGTCAAAGTCCTCTTGGCTTGTTCCAGCAAATCAGCACAAAGGAAGAGAATAAGTCCCTTGATAGTTGGTGCCCTTGGGTGATTTCCACAGCTCCCATTACTAAATCATCTCCTTGTAGCTCTTTCTTGGTTTCTGTTTACAGTTACTAGACATTTTCAAGGTCTGGGAAGAAAAGTTTCTTCATCCCTGTTTGAATTGAATCATATTTACTGCGAAAAACATGACTAATTCAGTATATAATATTTTCCTGAAGGTAATTCTCCCCATCCCTAAGCATATACTTTTATAAAGATTGTGATTGATCTTCTCAAAAACTAGAATTCAACTTCAGGAAGTAAATAATAGAAGTTTAAATGACAAATTTCAATTATTTCTTAAACAATTAAGGATTAAATAAAGTTAAGATTTATATAATTAACAATTATCCCAATTCTTAAAAAAATAACATAACTTTTATTCTTTACCAATCTAAGAGTTTTATAATTAAGGTCAAGTATATAATTGTGGGACCCAATATAAACAGGTAGATCCTCTGTTTAAAAAACATAATTAAAAAATTTTAAGTCAAAACTGAAGGTAGGAATCCTCTCCATGCAATCCAAGCTCATGACGCCTGTTTGACCCTGTTTGAGGCTTCAGTCTGATGAAAAAATTATTTTTCAAAGAGGTTATAATATTTTTGTCTAAACTTGTTTGAAAACATGCTCATTATTTTTTGTTACTTGGTCCAACCAACCAGTCTAATGGTTGTTGCATACAAAGGATTCTTTGCTACTTCTTTGATATACAAGAGATTTAAAGCTGTATGGCCAGGATGGGAACCTGTGATTATCTCAATTAAATTTTGAAACTTAATGGCTAAAAACTTTTAAAAAATAAAAAAAGAAACAGTAGTTTGTGCAAAAAAGGGGGGAATAACTAAAAATAATAATATAATTCAACTAGATATTAAATGATCAACCCATATGTTAAGGGCCATGTTTACTAGTGTCCTGTAATTGATAAATACATTAAAATATCATGGAATCACAATATTCAGTGTATTTGAAAGTATGTTAATGAGCAGTTTAACATCTAAAGGTACAGAAGTGGGTATACTGTAACCCAAAAGGAAATATGCCATATTAAAACAAAAAATTTAGGAAAATATATTTGCATAAGGAAATTGGAAAGGATCCTGGGAATGTTGCAGAGCCATTAGAAACTAAATGTGAATCTGACATCATATGAGAGAAATATAAAATCATGTGGAAATAAACCACTTTTGCAAAATTGTTTTGAAGTCCTTAAGCTATAGTTCAGAGGTTTCAAAGAAAAATTCCTACTATGCCCACCACATGAAACTGGTGAAGAACATTCTGTAGGAAGCAAAGGTCCTCTGTCACTTTTACAGAAGTAAAAGGCCTGTGAGTTTTTCATGATCATCTTGATGGCTATTAGTAACAGCTGTTAAATCATTTTGTGTAATATAGGTAGAGAGATAAGTGCCAGTGAGGCAACTCCTTAAGGTGTCCTTTGACCCATAAATTTATTTGGACACCTTTACCATGTATTATTTTCCACTATTATAATACCCATGTTTATTTTGACTTCTTATTTACATTTTGGCCCCATTATTACCATATTTTTAAGAGTAAGGGAGACCTTTTTCACGGATACATCCCCTTTCCTTCTTTAGTTCCACATCAAGAATACTAAATAATATTTGCTGGAAGTCCAATTAGAAGACATTGTACAAAATAGCATCTGATTTTCAAAAGTACCAACATTATTATTTTAGTTAAGGTTTTATTACTGTGAGCAGACACCATGACCAAGGCTATTCTTATTAAGACAGCAAATATTTGCGGCTGGGTTACATGTTCAAAGATTCAGTCCGTTATCATTATGGTGGAAAGAATGGCAGCATCTAATCAAGTATGGTGCAGGAGGAGCTGAAAGTTCTATGTCTTAATCTGAAGACAACTAGGGGAAGACTGACTCCCATGTTGTCAGGAAAAGAGTCTCATTGCCCACCCTAACAATGACACATTTCCTCCAACAAGATCACACCTACTCAGGAAGTGCCACTTCCTTAGCCAAGCATATTCAAACCACCCCAATCAATGTCAAAGAAAGCATATAAGTAGTTTAGAAAAAAGAAGACAAAGAAAACATGAAACCTAAATTATGTTCGTGAGCTTAGCCCAGAAAACAAAATAATATAGCTTTGAAGGCCATTGGAAGAGTTACTACCATTCTCAGAATAAGAAATTTAGGTAAGTTATACTACTAAAGCTATGTTCAATTTCCTGGCTTAGAAACCATGCTAAGGTCATACAGAGGAAAAAATTTGCTCTTTAGAAATAAACCTGAACACCACAGAATCCATCATATTTGGAAAGTCTAGCTCTAGCTCTAGATCTTTAAGTCTAAGTATATAACATGGAATATTAACAGAAAATAGTAAAGAAAAACAAAAGAAACGAAAAGAGAAAACCAATAAAACAAAAGCAAAACCAAAGCAAACAAACAAACAAGAAACCACCAAATGAACAAAAAACAAACACACAAGCAAACAAACAGAAACAATGTGACTAGATAGGATATTAGACACATAGAGCATATGTTTTCTGAAAAAATTAAAAAGGAAAATCCAGGAAGTTCAATGTTAAAATAATGTCTTCCAATATAGCTCTGGCTGGGATAGTCTTCACTATGTACCCCATGGTTGCCTGAAACACAGGCTAGTCCTTCTGACCCAATATTCCAAATTGCTAGAACTACAGACATATGTTGTAAGACCCAAATTGAGTCTTATCTAGTTGAGGCTCCCATGAATGAGATGAGAGATCAGGGATCAATGCAAAAGCAAGAGGTTTATTCGTCCAGTGTACTGGGGTTGCCTACATCCAGAGGAGAGGTGACCTCGAAAGGCTGTTACAGTTTTTATACTTTTTAGGGGTAAAGGTTACATCAGCAAGGTTATAACTTAAATTCATTGGCTAAGCATACTGACCTTTAAACCTATTGGTTAGTGAGCATATGAGTCAGGACCCTAACTGGGACTCTCTAGAGGGTCAGATGGCTATCAGTCAGCACATCCTCTAGTTTTTCAAGAATGATTCTGTTTCTCCCAAGAACTGTGGGTAGAGAACTTAGTGTAGCCTTGACCTGAGGATGTAGGATTAAGTCTGGCAAAAGCCCCCAGGTTCCTTCAATGTTACTCTACTATGCTTAAAAGAAATATTTGAAAATTTAATCACATGGTACAGAAAAATAAATGTACTATTTTGTGAACAGATTTTAGACTCACAAGTACATACACACACTGACTGATGTAGCAATGTTTTCTGTAAATCTGGGTGAAGAGAATAAGAGAGTTCTTTGAGATTTTCTGTGCTCCTGAATGTTTGAAATTATATGAAAATGTTTATTAATAAAGAATGTCTTTGATGAATAAAAAATAGAAGGATAACCAAACCAAGCTAGTGGTCAGGAAGTGCTTATGAAGAACTTATCAGTAGACATGCTGATCATTTAGAGTAGAAATGTTATGCCACATAGGAAAAATGTGTTTAATGTGTGACAACTGAAGAATTGGAGGGCAATAAAGGCAGATTTGCATTCAGCCAGTATATTTGGAGAATTAGCTGATTACATGGAAGGTTACAAGGCAAAGTCAAAGTTTTCAGTGACAGAGATGATTAGTACAAACAATGCTAAAGGCTTTTTCAGCTATAAAATGTTACAGTAACTGCCCCACCAAAATGCTTATTTTTTTCATATATGACAAGGTACCATAAACTAGTCCACCTCTGTAGTGTTTGTGAAGATATTTTAAATCATATGAAAATTTTATCACTATATTTAAGCTTAATTTATGCTTGTTTCTTTAACATGACAACAATTGAAAATCACCAAAAATATTTGTTGTAACTTAAATTATATGAAGAATGTTTAATAGAAAAAAATCTTGGTTAAGCTCTTTTTATAGATATAGAAGAAATAAATATTCAGTTGCCTCTAGATTTTTCTATTTTAGTGTTATTTTGATATTCCTTTTAAAATGAATGTGAAAATAATTTTTTTCTCAGAACATAAAATGACCTAGTTTTTGAATATATGGTTTCACTGTTTAACTTCCTTTTTTATAGGATTACTATTTATAACCACTTCCTTCAACCCTGAGGGGATTTAGTAGGATTAAAGAGTTCTGATTCACTTTGTATTTGAAGTTTTTTTTTTCCTTCCACCTTTGCTCAGCTAGTGGAATCCATGATGAATTCTCATCTCCAAGGGGTAAGCTGTTTGTAGTAAAGCCTGATAGCCGCCTTAGGTCTCTGTAGAAGTAGCATTGATTCCTTCCTTTCCTGGGTTTTGTTTATTTCAGAATGATAGCATCCACGTAGATACAATACATTATCATGCTTAAGTACTGTTAAGCATGTAATGGCTTTAGTTTTGTTCATATCAGGTATTTATATAGTAAAAAATTTTGGCACATAGCAGAGAAATAAACACAAGCATTTAGCATTCTACTCATGTAGCATGACTGAAGCCACAGTGAGAAAAGTCAATGACAGAGGATCCCTGAAATTCATCTGTGGATTACATGAGAGTCACAGTGTGTTTGAGAGGGTAGCATCTGGTAAGAACAACATATTGAGGCACAGAATGGAATTCGGAAGATAGATATTTAGAAGGTAGGTACTTTGAATTATGGTTTAATCTCAGGTGTTTTCTGATATTTGGATAGCTCTATAGGCAACAAATGAAACTACTTGCATTTGACAAGTTATAGAATTCATTTGCATTTCTGAGTCAAAGAAGTTATTAAAACCAATTAAATAAAGTATACATAAAAATCGAGAAAAAACAAATCTTTTTTACATTATATTACTGTTCTGTTTCTTAGAAAATGTCTTGGAGTTGTTATTTTATAGCATATTAATGGAAAATACTTATCATTTCCTTTTTTTTCTACAAAGAAAATCAAAGAATGTTCTTAATCTACCATACAGAAAAACTACATTAAAGGGAGAATATTAATTTCTGCTGAGTTCCACAGCAAAAAATACAATTGTACAAACATTTTGAAATGGATGTTTGTGTGTCTTGACCTGTGAATGTAATAAAGATTTGTTACTTTGCTCAGAAGTGCTGGGCTATATTGCAGATTCGAATGTCCTCACATTTTTATAAGGTTTTTTTTTTTAAGATGTCATTAATAATTTTCTTGGCTGATTACAAAGCATGTGTTCCTCAGCAGAATTAGAGAGTTGCCCAACTAGAGAACAGGTTTCACAATAGGCTGAGATGAATTCTGTTCATCAGAAGAGAAAATGGCTTGTTTTAAGTCTAAATTGACATGCTTGCTAATTACAGCAGTAAAGGTGTTCCTTGTGGTCAGGATTCATTTAGAGTGTGGGAAAGTTCAAGTGAAAGTTGATGGAGTAGCTTTACAACACACTTCTCCAGGGGGAACTTGAAAATCTCAAAAGTAAACAGAAGTAGAGCAAACATCAAGTACCTCCAAGTAAAAAGCAAACACTGATATTAACAGTCGAGAGGGAACTAATATGAAATCAAAGAAAAATATTCTGGTAGTTACTTCTAATCCAAGACTTTCAGGTATTAAAAATAACTTCAACTAGTTATGTAACTATAAAAATACATTATTCACTGTTACATCCAGAGCCCTTAGAATATTTAGAGTTTGAAAAATCTTGTGCTAATGTGAATAAACAATATGGATAAATGTCTCCTTTTGACTACATGTATTTGTTTCTTTATCAAATTTGAGATGAGTATTTGACTTATTTGTGGTTTTGAGGTAACATGTTTAAGCATAGGTGAGAAGACCTCAGCTTGCGTGTCACTGATTACAGACTTTAGCATTCTGACACTGGAATGGGTTGCATTTTATAAAATCTGTCTACAACTACAGTTCCTACTTTGAAACTTGTTCAACACTGTCCAACTTACTCATTCTACTTACTTCAATAGCTGTCTTTGGCAATTTGTTCCATATTTCAAACACACTTTTATATAAAGAAACTATAAAAGTTAGAAACCTGAAAATTGAATTTTTCTTCTGAGCAATCACAACGTACAAATGTGGAAGAGCTGTTAAAAGCTGCCCCTCCGATTTTTCAGTGCACATAAAGTGAAATGCTCTAAATAAACGTACAGTGTTTGAACAAGTTTATCTAGTATTTTAATATTCCCAGAAGTCATTGAGATTAAATCTGAAACCAGATCCCCTTACCTATTCACAACGGAAATACGAAAGAATGATCCAGCTTTGCCCTTTCCAAAACCAGAATCCTTAGAAAATTATTTTGAGTCAAAGGGCATAAGAGATAAGGAAGGTTTAGAACTATTACTAGCTACCAAATTTCATCTTTCAATTTTATTAGCATTGCATTTGAAATTTCATCACCAACTCTGTAGCATATCATCTACAATAGTTTCTCTTCTCCCCATATCCAGCTCCCTAGTGGATCATACCGTATTTCTTCCTAGTATCTCCCCCTCCACTCATTGCTTTAGCCAGCTGCAAATGTCAACAGGCACTTTCTGGTAGCTCATAGGCTACTCGGAGGAAGAAAACAGGTAGGCTAACTAGCAATCTTCACTGTTAGCAGAAAGGAAGCAGTGAAGATTGCTGCTTCATTTATAATAAAAAGAAAACATCTTTATTTGCAATGATATGATAGTGTGCATAAATGACCCCAAAAATTCTACCAGAGAACTCCTTCAACGGATAAATACCTTCTGCAAAGTAGCTGGATACAAAATTAACTCAAAGTAATCAATACCCCTCCTATGTACAAATGACTAATGGATTAAGAAAGTCATCAGGTTGGTTGGTGGTTCTGTCTCTGGTAGCTCCCTGGAGTCTGAGTTAGTTGAAACTGCTAGTCTTCCTGTAGGGTTGTTTTCCCCTTCAGCTTCTTCAATCCTTCCCCTAATCTGACCATAGGAGTCCCCAGATTTCAGCTTAATGTTTGGGTGAAAGTATCTGCTTCAGAGGCAAGGAGAAGGAAGAAAGAGATGAGAATCTGTGGGAGAGGGGACTGAAGGGGTGGCAAGATTGGAATGTAAATTCTAAAAACAGACATCAGGAAAACCACACCTTTCATCATAGTCCAAAATAATATAAAATATCTTGGAATTACTCTAACAAAGCAAAGGAAAGACTTGTAAGACAAAAAAAATAGGACACTGAGGAAAGAAAAAGAAGAGCTATCAGAAGACAGAAGGACCTCTCATGCTCATAAATCAGTCAGATTAATATAGTAAAATGGCTATCCTACCAAAAGAAATATAGAGATTCAGTGAAATGCCCACCAAAATTCCAACTGACTTTCAATTCTTCATAGATCTTTAAAGGATAATTTTCAGCTTGTATAGAAATGCATACACACCATCACCACCAACAGTAACCAGGATAGCTAAAACAATCCTGAATTCAGGAAAAGCACCCTGAGCATAAAAACCTATGTGATAGTTGGTACCAGGAGGTACTGTACATGCTACCAAAGAAGAAACATAAATACCAACTCAGCCAAAAATCTCATGTACACTGGTATCCTGCTTGCTAGATGCAGTAGTGTCACTGTATCTCAAAGCTTGTGGGAGAAACCAACCAATATCTGTTTTGATTTAAAGCCCACTGCATGACATAGATCTCATACTCAATACTGCTAGGATGACCAAGAACCTTGAACTAGATAGCCTATGGACTTAGGGAAAAATCCACACATAGCATCTGCCAGAGTGGTTTTAAATTAATAGTAATTATTGTTTACCAAATTAAAATAAAATACATCAAGTTTTAGAAGCAGAATGAAGAGGTTCATAATTTGCACACATTTAGTTTTATCATTAAGATTTGGGACATATAGAGACTATGTTAGCAAGCAGAGGAGATTGATGCTTGAAGATACAAGAAAGTTCTTATATATTACCATTGAACTTAATTGTTCTTAATGCTGACTTTATTATTTTGCATAGTATAAAAAGACACTATTAAATCAAAATTTTGATTTTATTTATATGAGCATTTCAGAGGTGTCTCAGTGTTTAAGTGTGCTTGATGCATAAACATAAAGATTCGAGCTTCTAGTCCAACCTCTAGGATTCCATCTTCCAGGAGTAAGGACAAGAGGACCACTGAATCTTGCTGAAAATCATGATCTGTACATTCTTGTATATACACTGTCTCAAAGTAGTAAGGTAGAGAGAGGTTGAGGAAGAAACCTGACACTACAATCTCAATGTGCACATAGTTAGGTGGCTGCATCTGCATACATGTATATACATAAACACATATAAACCCAAATAGTTATATAAAGGAAGACTCTGAGGACTAGTGTTTAAGTGTTGCTATCTAAACATTATTGATCATATGGTGAAGTAGAGAATTTATTACCAATGTGTATTACCAGTTCTTTATTATCTCATTGGCTCTGATATGGTTCAAAGAAGTTAGGTGATTTTTTATAGTCAGGCAACTTTAAGGAAATCTGCTATAGTTCACATGTATCACCTTATCATACTGTATGTGATGAATTTTACTTACAAAGAAATTAAAATATGTAACTTAAATGACATGAGATTTTTCTGTTTCTAATATATGTATAATGCTATATGATGAGGTTATAAATATAACTAACCCTTTAAAATATGCTGTCATAAATCAAAATTATATTTTTATCAATTTATTTGCATAAACTCAGATAGTAGGAAATGATTCCATGTTAGTTCTTAGGTGGAGAGGCAAGTCTCTAATATTTTCTTTGGAAATTATCTTGTATCTAAAGGTGAAACTCATTTGGCATTCAGTAATTTTTCTATAAAGCCTTGCAAACTAGAGATTCATATTCAGGTACTTATTTTTGTTTCTAAAAGTGTTTTAGCTGGTTTGAAAAATAGTACTTTTACTTGGCGCTGTATAAAAAGAGGATACAATGTTGGAGAACTCCTGATGCAAGAGTTTTTTTTTTTTTTTTTTTTTTTTTTCCTTTTTTTTTTCTTTCAGGCAACACTGCAAGACTTGGAACAGAGACGCCCCCAGTTGGAAGAACTCATTACTGCTGCCCAGAATTTGAAAAACAAAACCAGCAATCAAGAAGCTAGAACAATCATTACTGATCGAAGTAAGTCTCTTAATGGGCCACGAAAGATTAAAGTCAGATGCACTAAACTCCAGTAATAGCTCAAGGAATAGAAAATGGGAAATATTTGAATATGAGAACTATTTCCCTGAAGAACACTTTTAATATGTAAAGTCAGACAATCACTGAATATAATTTCAGTGAGTTACAAAGCTGTGATTTTCATAAAGGTAGGGTTTTTGTTGCCTCATGAGGAATGTGGTAAACATAGTGTGGAGGAATATTGGGTTCTTACCAACCATCTGTCTGAGCCGGCATTCATGGAGATGCCAGTCTCCCCTTATCAATCTTGGTTGCTGGGCTGAGCCAACACTTGTTTTATGAACCATCTTTAATGTCTGTCTACAGTGACTCCTGCAATAGCTACCATTTACCAAGAATCATTGAGTAGCATGTAGAGTACAGGTACATATCAAGTTTTCACAAAGTCACCTGATGCAGTTTCATAGTATCTTTTGGTATCTAAATAACTGGTTTCCAAGTTAATCAAATTGTTCAAGATTTCATTGTTCATGAGGTTTTGTGGTGAGCCAAGCCTAAAAGAAGTATGCATTAATTTTTATAGTTTATTGGTTGTGACATGTGACATGAGCCTATGACTGCAAAGATAGCATAAAAATAATATCAGTATTAATCCCAGGAAGAAGGTGTACAGATTTGGAAAGAAACTAGCTAGTGTCTTCCAATACTGATTTTGGAAAAGAATAAACTTAGGATCTGTTGTTCTAGAATATATTTCAGAATGCCATTTATATCTCCAGCATGTCAAGAATATTGTTATGGTCAACAAGGAGTTGTTCAGTTCATGTATCTGAACTTTTCTTTCCTAGTAGGAAGCTGACAGTTCCATACAGGTTGCAATATACCAGCTCAAAAAAGTAGATCTTAGTGAGTGACTCAGTAAGATACTGAATTTTCATTATACATGTAATTGATTAGTCTCTTGTCTGAAAAAAATTGGTAAAGATATTAATGCTAATATAAACAGACTCTTAGTCATTTTTATTTTGTTTATAATAGATAACTTTTTCTCTAAGAGAAAAGTAGAATTAATACATTTTACAATATCTGTAAAACATCAGGTGCAAATTTTCTATTTTCCCTTGCAATCCTGTTTTCTCTGTTGTCTTTACGTTTTTTCATGATATAGGTTACAACTGAGTAACTGGAGGGAAGTTTGTATTTCTCTACTAATTTCCACTGATGCAAATAATTCTGTTTTTCTAAGATTTTGTCTTTTAGGAGTGAGATCTCCATAAGTAATTGTAACATAAGAGAACCAATTCTAATATATAAATCCTGTTGAAACATGTCATGTTGCTTACTAAAAGCATAAGCTGGAATCTGAAAACCCATTAAGTTCCTAATTCTGCTATCATGATAATTCTGACATGATATGTTTGTCTAGACAATGTCAGCTGTTGTCCTGCTGTGTTCTAATATATCCCCATATTTGAAATTTATGAAATAGGATGATAATTCAATACTCTGAAAGCCACATTAATGTTCAGAGTATAATTGTTCTTCATATAGATTTGGATTTCAAGGATACAGTGGAAAATATTTGTTCATTAATTTGCATTTGCTCATTAATGGTTTTGATCTTCCTTTTTTTTAACACATGTCTATATCCATATCTGTATCTATAGCTATGTCTAATCTCCTAGGGATTTTTTTTTAAAGAACCATTTAAGAGAAAAACATTTAATATATTGTGATAGTATGTTGAAACAATTCACTACTTGGTAAATCTCAGCTCATAACTTTGAACAGTTAGGAAATACATTTGGTTATTATATTATATCGTGAGCAAAACCAGTGACTAGTCATTTTCCTCACTAGTACTAATAGACCTGAAATAATTATGTCTACAAAATAGCTATATGATTTATTATATAAAACAATTTCCTCCATATCTATTGTTTCAGGTAATCATATTGGTGATGCTCATATTTTTCTATAAGTGATAGAGTAAATTTCCTTCTCAGTGACTTCACATGACACATAAAACATGCTGCTTTCTGGTGTTCAGAGTGCTTCGTTTTCTGAAGTTCTTTCACTGCTGAATTTGTCAACCTTTCATGGTCATTTTCTTCTTTGAAAGGACTGGGTCAGGGGCCAAAAGCACATAAAATTAGAATGATTGGAAGTTGCTTACCTAGAGTTATCTGAATTACTCAAAACTCTTGTTCTTGCTTGTCAATATTGCAAAGCATGATACCACAGTGCCTTGCATAGCAGTGCAGAGGATATGGAAAGAAAGAATCTGTTTGTTTTTATTAATTGGTTCATTTCACAAATAATTCTGTCCAATATGAGTCCTCTAGCACTTATATTTGAGGGTCATGCTTTTGTATCTTTTTCTTCCATAACTCCCACAATTCCGAAGCCATATGAAAAAAAAGTACAAGGAAGTTTTTGACAGAAAGCTGCCTGGATTTGCCATTTACCCTTGTGCCCTTGGATAAAAAGACTAATCTCTATAAACTTCTGACCTCGTTTCCTTTTCTAAAAAACTAGAATTACTTATATCAGCCTTAAGGTTTGGGAGAATTACTTGAAATAGCATTTGGAATGCTTAGGGCAGAACCCTAATAAAATCTCAGTGAGTGTTGGTTAGTGATATTTAATTAAAACCTGTTTCAATTATTTGAATACACATTTAGAGGGAATTTAACAAATTTTCGTAGCTGTTTGTATATCTCACCACCAAAATAGCAGCAAACCAAAACACTTAACACTGAAGACTGATTGGGAATCCTGAAAAAGGTTATGTAGAAAAATAAATTCTAAAAGAAAAATTTATCTGGGTATCTAAGGAAATCCATGTAATTTGTTTCATTTCAATATTCCCTATAAATGAAATAGGTTTTATTATTCACATTTTAGAGATAGAACATGAAGTCCTAGGAAAGATCCACTAATTTCTTGGTGTGGTAGAAAGGTAAGCAACTAGAAATAAAACCAATGCCTCTATAATATTAAGGCCTTTGATAGGTAAGCCAAAAATGCTGATTATATATCAACTGTGGTTACCTATAAGCTGGGACAAGTTTGAAACTGTCAATATCCCATCACAATGGGAGAGGAACTTACCAGACCCTACCCTCCATGAGAAATTATAAGCACTAAACTGTAGCTGAGAGAAGAGTCTTTTTTTTTTTTCTCAGTGATATAGTTGACTGGTAAGTTACACAGTCTCCAAGTAAACAAACCCACACATGTGTTCATACAAGAAAACCTAATTAAACTCAGTGAATCATAAAAGGCATGAAAGTAGGAAAGGGACTTTGGGGGACTAAGTTGGGCATTCAGTGTGAGTAGAAATGGCATAGCGTAACAACGAAGGTAAATATAGTTGAAATACAGTAGGCACGTGTATGAAATTGTCCAACAATAAAATATTTTTCAAAAGGCAGGTTAATCAAAGAATAGGTAGGATTATATATTTGAGAGATTTAAGCATTGGTGCCCATGTTACAATGAGCTGAACATAACCCTTTGTTGCTCCTGTTTATATTTTTATCCTATAAATATTTGTATATTTCATTAGAGAATTATCACTTACACGTGTTGTAGAAATGCAAAGTACTAGTGAACCCTAGTAATAGCATTAGGTTTGTGACCTAGTCCTAGAAGATTTACCTCCCTAAACCATTGTTCCCCCAGTCACTGGCTGAGGTAAATCATAGTTGTGTGAACTTGTTATCTATAAGATCTTGTTGCTGAAGGCATCATATATTTAAATAAAAACCATGGAGAATTCAAGCTAGTATGGACCTTTATCTCTACTCTCTCAGTTTTCAGGGTCAAAGGGTGCTATGTGTTCTACCAGAGGTGAAAAGTAATGACTAACCTAACACAGCTGCAAATGCTTTGAATACAGTAATTACTGAACTGGCAAGACGTTCCCAGTGGCACTATAGTGGCATATACATACTGGGAGTAACCAAAAACTTTCTGATTAGATTTAAGACTTACTCTATCAGATGAGACCAAGCTAAATACCTATATATGGAACTATAATCAAGCTAACTACCTATAGCTTGAAAGTTCATAGGTCTCACTGGAGAGCCTAATATCATTATACTGCTAAATGGGCATAGTATTAAACCAGTTCCTAATGACTTATTATTATATCCCATAGATGAGTACATCTGAGAAGCTTGTATTTGTAATAGATTGTAATTAGAATGCTGTCCCACAAGACTACAAAATGCTTCTATATATTCTACATCTTTCTCCCCACTCAAACCTCAGTGTGCATTGTGGAAGATGAAGTGGAAAGAGGGTGTTAAATGATTACAAGAAAATAGTATCTCTTCGTCACAGAAGAGCAGCTTCACATACTGCTTGTTTATATCAGTATTGACACTATGTACATAACTATGACAGAATACGAGAACTGAGTATACCATCTACCCTTATCCATGAAGCTATTGTAAGTGTTAGGTAATAGAAGAAGAGTCAGTTTTCTCTGAGAGGAAATTTATCACTGTTATTCTAAGTCCACACATCCAATATTATTTAGGCATCAAAATATGGTCCTAAAAATGTTTTAAAAGAATAAATCTCCAAATAGTGTAGATAGGTAGTGGTTTGTTGAATGTGGAAGCAGTTGGTAATGTGGAGTGAATTTTATCAAAATATGTTTTATAAACCTCTCAAAGAATTAATTTTTAAAATCATTTCTACTGTAAGATCGAAGACAAGGGAAAACAATGCAAAAGATAGACATTGAAACATTCAGGGCAGGACTCCGATATCATTCTACTTCCTAGAAGTTTTCGACTTGAGTTCAATTGTCCAAAAGGGTCAGAACCTCTTAACCTCTGCTAACTTGGAAGTACCATGGAAGTATACTTTTCTCCATCTTATTCATGTTATCTGTGTTCTGCTTGACAAGAGTTATAACCATGGATCAGTCAGAATCTTAAACTGGAAGCTGATAGGGTACTGTAGATACTTTGGATCGTTGGCATATTTAGGCATTTTCTTTGTTATCTTCATTTGTTAAAAAAAAAAAAAAAAAAAGAGCTGCGATCCATCTAATTCTTTGTGCAACTCAGAGCAGTCTTGCTTATATTTGTTCTGTGAAAAGAAGAGACAAATTCTATTTTACGTCACCAATCTAGGCATATGTCCCATCTCAAAAACACTCTTACCCTACTCTAGGTGTAATTCATATTCCTGGTCAGCTGTATGTTTGTCATATCTAGAGGAAGGATGTACTTGTGAAGCAGGCACTTGTAATTAGATGGTAATATTGGCTTGAGAGCTGAGACACTCAATATGTCTTTGTTCTTCTACTCTTGATCAGAAAGAATCTAAGCCACTTACGTGAGATAGTTTAATTAGAGATCGTCCTCAAGAATTGGAAAACCAACTCTTTATCTTTTTCATAACTGTACTTGTATTTTCTGTGGAAAACTTGTGGATTACTATAAATAATTATTATAATAAAAGAGTTGGTGATAATGAGTGGTAAGTTTTTACTATTCTAATATAAATATATGGCATATCCTAGATACTAAAAAAACAGCATGGAGTGTCATGGTGAGAGAAACTTGTTATAGAATGTGAGCTGAGAGAGATTTGAGAAGTAGAGTGCAAAAGTCTTTAGTTTTTATCAACCGAAGCGGAAGGACTACTGAAGGAGCACAGTGAGTTTAAAAAACTGATTATTTCTTTAGAGTTATTTTTCAGCTATGGCCTTTTCATAACAGTCCAGAATTCTCTGAGAAATTCAGTTACATCATATAAATTTTAAGAGAAGGAATTCATATTACATTGCTTAAAGACATTATTCAGATGTTACACATTATAGAATATTCAGCAGAAGAAAGATTATAATACACTCTTAGGATGTTTTTGAATTAACAAACATTTTTTTAGGTTTAAAAATTCTTTATTTACCATACCAAAACCACAGAAAAATAAGAAAATTATATCTCCTATAGACATAAAAAGTTAAATACTATAATTTAATGTAAACCAATCATTTGAAAATGTGAAATAAAATACGGGCTATTTTCACAGAACTAAGTTACTGCTCCTTCCATAGTTGCTGGATCAGGTCATCGATCTTGAAGAAGTTATCATTAGCAATCAACAAACATAACCTCTCCCTTTTTATTAGTCAACAGGAAAAGAAGCAATCATTTATTCAAAACATATATAATTCATTGCGACTTTTAGAGCAAGAATGCAATAAGTGACAGTTCAAGGATTCCAGACACAAACAATGTAGGTGGAGGTTCAAAAGTCATTCTATTAGAGGAACTTTGAGCAGATCCTTTTATTTAAATATAAGTTGTTTAATTCCATTCACTTACTGCTTAGAAAGGTATTAAGTATATTCTTCAAAAATAAATCTTTGTTAAAAACGATCAAAGGCAAATTCAGTATCAATCAGGTAGGAAAGGGAAAGCATAAAAATATATATTATCCCAAATAAGTCCCTTAATTATAAAATAAATGCTAAGAAGCTCAGTTTATAATACCAGAAGGGGTAGCAAAGGGGATATTAAAAGTGTGAAACCTAAACTCTACTCAAACACAATGAAAAAAGGCGTGAAATAAAATTTCATGAAGTTTGTGGATAGTGCAGCTATTAATGACTATGAAATAGTGTTTCCTCTGTCCAGCAAACTTAACAGCTGTCATTACCGATCAATTTATTTTGCTTTTGTTTCAAGAATTATCATTCATTGTTCTACTTCCATTCAGAAAGTATTAAATCCAATACTGAGACTTTAAAATATAAAGAATTTACAAGGACAGAAACCCAATTTAGTGATAAGACAACATGTTCTTTTATCCAGTCCTGGTGTTCTTAATATCTTAGTTTCTGGATCCCTCCTTAAATTCTTGGGGGAAATCTAGATTCCAAAAAGCTTTTGTTTTTGAGATTTGTATTTATTTAATATGTTATCAATGAACTGAAAATTATAGCACTAATTCAGCTAAAAATTAAAAAGTATGCCATAACAAATTACATTTTTATAAAAAAAATAGATATATTGTCTTTTTAAAAAGCTGTGTGTGCATGTGTGTGCATGAGTGTGTTTGTGTGTGGAGACTATTGTTTTCTATTGTTCACCTTTGTTTTTCGATAACTAGAAGAAATAGGTAAGTTGAAAATATTTTCTTTTTTTAACTTTATTTAAAAAAACAAAGATAAAAGAAAAAATTTTAAACATTTTTGCATAAATGTATACAAATACAATTGTGTCAGTGCTTGGCTTTTTTTTTCCTTTTTTTTTTAAGGTTTGATACTCTGCATTGAGGTCTTACTAGTTACAATGAGCAAAAAGTACATGTAAAACAGGGTGTAACCCGGAATTAGTCAACATTTTCTTGGTGTGTAAGGATTGAGCATGACTTTTTTTGTTTGTTTGTTTTCTTTTCTTTTCTTTTTTCTTGAACTTCACACAGTCTGTGAGTTGTTTCTGGGGCAGTCCGAGCCTCTGGGGTTAGCATCCCACTATCAGTGACTGCATATTATGTCTGTTCTTTTGTGATTGGGTTATCTCACTCAGGATGATTTTTATAGCAGTTTTCTCAACCGATCATTCAATGCTACAATCAAGTGCATAAAAAACTTCATAGCAAAAGAAAATGTCTATTTTGGGCTATACATTTTTTAATAAAATACCTATTGCTAATGGAATGCCGACCAATATTTTTTCTCAAGTATAGTCTATTAGATGGTTACTTATTTTAGAAGAAGTGTAGTCAGCCATATAAATTTTCTTCTTATGACATCTAGCAAATTCTGGCAACAAAAGAGTTCAGTTTAGTGCAAGAGGCATTTGAATGTTTACTTGGTGACAGTTAATATCAGAGGCTATAGAGGGAATAGAAAGAGAAAGAAGCTTCTGTCTTTTTCTTAACAGAATTTGTGATCAAATGTAGGTACTTGAACAATCACATTCTGCCAAGGTAGTTTATGAAAAGTACTTCAATAGCCCATTATTAAAGACAAAGAGACAAAAAGAAGAGTGGCTTTGGACTCTGAGTGAGGGGGTTTCTGAAAGGCTTCTTAGAAATAGTTATATTTATTTAGTCATGAATATGACTTTAGAAATCAGGATATTGAAGAGAATAGATGATTTAAGAAAGAAGTGATGGGAGAATTGAGAGCTGTGATAGCAATGGTGTAATTGTCAAATTTGTAGAGATGAAAGTGTCTGTGTGGTACAGATTGTAAGAGCACAGTGGCAGTGAGGTAATTTGAAAATGACCAGGGATGGATAGCTTGCACAGAGGCAAGGTATCAGGAGAAAAGGAAATATAGTGAAGACTGGTCTAACGGTTCCTTTGCTCTTCACTCTGTAAGTTACATGAAGTATTTTACAGAAGTAAGAAAAACTTTATTTTAAGAATGTAAGCATAATAGATATGTATGTGTAAAATAGATTTTATATATAAATATTATAAATATTTTTTCTTAATGATGTTTTCACTTAATATATAGTTGCCTTCTTTCTATTATTAAAAATAGATTTTCATATAATTTATTCTGATTACAGTTTCTACTCCCTTTATTTATATGAGTTCTACGACCCTTCCCAACCAATCAAGATCCACCTACCTCATTTCTATTTTTTTCTAGAAAACAAATAAGCATCTAAGGCAGTGGTCCTTAACTTCTACATCATAACCATTTTGGGAGTGCACATATCAGATATCCTGTGTATCATATATTTACATTATAATTTATGACTAGTAAAATTGCATTTATGAAATAACAGTGAAATAATTTTAGGATTGGGTGCAAACTATATTAAGGGTCTTAGCATTAAGAAGTTTGAGCATGATTTATTTAAGAGATAATTGTAAAATCAAATATAATGAGGCGAAATAAAAGCAGAGATAATCAGAATAGGAAAAACAAACAGAAGAAAATGAGTCATAGAAATGGCACATGAATCAGATGAAAATGCAGAGACCCATTTATTAGCACAGTCAGGAATTTCACAACAACCCAAAACTGGAAGTCATTATATATACATACACACACACACATACATACATACATACATACATACGTGTGTGTGTGTGTGTGTGTGCGCGCGCGCGCGCGCGCGTGCGCGCAAAGGACTTGTTGAAAGGATTACATGTATATCTATGACATGTAATGAGACAATGAACCTTCAAAGATGCTGTTGAGTTTGTTTTCTGTTGGTCATCTAATGCTAGGTATGTGGTCTACTCTTAAAAGTAGTTTGTTTCCCCCAGTGAATATGCCTCAGAGAAAGCTAAGTTTTCATTTACAAGTGGTTATTATATGGAGATAGTGTCAGGGTTAAGGACGGAGGATGTGTCTACTTCCTCTTTCAGCTCTAGAGTCCTGTGCATGTTGCCTCTGTCTCTGTAACTTCATATTTTATTTAGAAGGCCTTGTTTCTTTGGCGCCCTCCATCCCTACTAGTTCTGACAGTCTTTCTTTATCCTCATTTTAAAGGTTCCCTGAGCCTTCAACAGAGGGATTTTAATGGAGGGATCCCACTTATGTCTGAGTATTCCAGCTCTCTCACTCTCTTAGGACTATCTGGCTGTGGGTCATTTTTTTTTTTTTTTGTCATCTGCTGTAAGAGGAGGCTTTACTGATGATGGCTGAGCAAGGCACTATTCTATGAATATTACATAATATTATTTTGAGTCATTTTATTACTGTGTACAACATAAATTTTTGATTGTCTTCTACATCCTGGGCATTCATATCTCAGATTATTAATCATTCAATCAATGGTGGTTTGTGTTATAGCTCATAGAATGGACCTTGAATCAAAACAAATATTGGTTGATTACCCACTAACTTTGTGCCTCTATTGTACTAGAGTATTTCAATAGGTCACCATTCTAAGTATTCAAAGTATTTATAGGTGGGTTGGTAGTTACATTTCTCCTCTGGTAGCAAGCAGAGTACCTTCTAGTACCAAGAACACTAGTCTCTATGGATGAAAGGCCTATTCAGGCATCAGCTTGACTTCTCCATGTTCAATGAGTTGTGTTAAAGTTGTCCTCAGCAATAACATCTTGCCTTCAGTTTGTGGAGACAGACCTACAGCCATGGCAACATCGTGGGTTTTTTTTTTTTTTTTTTTTTTTTTTTTTTTTAATTTTCACTATTCCTTTGGCCAACAACTCAGTTAGATGTAAACCACTCCCATCTTGAAAATTTTGCTTGGTAACAGGTTCAGTTGGAACAGAAGTCTCCCCTGTTTGGAGAATTCATTTAAATTGCCTTCATATATGTACATCTTTTAGGAACTTCTAATATAATAGCTATCCATACTACTAATCATATGACGTAGTTTTAGCTGTCTTTCTTTGTAATCCCTACCTTGCTCTTTTTATCCCTCTCCCTCTTTACTTGATCGTTGTTGTGTTCTAACCCCCAATTCATTCATAATTATCTTTAGTATTTATCATTTCTAGGAAGATCTAACCATACCCCCTAGTGCCTTATTCTGTATCTAACCTCTGTGATTCTATGGATTATAGCATTCTTATTATTGATTTAACAGCTAATATCCACACATAAGAAAAGGCATATGATATTTGTCATTCTAGTAATAAATGACATCACTTGGGATGATTTATTTTTTGTAGTTCCACCCATTTACTTGCTAATTTCATGATTTCCTTATCTTTGACAGCTATGTTAATCAATTGTGTAAATATACCACACTTTGTCCATTCATTTGTTGAGGAGTATCTAGGTTGTTTCCAATTTTCAGCTATTATGAATAGGCATTGAACATTGGTGAGCAAGTATCTCTGTGGTAAGATAAAGCATCCTTTACCTATATGGGTGGGAGTGGTATAGCTATGTCTTTAAGTAACTTGAGTAACACATACCTGAGGAACTGCAACACTAATTTCCTTAGTGGTTCTATACGTTTTAAGTCCTATCAGGAATGGATAAGTATCCTGCATTTTCAGGACCAAAGCCTGTCATTTGTTTTATTGATCTTAACCATTTTGACAGGTGTAAGGTGAAATCACGGAGTTGTTTTGATTTGTATTTCATCAATAACCAATGATATTAAACATTCATGTGTTTCTCAGTCATTTGTATGTCCTCTTTTGACATTTTCTGTTTATGTATGAGATTCATGTATAATTGGTTTATTTTCTTGATCTTGCCTGTTTTGAGTTTCTCTCTCTCTCTCTCTCTCTCTCTCTCCATGGAGGTGCTCCCTCTTCCAACCACCCTCTCCCATCTCAGCAACTTGGCTTTCCTCTACACTTGGAAAACAAACCTTCATTTGACCAAAGTCCTCTCCTCCCATTGATGACAGAAAATGTTATCCTCTGCAGCATAGGCACCTGGAATCTCTCCATGCAAACTCACTGGATGGTGTTTTAGTCCCTGGGAGCTGTGGTGGGTTTGGTTAGTTGATAATTCTGTTCTTCCCGTGGCGTTGCAGACCCTTTCAGCTCCTTCAGTCCTTTCTCTAACTCCTTTATTGTGGTCCTCTTGTTCTGTCTGATGGTTAGCTGCAAGCATTCTCCACTGTATCAGTCAGTATGAGCAGAGCCTCTAAGTAGGCATCCATATCAGTTTCCTGACAGTAAGCACTACTTGACATCAGCAATAGTGCATGGGATTAGTGGCTGCATATGGGGTGGATCTCCAGGTGAAGCAGTCTCTAGATGATCTTTTCTCTAATTCCTGCAGAGCAAGAGTGTTTTTTTGTGACTGGGTTACCTCACTTACTTCAGTATATTTTCTAGTTATATTAATTTATCTGAAAAACTTCATGATTTCACTTTTCTTTATAGCTGAATAGTACTCCTTTGTGTATACATATTGAATTTACATTTTGCATTCATTGGCTAAAGGGCATTTTAGTTGTTTCCACTTCCAACTATCTATGAAAATGGTGTTAATAAACATGGACAACCAAGTTATTTGTGGGGTAAGATATTAATTCTTTTGGACTTATTTGCAGGATTCTATGGTATATCTGCTTTTCATAGTAGCTTCAACAGTTTGCTTTCCTACCAACAGTGAATGAGTATTCCCTTTTCTAACACCCAGACAGCGTTGTCAGTTTTTTTTTTTTTTTTGGATCTTGGATATTCTGAGTGAAGTAATATGAAATCTCAATGCCATTTTTAATTTTCACTTCCTTTATTGACCAGTTTTTTAATTGAACAACTTTATTTTAAAAAACTAAGATAAGTGTACAGATTTTAAGCATTTTTGCATAAACGTGTATGAATACATTTTGGTCAGTACTTGATTTTTTTTAAGGCTTGATAGTGTGCATTAAAGTCTTACCAGTTACAATGAGCATAAAGTACATGGAAAATAGGATGTAACCTTGAATTAGTCAAAGTTTTTTTGGTGTGTAAATATTAAGCATAATGGTTTTTCATTTTCTTTTTTTTTTTTTTCGGCCTTTGTTTTTCTTGAACATCATATAGTCTGTGAGTTGTTTCTGTGGTGTTCAGAGCTTTCTGGGATTAGTATATAATTATCAGTGACTGCATGTCATGTCTGTTCTTTTGTGACTGGGTTATCTCACTCAGGATGATATTCTCTAGGTGCATCCATTTTCTAAGAATTTCATAAGGTCCTTGTTTCTGATAGCTGAGTAGTTCTCCATTGTGTAAATGTACCACAATTTTTGTATCCATTCATCTACTGAAGGACATCTGGATTCTTTCCAGCTTCTGGCTATTATAAATAGAGCTGCTATGAACATTGTGGTGCATGTGTCTTTGTTGTATGTTGGAGCTTCTCTGGGGCATATGTCCAGAAGTGGAATAACTGGGTCTTCAGGTAGTACTATGGATTGAACAGTTTTTAAAAGACCCTTTCTAACAAGTTCTATTTATAATTATGTGAACTTTCTGTTATGATCCTTAGTCAAGATATGTACAGTCTCCACCTGTGCTGTACCACAGCCCTCTCAGTACATAAATCCTCCCTAGAGAAAGCTGGTCTCCCAGAGGTGCTCTCACTCTTAAGATCACAGGCTCACAGTCCCACAAGAGACACAAGCTCCAGTCAAAACTGCAAATACAAGTAACACCAGAGATAACCAAACTGCAAGAGTCAAACTCAACAACCTAAGCAACAGAAACTAATGCAACTTAGTAGCATCAAAATCGATTTCTTCAACCACAGTGTGTCCTGGATACCCCAACACAATGAAAAGCAAGATTGACTTTTAAAATCACATCTCATGATGATGATGATTGAGGACTTTAAGAAGGACAAAAATAACTCATTTAAGAAAATAAAGGAGAACACAGGGAAACAAGTAGAAGCCATTAAAGAGGAAACACAAAAATCCCTTAAAGACGTACAGGAAAAACAAACAAAGAAACAAACAGGTGAAGGAATTGAACAAAAATCATCCAGGATCTAAAAGTGGAAATAGAAACTATAAAAAAAAATCCCAAAGAGTGACAACCCTGGAGATAGAAAGTCAAGAAAAAAGATCAAGTATCATAAATGCATGACATACATCACCAACAGAATACAAGAGATGGAAGAGAGAAGAGAGAATCTCAGGGGAAGAAGATACCGTAGAAAACATTGACAAGAAGTCAGAGAAAATGCAAAATCAAAAAGCACCTAACCAAAAACATCAAGGAAATACAGGAAACAATGAAAAGACCAAACCTAAGAATATAGAAGAGAACAAAGATTCCCAACGTAAAGAGCCAGGAACTATCTTCAATAAAATGATAGAAGAAAACTTCCCTAACATGAAGAAAGAAATGACCATGAACATAAAAGAAGCCTATAGAATTCCAAATAGATTGGATCAGAAAAGCAATTCCATAAGTCCCGTGATAATCAAAATACCAAATGTTCACAACAAAGAAGGTATACTAAAAGCAGTAAGGGCAAAATTCAAGTAACTTATAAAGGCAACCCGATGAGAATTACACCACACTTTGCAACAGAGACTATGAAAGCTAGATCCTGGACAGATATTATACAGACTCTAAGAGAACATAAATGCCAGCCTAGGACACTAGATCCAGCAAAACTCTCAATTACCATAGATGGAGAAACCAAGATATTCCATAACAAAAACAAATTTACACAAAATTGTTCCACCAATACAACCCTACAAAGGATAATAGGGGGAAAACTCCAACACAAGGAGGGAAACTACACCCTGGAAATGGAAAGAAAGTAATCTTCTTTCAACAAACACAAAATAAGATGGACACATAATTATAACTCTAACAACAAAAATACCAGGAAGCAATGATCACTTTTCTTTAATATCTTATAACACCAATCAAACCAACTCCCCAATAAAAAGACATATATAAACAGGACCCAGCATTTTGCTGCATACTGGAAACACACTTCAGTATCAAAGACAGAGACTACCTGTGAGGAAAAGGCTGGAAAAAAATTTTTCCAAGCAAATGGTTCCAAGAAACAAGGTGCAATAGCCATTTTAATATCAACAAAATTGGCTTTCAACCAAAATTTATCAAAAAAGATAATCAAGGGCACTTCATACTCATAAAAGGAAAAATCTACCTAAGATGAACTCTCAATTTTGAACAACTATGCTCCAAATCCAAGGGCACCCACATTCGTAAAAGAAACATTACTAAAGCACAAATAATATATTGCACCATACACAAAAATAGTGAGAGACTTTAATACCCCACTCTCACCAATGTACAGATCATGGAAAGAGATGGAACAGAAGCACAATGAAACTAGCAGAAGTTGTGAATTAAATGGATTTGATAGATATCTATAGTACAATTCATCTTAGAACAAAAGAATATATGTTCTTCTCAGCACCTCAAGGTACTTTCTCCAAAACTGACCATATAATAGGTCACAAACAGGCTGCAACACGTACAAGAAGACTGAAATATTCCCATGCATCCTATCATATCACCATGGACAAAGACTGGTCTTCAATAACAACAAAAACAATAGAAAGGCCACATACACATGGAAGCTGAACAATGCTCTACTCAATGATAACTTGGTCAAGTAAGAAATAAAGACATTGATGACTTTCTAGAATTTAATGAAAATGAAATCACAACATACTCAAACTTATGGGGCATAAAAAGAGCTTTGCTAAGAGGAAAACTCATAGCTCTGAGTGCCTCCAAAAAGAATTAGGAGGGAGCATACACTAGCAACTCCACAGTGCACTTGAAAACTCTAGAACAAGAGAAGCAAATACACCCAAGAAAAGTAGAAGGCAGGAAATAATAAACCTCAGGGTTGAAATTAACCAAGAAGAAATAGAGAACTATATAAAGAATAATAATAAAAAAAAAAAACAGAAATGAGTTCTTTGAGAAAATAACCAAGATAGTTAAACACTTAGCCAAACTAACCAGAGAGCACAGGGACAGAATCCAAATTTTAAAAGTCAGAAATGAAAGAGGAGACATAACAACAGAAACTGAGGAAATTAAAATATCATCAGATCTTACTACAAAAGCCTATACTCAAAAAAACTCAAAAATCTGGAGGAAATGTACAATTTTCTAGACAGATACCAGATACCAATGTTGAATCAGGGTCAGATAAACGATCTAAACAGTCCCATTGCTGATAAAGAAATAGAAGAAGTCATCAAAAGTCTACCAACCAAAAAAAGCACAAGACCAGATGGATTTAGTAAAGAATTCTATCAGACCTTCAAAGAAGACCTAATTCCAAAACACTTCAATCTATTCCACAAAATAGAAACAGAATACTACCCATTCATCCTATGAAGAAACAATTATGCTTAAACTTAATCCACTCTAAGACCCAACAAAGAAAGAGAACTTCAGGTGAATCTCCCTGATAAACATCGAAGTAAAAATACTCAATAAAATTCTCACAAATCAAATCCAAGAATATATTAAAACAATTATCCATAATGATTAAGTAGGCTTCATCCCAGGGATTCAGGGATAGTTCAATGTACAGAAATCCATCAATGTCATCCACTATAGCAAAGTGGCTGGATATATAATTAACTCAAACAAATCATCAGCCTTCCTCCATTCAAAAAGATAATGAGGCCGAAAAAGAGATGAAGAAACAACAACCTTCACAATAGTCACAAACAATATGAAATACCTTGGTGTGACTCCAACCAAGCAAGTGAAAGATCTGTATGACAAGAACTTCAAGTCTCCGAAGAAAGAAATTGAAGATCTCAGAAAATTGAAAAATCTCCCATGCTCATGAATTGGCAAGATTAATATATTAAAAATGGCAATCTTCTCAAAAGCAATCAACAGATTCAATGTAATTCCCATCAAACCACCAACTCAAGTCTTCATAGTGTTGGAAAGAACAACTTGCACAGTCATTTTGAATAACAAAAAAACAGGATAACAATAACCATTCTCAACAATAAAGAACTTCCTGGGGAATCACCATCCCTGTCCTCAAGCTGTATTCCAGAGCAGTCATAATAAAAGCTGTATCATATTGGTACAGAGACAGGAAGTTGGATGAATGGAATAGAATTGAACACCCAGAAATGAACCTATACACCTATGATCACTTGATCTTTGACAAAGGAGTTAAAACTATCCATTAAAAAAATGACAGCGTTTTTAACAAATGTTTCTGGTTCGACTGGCAACCAGCATGTAAAAGAAGGCAAATCAATTTATTCTTATCACCATGTACAAAGCTGAAGTCCAAGTATATCAAAGTCCTCCACATAAAACCCAACACACTGAAAATAATAGAAGAGAAAGTGAGGAAGAGCCTAGTACACATGAGCACAGGGGAACATTTCCTGACCAGAACACCAATGCCATATGATCTATGATCAATAATCGACAAATGGGACCTCATAAAATTGCAAAATTTCTGTAAGGCAAAGGGAACTGTCATTAAGACAAAAAGGCAATCATCCTAATGGGAAAAGATCTTTACAAATTCTACTTCCAATACAGGGATAATAACCAATATATATATATATATATATATATATATATATATATATATATATATATATATATATAATGAACTCTAGAAACTAGACTCCAGAGAATCAAATATCCCTATTAAAATGGGTACAGAGCTAAACAAAGAATTCTTAACTAAAGAATATTGAATGCCTGAGAACCACCTAAAGAAATGTACAATATCTTTAGTCATCAGGGAAATGCAAATCAAAACAACCCTGAGATTCCACCTCACACTAGTAAGAAGGGCTAAGATCAAAAACTCAGATGACAGCAGATGTTGGCAAAGATGTGGAGACAGAGGAACACTCCTCCATTGTTGGTGGGATTGCAAGCTGGTACAGCCACTCTGGAAATCAGTCTGAAGGTTTCTTAGAAAATTGGACATAGTACTATGTGAGGACTCAGCTATACCACTCCTGGGAATATACTCAAAAGATGCTCCAAAATAAATCAAGGACACATGCTCTACTATGTTCATATCAGACTTATTTATAATAGCCAGGAGCTGGAAAGAACCCAGATAATCTTCAACAGATAAATGCATGCAGAATATGTGGTACATTTACACAATTAATTAATACTCAGCTATTAGAAACAATGACTTCATTAAGTTCCTAGTTAAATGGATAGAACTAGAAAATATTATCCTGAGTGAGGTAACCCAACAACAAAAAACATACATTCTATCTACTCACTTATATTGGATATTAGCCCAAAAGATCAAAATACTCAAGATACAATCCACAGAACACAAGAAGCTCAAAAACTTGGAAGACAAAAGAGTGGATGCTTCAGTCCTTTTAAGGAGGAGGAACAAAATATTCACATGTGAGAATACAGAAACAGTGTGGAGCATAGACTGAAGGAAAGGTCATCCAGAGAATGCTCCATCTGAGAATCCATGCCATATACAGTCACCAAACCTAGCAAATATTGTGGATGCCACGAGGTGTATACTTACTGGAGCCAGTTATAGCTGTCTTCTGAGAGGTTCTGTCAGAGCCTGACCAATACAGAGTCAGATACTCTCAACCAACAACTGGACTGAACATGGGGCCCCCAATAAAAGAGTTAGAAAATGGACTAAAGGATCTGAAGGTATTTTAACCCCAAAGGAAGAACAGTATCATGCACCCTTAGCTCCCAGAGATTAAAGCACCAAAGAGTACACATGGATGGAACCATGCCTTTTGTCACATATTTAGCAGTGGCTGGTCTTAGAGAGCATCAAGGAGAGGAGAGACCTTGGCCCTGTGATGACTCAATGCCTCAAAGTAGGTGAATGCTAAGGTGGGGTGATGGGAGGGAGTGGGTTGGTGGGTGGGGGAACACTCTCATAGAGGCCAGGGGGGAATGAGAAGGGATAGGGGGATTCTAGAGACATTGAAAGGGTTAACAATTCAAATGTAAGTAAAGAAAATATCCAATAGTAAAAATGATTCCAATATTATAATATAGGAGTTGGACCCTCCTATTTCTTCTTTCAAATGGTATTGAATGCAGTATTTTGTCTTTTTGGTTTGTGCAGATCTGTCAAACTGAGGGAGTAAGAACCTCTAGGTAAATTAGCCAAATCTAGTAGTTGGGTCTGCAATTTGAGGACTAGACACTAGATCTATGATGACACTATCGCGTGATGTGAATATTATCAATGAGGCTCTTCCTGAAATAATTTACATCATCGTTTTTAAATCACCACATAATATTGAGAAAGTAGTATTAACTTGAGAGAAGACCATAAAATCTGTATAGCATAAACTACTTTTATCTTTGATTAATTCTGTATAATTAAATCTTAACTGGTATGAATCAAAAAGGTATTAAAAATAACAACTCATTAAGAATTGAAATAAGTGTTAGCAGGGACATCCAGATCTCCACACATCCCTGGAGGCATGTTGTCTCCAGGGACAAACAGGTAAGACTCCACCCCAATTCCCTTGCACACCATGTCCCCTTAAGCATATGCAGTAGTAGCAAACTGCACCTTGTCCCCTGCACTTTATTTCCAGTCACAGGACTGCCCTCATTCTGAGGGAAGACGGCTAGTGACAGGAACAGTGAGGAAACTGGGTAAGAGAGGGAATGGGATGAATGGGAGGGGCTGGGTGAGTTGAGGACCTACTGCAATTTGATAGGCCAAGACGGGTTGATATCCAAGGGATGCCTCCCCGTCTCTGAGGAGAAATGGGAGGAAGAAGAGGAGAGGTGTGGTGAAAAAGAGGTACTAAGTGAAGATGAGGGTGTTGAAGCTGCAATTCAGATGTAAAACATATAAATTCATAAAAAGAAGCATTAAAATGAATAAGGAAAAGGTATTAGAGCCCAGAAATTTGTGATCAATGGTAACTAAGTGATATTCAACATTTTTGGCTAGGAACCAAGAAATGCTTTTTAAATCATGCCATTTTATGCCATAATTTATCCTAAAATTTATTTCTGATAATCTCTAAATGTTTTCTCAGAATTCAACATTCAAGTTCATTTAAAACAACCACCAGTTAAGTATATATTAGCTTCAAAATCAATCTGAAGTCATGTTGTAAAAATATATATCTTCAGAAAGATGGTTATGTAGCCCCTCCCTTTTAAAAGTTATTAAGGAAAACTCTGCTGCTATGGAAACACTCAATTTGGCACCATCTGTACTCAAAATTCAATTGCTGAAAACATTCAGCCAATCTCCGGTTCTTAATTGGCAGACCTTCCCAGAATGCTTTACAAATTTCTCTCTCCCTCTCTCTGTCCCCCCGTTTATCTCTCTCTCTCTCTTTAAAAGCCACAGCAAAAAGCATAGCACACTGTAAAGCATCCTGAAGTCTCACAACCCGAAGTTTACCCCATTATCTTAAGATCACACTTGTAAAGCAGCAAAAAATCAGGCTTACTGATAATTAATTAGCATGTACTTATGACCCAGTATTTATTGCCAAATTATATTTGCCAGTCTCTCTCTCTCTCTCTCTCTCTCTCTCTCTCTCTCTCTCTCTCTCTCTCTCTCTCTCTCTCTCTCTCTCTCTCTCTCTCTCTCTCTGCCTTCCCTCCCCCCAGTCTCTTAAAAGCGACTTAAGTATTTCCACGATGCTGTAGAGAAATATCCATGAAAATCTTTACTGAAATGTGCAGTTCAAAATGATAGACACACAGAGGAAATGGTTATTATCCCGAGAGCTGGTCCACCGGCATCAGGACCCGGAGCCTGCCCCAAAAGCCCAGAATACCCATGGAATGATTCACAGACATTGTGAAGCTCAAAAAGAAGGAAGGCCAGAATGTGGATGCCTTAGTCCTTTTTAGATGGAAGAACAAAACACTCGAGGGAGGAAATAAGGGGACAAATAGAGGAGCAGGGACTGGAGAAAAGATCATCCAGAGACTACCTCACCTGGGGATCCACCCCATATGCAGCCACCAAACCCAAGCACTATTGCTGATGCCAAGAAGTGCTTACTGGCAGGAACCAGATATAGAAGCCTCCACAGAGGCTCTGCCAGAGCCATACTGATACAGAGGAGGATGCTTGCATATAACCATCGGACTGAACACAGGGACCCCAATGAAGGAGCTAGAGAAAGGACTGCAGGATCTGAAAGGGTTTGCAACCCCATGGGAAGAAAATAAAACTAACTAACCAAACCCATCATAGCTCCAAGTGACTGAAACACCAAACAATGAGCACACATGGAGAGACCCATGGCCCGAGGTATATATGCAGCAGAGGACAGCATTGTCTCCCATCAATGGGAGAAGAGCCTTTGGCTCATTTTCCCAGTGTATGGAAATGCCAAGGCGCTGAGTTGGGGAGAGGGTGGTTAGGAGAGGAGGGAACACCTCTATGGAGGCAAGAGGAGGGGGAGGGTTATTGGAGTAGGGAGAAGGGGGATAACATTTGAAATGTAAATACAGAGAATATCCAATAATTAAAGGGATAAAAATAAATAAATGGTATTTTTTAAAAAGTTACATAGAAAACCTGGAGCAGATTCCTTTGTAAGAACTATTACAAATATAAAAGAAGTGCAAATTTATTTATTTCACAAACTTGATAACGGCTTAATAAATCATATCTACAGTTTCAAAATAAATAAAATAAATGCTTATTCCAGATGAGTCCCACTGGATTCACACATTCATTGTAATATCCATCTGGTATTTAACTTATCTTTTCTACATCCTATTTTCCCCTTCTTAAAGTGGTTTTCATTAGGATTGCAATGTTTGCATTTATCACATGCATTCGTCACATACACTTATAATGATATTTGATATCTGTCACTGTATTTGGTGTTGAAAAAATATTTTTCTGGAATGTCAACTTTGTATAACTAACATTGTGAAAATTCATCAGAGTTAAATACTTAATTCTCAATATTTGTAACTAAATAAATGAAATAATTTCTTCTTGGTGGGGGATCAATGATTTAAGTAAGAAAATGCCAAAAAACAACACGTTGCACAGCTGGATGTTCAGTACTGGTATTTTCATGTGATAGAAGCATTACATGCTACCAATGTCCACTGGTCTAAGTTCCTGATCATATCTACCAAGTTACCACATTATAATTGTTTCATGTAAGCAGACTTTAAAGTAATAGATGATTCATTCCCAGAGCTATACAATGAGGCAAGTTTGCTCTATCACTACCATCTTACTTACCAGTGAGGTTTCATCTATAATTCTTCATAGTTCTAGCTACATGACTTACTGTCCTTAAGTCACACAAGTTCTCAAATTCTCATATCACTCACAAGAATATTTTTTTTTACTTTGTAAATTGCCTTAGTCAGAATTTCTATTCTTCCACAACACATCATGAATGGATGCTTGTATAGAACCTACTACTAACTGAACTGTATCCCCAAGGTCGTCTTTTCTTTTTGCATCTAAATAATGAGGTAAGTGGTTTTATTTTGTAGTATCCTTCATCTTGTTTCAGTGCAGTTAGAGCCCTAGCCCCAAGTACCTGCCATTTCTTATCCCAGTCAATTTAAACTGGAGAAACAGGAAGAGTCAGAGGAACACAAACTATCTGATTTAACCTAGCAATGTCATTGTTAAAACATGATTGTGTTTCCAGTATCCACCAGATCTTACCTATCACTTCATACTAGAAGCTTGTTTCTCCCCAGCACTATGATCTAGGTTCATCCCTTCTTTGCTTTTGATGTGTAATATAATTAGTGGGAATCAATTCAAACTAATTTTTATAATATGATCCACTTATACTTGGTTTTTAAAAATTCTTAGGATTATATTTATTTATTTTATTGTTGATTTTTCAGAGATTTGGTTACAAGCATGAGATAACAAATGATAAAACACCTACAAAACTTTTTTTAATTGCTAAGAGTTACTAAAACTAACATTCCATTAGAAATAACAGTGACTATTTCAGTAATAATTAGCAAAAAGTATGATTTTTGGGAATATAATTAATTGCTTTTCAAGCATGCTTTTGTGTTCTTTTTATCTTTTATTAGATACTCTGTATTTATATTTGAGAGGTTATCCCTTTACCCTGTCCCGCTCCCATCCCCCCTCCCCATCCAGTTGCCTTCACAAAGGTGCACTCCCTTCTGATCCCCCTCTCCACCCCATTGCCTTGTCATTCCCCTGCATTGGGAAAATGTGCCCTCCCTGGAACAAAAGTCTCTTCTCACATTGATGCCGGACACTGCTGTCTTCAGCTACATATGCAACTGGATCAATGAGTCTCTCAAAGTGCACACAGAGGTTGGTGTTTCAGGCTATGGGAGTTTTGGAGGGTTTGGCTGGTTATGATGTTGTTATCTTCCCATTTCAGCTCCTTAGTTCCTTTCTTTAGCAACCTCCTTGGGAATCACTGAGTTGAGACCTATGGTCAGCTGCAAGCATGCTCAGATTTATCTATATGACTCTAGCATAGTCCCTGAGGAGGCATCTCTGTCTGCTTCCTGCCAGTAAGTACTTCTTGGGACCAGCTATAGTGCTTGGATTTGGTGACTGCATATGTGGTGGATCCTCAGGTGAGGCGGCTTCCGAGTGATGTTTTCTTCAATCCCTGCTCCTCCCATGGTCTGTCAATCTTTGCATTTCCTCCCATGAGAATTTTGTTTTCTTAACTAAGAAGAACTGAGGCATCACCATTTTGGCCTTCCTTCCTTTTGAGCTTCATAATGTCTGTGAATTGTTTCTTGGGTATTGGGTATTGCAAGTTTTCTAGGGATAGTATCCAATTATCAGTGAGTGCATACCATGTATGGTCTTTTGTGATACCTCACTTGGGATGATAGTCTCTAGTTCCATCCATTTGCCTACGATTTTCATGAAGTCATTGCTTTTAGTAGCTGAGTAGTACTTCGTTATGTAAGTATACAAAACTTTCTGTATCAATTCATCTGTTGATGGACATCTGGGTTCTTTCCAGCTTCTGGCTATTATAAATAAGGCCAACACAATTTTTTGAAGAGGCTGTTCTTTTACTATTGAATGTTTTCAGCTCCTTTGTCAAAGATCAAGTGACCTTATGTGTGAGAGATTATTTCTGGATCTTCAATTCTGTTCCATTGATCTACCAGTACCATGGAATTTTTAACAGAACTGCTTTTTAATATAGCTTGAGGTCAGGGATAATGATTCCCACAGAAATTTTCTTGTTGTTGAGAATAGATTTTGCTATTCTAGGTTTCTTGTTATTCTAGATGAATTTGAAAATTGCTCTTTCCAACTCTATGAGGAATAGAGTTGGAATTGTTATGGGGATTGCATTGAATCTGTAGATTGTTTTTGATAAGATGGCCATTTTTACAATTTATATCCTTCCAATCCATGAGCAAGGGAGATCTTTCTATCTTCTGAGATCTTCTTCAATTTCCTTCTTCAGAGATTTGAAGCTCTTGTCATACAGGTTCTTCACTTGCTTAGTTAGGGTCACAACAAGGTATTTCATAAAGTTTGTGGCTATTGTGAAGGGTATATTTTCTCTAATTTCTTTCTCAGCATGTTTGTCCCTTGAGTAGAGAAAGGCTACTGTTTTTGTTTTTTTTTTGTTTTGTTTTGTTTTTGTTTGTTTTTTTGAGTTAATTTTATATCCATCCACTTTGATGAACTTGGTTGTCAGCTGTAAATGTTCTCTGGTGAAATTTTTGGGGTCACTTAAGTATTTGTCATCTGCAAATAGTGATACTTTTTGACTTCTTCCTTTCTGATTTGTATCTTTTTGAGATCCTCATGCTGTCCAATTGCTCTGGACAAGACTTCCAGTACTATATTGAATAGTTAGGGAGAGAGTGGGCAGCCTTGTCTAGTCCTTGATTTTAGTGGGATTGCTTCAAGTTTCTCAATGTTTAGTTTGATGTTGGCTATTGCTTTTATTATGTTTAGGTATGGACCCTGGATTCCTCCTCTTTCCAAGACTTTTAACCTGAATAGGTGTTGACTTTTGCCAAATGTTTTTTTCTCAGCATCTAGTGAGATGATCACGTGTTTTTTTCCTTTGAGTTTGTTTATACCGTGGATTAGATTGATGGATTTACGTATATTGAACCATCCCTGTATCCCTGGGATGATCATGGTAAATCATCGTTTTGATGTGTTCTTGGATTCAGATTGCAAGAATTTTATTGAGTATTTTTTGCATCAATGTTCATAAGGGAGATTAGTCTGAAGTTCTCTTTCCTTGTAGGGCCTTTGTGTGGTTTAGGAATTAGAGTTATTGTGACTTTGAATAATTAATTGGATAGTATTCCATCTGACTCTATTTTGTGAAATAGTTTGGTATTATTGGTATTGGTATTAGGTCTTCAATAAATGTCTGATAGAATTCTTCACTGAACCCATCTGGTCCTGGGCTTTTATTGGTTGGGAGGTTTTTGATGACTGCTTCTATTTCTTTAGGTGTTGTGGGATTATTTAGATGGTTTACCTGGTCCTGGTTTAACTCTAGTATCTGGTATCTATCTAGGAATTCATCCATTTCCTCCAGATTTTCCAGCTTTGTTGAGTATAGGCTTTTATAGTAGGATCGGATGATTTCTTGACTTTCCTCAGTTTCTGTTGTTATGTCTCCCTTTTCATTTCTGATTTTCTTAATTTGGATACTCTCTGTGTGCCCTCTGGTTAGTCAGGTTAAGGGTTTACTGATATTGTTGATTTTCTCAAAGAACCAGCTCCTGGTTTTGCTATTCTAGGTTTTTTATTATTCCAAATGAATTTGCAAATTGCTCTAACTCTATGAAGAATTGATTTATAATTTTGATGGGGATTGCATTGAACCTGTCGATTGCTTTAGGCAAGATGACAATTTTTCCTATGTTGTTCCTTCCAATTGATGAGCATCAGACATCATTCCTGAGATCTTCTTGAAATTCATTCTTCTGAGACTTGAAGTTCTTGTCATACAGATCCTTCTCTTGCTTAGTTAGGATTACACCAAGGCATTTTATCTATTTTTGTTGTGACTATTGTGCAGGTTGTTGATTCTCTAAATTCTTTCTCAGCCTGTTTATCCTCTGAGTAGAGGAAGGGTACTCATTTGTTTGAGTTAGTTTTATACCCAGATTGCTGAAGTTGTTTATCAACTGTAGAAGTTCTTTGATAGAACTTTTGGGGTCAGTTAAGTATACCATCAAATCATCTGCAAATAGTGATAATTTTACTTTTTCCTTTGCATTTTGTATCCCCTTGACTTCTTTTTTTCTGTCTGATTGCTCTGGCTAGTTTTTCCAGTACTATATTGAATGGGTAGAGAGAGAGTTGACAGCCTTGTTTAGTCTCTGGTTTTAGTGATATTGTTTTAAGTTTCTCACCATTTAGTTGGATGTTCGTTACTGGTTTGCTGTATATTGCTTTTACTGTGTTTAATTATGGTCCTTGAATTCCTGCTCTTTCCAAGACTTTTAACATGAATGGGTGGTAAATTTTGTCAAATGTTTTCTCAGCTTCTAAAGAGATGACCATGTGTAACCTGGGATGGAATTTGTGTTCTCTTAAGGTCTGTATGAGGTCTCTCCAGAATCTTCTAATTATTATAGTTGCTGTTGAGAAGTCTGGTGTAATTCTGATGGTGGTAGGCTGACTCTAGCTCTGGGTGCTTATGGAGGCCTGAAGGGCACAGACCCAAGCAGTATGGTGATACCTGCCCTCTGAGAGTTCCCAGCGGTCACTCCCCAGATAGTCATTGGAGAGAGGGTGTGGGCTCTGTGTGTTCAGTTCTCTGCAGGTAGTCTCAGAGTCCTGATGGCAATGTGCTTGATCTGCCTGTGGCTCTGGGCAGAGATGGTGGTTGGACCAGTATTATCCAAGAGTGCACTGTGATTCCTGTGCCCTGAGAGTTCTCTGGGTCTCTCCGCAGATATTAAGTGGCAAGAGAGTGTGGGATCTCCTGTGGGCTCAGTGGGGAGAGTGCTCCTGTCCTTCTTGGTGCTCAGTTTTCTGTAGGAAGGCCACAAGTCATGATAGGAGTTTACCTGAACTGCCTCTACTAAACCCTTTTCTTCCCCTGTTACTTTGGTTTATGATGTTTATCACAGCAGCAGAGAATAAACTGATAACGTTGAGAAAGGATGGCAGAGTTGAGACTTGACTCTTTGAAGGGATTGCAAAGATTTTCTAATTCCATTCTTTTTTTCATCAGATTCATTAATGACACACCTATCAAATACCAAGAAATTAATTTTAGGCATTGCCAAGAGTTTGGATACTGCCCTCTGCTTTCTATCCTATGATATTTTGCTCATGAATTCTTCCTGTTTATTGCCCATTATTAAGCTATATTTGCATGTCTTACCTGATAAAATCTTCTGAAATTGTAAATCTTTTCTTGTGTCACTTCCCTAATCTATTAACCTGTTAGCAGTTTCATGACTGATATTCAGAATATATATTGTCACTTCCTGTCATTCTCGTTCCAATGAGAAGGAAGACTCAAACCCTTACCATATTCACAGAGACTCCAGGGAACTATAAAAATCCACATTTAGCTTTGCTTTCTTTGCATTTAAATTGATTTTATCTTGAAGACATAGCAAAAGAAAGTGATTTAGTACAAGTAAATATGGAACTAAATATTTTACTTAGAAAATGTTTGTCTAAGGAATAAATATATGTTATTATAGAACAGTTATTACTTATAATTTGATGTTTATGTACATTCTAAATCATTCTCAGACACTTGAGACATTATCAACAAAAGCAAAGACATGAATAAATACATGATATACAAATAAACATTATAAACAACTTTCAAATGCTCCAATAGCTTTACATGTCTAAGTACAAAAAGAAAAATTCTCTTGTTTGATACAAAATTCTGTCATTGTTTTGTGCCTTTTTGTGAGGGTTAAAGTACAACTGCTTTCCATGTTTTTTTTTTAAAAAGACTTGTTTGCTGCAATTGCAGAAATATGTTATCTATATGTCATCACTGCAGTGATTTGTGTTTACTGTCACTTTGGAATTCACAAAAGGTTTTGCACATAGATTATGTCTTGTTACCTTTCCCTGTGTTGTTTTTCCTATAGCGATTCTGTGTTAGAAGATTTTGTTTCCTTTTTAGAGGGTATCTTAGCCATGTTTCACCGTGATTCTCCCTCTCTCCTCTCTTACTGGCCTCCCTTCTCTGGATGTGCAGATCGTTTACCCAAACAAATGGAAAGTGTAGATGCTATGCGCATAATTTTCATTTTCCTTTCTCTAAATTCAAAAGTTTAACCTAGAAGCTGCCACCTTACAATTGGTATCATTAAAGAATTATGCATGTGTCCCTCAGCCATTCTCTGTTAAAGTTCATGAACTGCAAAGGTTTCAATAAGAAAAAAAAAAAGAAAGTCGGGCTTGTGAATGTCAGTTCCAGTCTCTGACACGTTTTACTTTTGAACTTTTTATCTAATGCTTTATACTAAAGTATATTTCATATTTGAGGATAAAAATATACTAAAGTATATTTTGTATTTGAGGACAGTCTTTGTCTTTAAAGATAGAATTACTTTTATATATGCACTAAATGAGCCCTAACTAATTGATCTTTACATGTAATTTAGTATTTGGTTTCTGTAGATGAGAATCTGAAGGTAAGAATTGGACTATGCTTCCATCAATTTATTTCCCCTGAATAAAGAAGCCCCATTTTCATGAATTATTTAAATATATATTTAATTCTCATAGCACTTACTTCTTTATGTAATATAATATATGTCTGTGAACCTTTTTCCCTGTATCATAATGACATGTGGATGATTAACCACTTGGTATTTGTCCTTTCTACACATTTTTTAATCTCCTCCTATGTCCCATACTCATTATTTCTAAGCACATAAATATGGGGCCCGTCATCAGACAATGGGTATATCAGACATTAAATAGTGCAATCTGTTTCTTCAGGGCCAATGTAAGGAAACAAAAAGAAAATGATTAAGAAACCCAAAAAGCAGAGCAGTGCAACCTTGGGTTTAGTCAAAGAGAATGATCAGGGAGAACAAATGATTAATGGTAGTGATGTAGAAGCAGACTGTGCAGACTGTGCCATCTGAAAAAGGAGGGAATCTTCTGAACAGAAAAAACACACTGAACATATGCTGAAGAATAATGTCTCTGTAATCCTTGAGAACAGGCTTTACATCAAGAAGCAGAAGCTAAGAAGCCCACCCCCCCAAAAAAAAAAACAACAACAAAAGTAAAGTATTTTTTTTCAAATTTCTTATAAAAGAATTTGTCGTTTTTATGTCTCTAGTTTGTTTATTCACAAAAGAAATTGTAAAAGGCCTTGAACAAGATGTTACCATTAAGAGTTTCAGAAAGAAAGAGCAGGACAGAAAAAATTTTTAAATATATAGCTTATGATTCATTAACTATAAACATTGATGTTTTTATTTTATAAAAATTACAAAAAAGTAAGAAAAACAATGTCAAAAATCCTATAATCTCAGCACTACTCTTCTGCTATGTGACCTTTACCTATCCAGATTTTACTTTTTAGCAAATTTTCAAAGTAATCGATTGACTGATTAATGTGATGTAAACAGTTGTATGTGTAGGTGTGCTGAAGTTGTGTGGCATTCATCTGTAAGCCAGAGGACTGCTGTGGGGAAATTGGTTCCCTCCTTCCACAATGTGGGTTTTAGAAATGAAAGTCAAGTCATCCATTTTGGCAGCAAGAGTCTTTACCCAGTGAGATAATATATAGCTCTATTCCAGAACATATACCAGCTTTTAACTTAACTTTATATGTGAAATGCTTCTTCCCATCACCCAGCCTATATATAAGCCATTTCCTATACCTTTATTACCTTCTCAAGGAACAAGGAACTATGATATCCACACTGAAAAGGGAGGGAAGTTTTGTAATTCATAGTTCCTTGTTCCTTTAGAAGGTAGTAAAGGTGGAGTGCATCATTTTTATTATACTTAGATAGCACATGGAAATGTAAATTGGGTAGAATTTCACACATGATGACACACGGAATTAGATTTTTATCTTCAAAAGACTTATTTGACCAAAGTAATGAAGATGGATATACAATACAAAAGGCCAGTATAAGATTAATAATTTGCATTTTGGCTACAGAGTAGAATCACTATGGGAAGCTTTCAAAAAAATGCTATTGCCTTGATTCCACCCCAAACCAATTAATTCAGAACCTTCGGGACTAGGTCCCAGACACTGGTATTTTTTAATGTACCCCAGGTAATTCAAATGTGTAGAGAAGCTATGATCTAACAATTAGAGAAAGCAACAGGGGGCTTTTAATTAAAGCAGCCTAAGGAAGAGATAGTCAGATGATAGAGAAGTTAGAAGAGCAATTAAAAAGGTTGAAAGGTTGTATGACTTGGAATTCCTCATTTACAGACAGGAGGTTAAGTGGAATTGAGGAATGAGTGTAAGTTTCCCCTTAATCTGTTTGTTGAGTAGACAAACAGATATGTCAGGAGTTAGGCAAAGGCAGAGTGATGGTATGCTAGATTTGAATATGTTGACACTTTCAAAGTGATTTAGCAGGGCAGCTGGCTCTATAGACCTCAGGAAATTGCTTAATGCAGATATTTGAGTGAGCTCACCAGGGAGGTAGCAAATGAAGCAGTCTATGGAAATGAATTCACCAGGGAGAATATCAAATGAAGGGGAAATTAGAGACCCCCAATGAATAGCAGCAATATTTTAAGGGTGGACAGAACAATCTGAGAAGTGGCCTAACTGTTAGAACAAAATGAAAGCACAATTCTGTCCTCAGAAGACAAAGCTTACAAGGGCTTTGTCACTGATGGCACTTTATGAAAATAAACACATTCTCCAGCATCCAGTGCTATAACAACTTGAAGGCTGCTGCTATCAACCGCAAAAAGCAATTTCAGCGGCAAAAGCCAATTTGCATTGGGGAGAAATGTCACCTGGGATATGATTGTGTGAATGCTGGGTGGAAACTAGTGCTTCTCAAGCTTTAGCATAAATATTAAATGACTGGAAGAATGTTGTTTAATGGAAATACTGGTTTAGAAAATTGAGAAGAGAGCCTAAGTTTGCATGGAAAGTTCTGCTGTGATCCAAGCCATCTTTGTTTTCCATAGTTTATATGTTTATACATTTTAAATCCTAACCCTTACCCACACCAGCTTTCAATTATCCCCCCAACACATTCACACACAGAATCTCTTCACTCATCCCTTCCTCTTCCTTCTAAGAAGCTAGGTCCTTTGCTGGGTATACGCCCATCCTGGCACTTCAAGTGCTGTGCTTGAACCACTGTTCTGTGGAGGAGAAACACAGGATTTGTTAGGTGGGTGGAAGGGCATGCCGATTTGCTTAATTATTGGTACTTTCTTTTACACATCACAAGAAAGAAATGTGTTCTAGAATGAGAGTAAAATACATAGACTTTTGAAATAGAATAATTGGTATCAAGAAGTAGAACAGACTAGAAAATAGAGTACAAGAACGGATCCATGTGTGGGACAGAGCGGCAGCTCATAAGAAAAAGAACTGGCTAGGAAACACACACACACACACACACACACACACACACACGGTTTTATATTTTACAAATAGTTTGTATTCCGTTCATTATATTGCACTAATTTTGTACTTGCTTAATTTGAAAGAAAAATCTGAGGAGTGTTTGCATAACAATGACAGTGAGCCCATGTCAGTTTTTTGATAGCATATCCTTTTGTTCATTCAAGGAAAACAAAGTTTGAGCATGAGGTTTCATGTGTGTTAATGAAAAGTTTATTTGTATTCCAATGAATGCATAAACATTGTACAAACTTATAGTGATGGACAGGTGTTATGTGCATTGCATAGTTTTGACATGTTAATAAATCTGTGCTGTTGAAATTGTAATGCGACCCTTTAACTCTGCTGTAATGGACTGTTTCTATAACTTTTTATGTTGTTAGCATTTTATTTGCTATATTTGACACCTAATTATGCAGTGACTGGGTTACTGGACTTACTCAATGATAGGCTGTGTTTATATAACATCTAGATAGTTTCTTTTCTGTGTCTTGCATGTGACCTAAGATAATATACTTAAATATTTTACAGTTCTTATCATTACAGTCAGCTTTCTGCCACTGCAATAAATTCTGGAGATACCAACCTACAAAGTTAAAAGTTGTTTTTTCTGTGGCTAGTGAAACATGGCATGGCAGGAACCACAGGAAGACAAAACCACTAATTAACTCATGGTTAGGAAAAATAAAGTGCAGAGAAAAAGGGTTTACAATCCTCAAATTCAGGCTTTCATGATACTAACTAATAGTCTCCTCATTAAAAATCATCTTCCATAATGAGAACTTCCATGTGATTAAGAAGCCAAGTAGGACAATAAACATTCTTTAGAAGATATACTAATTATCTGTTCTATAGGACTGCTTATCATACTTTTAAGATTATCACTCAATATTTATTTGCCAGCCTAATGATTGGAAAACAAAGAAACTGGCCTGAAGTCCATTTCTAACTCCACCCCATGCACATTTAGTGTGATTTTGAGCAAAGCATTTGGCCACTGTATTCTCATGAATTCTGTTTACTATCTTTTAAAGGTCCATTTCTACAGGTGATTTTTTTTTTTTCAAAATTAGAAATCGGTGTTAGAAAATTCTAAAACGGCTTATGTGGTATGCTGGTTTGTTTGCTGAGGGAAAGTACTTAATAGTTTAATACTTTGAAACGTTTATAAAGCGAAAAGAAACTGAAAGCTTTGCAGTATAGCCAAGTATTCATCATTTTCAATCCAGAGTCTGTTCAATTACTTCATCTCTTTGATTACCCACAATCCCGATTGTCTTCTGATGCATTCCAAAGTAATTCTGTGATATCAGTTCATTTAACTCTTAAATACAGCATATATTTATCTAGAGCTCATTATTCAGGACATTTTCCCTATACCAACCTTGCTTCAGTATACATCTCAGTATTCCATTTGATGAGCTTTTATGAATAAAACATACATACCAATGTGGTGTGTGCCAATATCGAGATACAAAGAGACAAACACCATCAATCCAGTAAAGGACATTTTTAGAGATTGGCCTGAGCTTACTTTCTCTGACTTTTCAGCATGACTGAGTATGTGACCATAGGATTACCAAGGTGAAACATGACTAATGACCACCTAGGGGAACAGTATGGCTCTTGATATGTTGGTTGCACATGAAATCACAGTGCTGGCTAAATTCTTCAATCTTCTATCTTCAGCAGAAGCATCAATAAACATGCATGTGACAAATGTCACAACTTTTTATAGCTAGAAAAAACCTCTTAACACAGCCAGTCTGATTGCTCTTTGTTTTGTCACTCAATATTTAAGAAACCTGGATAAATATTACATAAGTAGATAATTGCACATCTTTATCCCTAGAACTAAGAGCAAATTAGGGACAGATATGGATAATGAATTACCACCACTGTTTATTTAATTGCTATAGATTACTGATCTCTTTGTTATTACATCTAAATTACAATATACTTAGTATACAATTAAGAGTAAATTAATGATCACTTCCATGCTCAAAACAATTGTTATCTGTTTGGTTGATATTGCTATATCTTAAATTCAATATTTATTCTGCTTTGTCAATTGTGGATTTTAATGCTTGGTTATCCTGGCATTGTAGGTTTTGGAGGATAGAAGAAAAGCAGACAGTTTATCTGATAATAGTAACTAGAACTTTGTCATGTCCCCTTGACTTCTCTCTAGCATCTGCTATATTGTATCACCATAACCACATTTCTCCTCTCTTCTCCCTAAATAGAATTAAAAATATACGGTTACATATGGATGGACCCATGGCTCCAGTTGTACATGTAGCAGAGGATGGCCTTGTTGGGCATCAGTGGGAAGAGAAACCTTTTGGACCTGCCAAGGCTTGATGATGCAGTGTAGGAGAATATCAGGGTGTGGAGGCATGAGGGAGTAGATGGGTGAACACCCTCATAGAAGAAAAGGGAGGGGTTGTGTAGAAAAATCCAGGAAAATGGATAACATTTGAAATGTAAATAAAATGTATCCAATAAAATCAGTAAAAAAGGAAAAATACATCCTTCAAAATAAAAATAAAAAAGAATATATGGTTACTATATATTCCTTTTTCTCTTCTTCACAAACTTGTATTGAACTTCTTTTTGTAGTACTAACATACTGATAGATCTTCCACAAAATCATGTTAAACATTTCTTGAAAGTAAAGAGAATATACATTAATATCATCTATAATTTGGTTAATATTATTTTTTTGCTTTTTATTGCTTTAAGTTTTTGAATGTCAAACATTGAAATATATAAACATTATACTTGGTATAGCTGTATGTAGCTAAATGCAGAACTACAGTAATGGCGATTTCTTTATTACCACAGGAGACAGTCTGTAATTTCCCATGTTCAGCAGGCAATGTGTAATTCTCCATGTTTTATCTAACCACAAAAATGTAGTTAAGAATTCATTATCTGGACTATACTTGGTGTCATTTTCCCTTATCTTTTCATACAGGTGAGCATATCTGTTCTCTTCATTTGCTCATGTGACCTCAGTAGATTAGCCCACCATATACATACCTGTTCTAGCTTAGGATTTTTTACAAGGAGTACTTGGATTATCTGTGAGATCATTAAAATCCACAGTGTGTACCACAAACACATCATGGATAGGTCCTGATAATCTACTGTTTTAGTCTTTTCTTTTGGAAAAGCAGTAGCACCTTGCTTAACATGGCCTTTTTTTTTTTTTTTTTTTTTGCTTGTGCCCATTGTTTAGATTTAACATCATAATAACTTTGTGGCTATCCAGCTGTTAATTATTTGACTTTTCAGTTGAGGAAGCTGATGCTTGCCTAGTAAATTAACTTTTCTAATTAAAATTTGCTGTTTAATTAGAAAACTAGGGCTAGAATCCAGGATACACTGAAAATCAAGGTTACTTCCTAAAATTCCATAGTACAAACTTCTAATTCTCAGGCTATAACATCAGTGCTGAAATTGCTATTCTTTGTTCAGTAGCAGTGGATGTTCAAAATAATCATTTTTTTTACATCCCAGTGATTTCTGGGAAAACTGTAGGAAATTATTTCAGTCAAGAATGTATACCACTAATCAAAGATAGCTCATTGTAGAATGTGAATTAAAGAAGTGGTTAGTACTTAATCAACTGAACTCGTTCTTTCTGCAATATTGTGATTCTTAGAATGATTACTGTGTTTCCAGTTTGACACTTCTGGAGACCTGTAAATCAAGACTCTGTTTCCCAGTCTGTCATTCTGAGTCATAGTGTTGGTTATTTACTGCCCTTCATTATCTAGCATCTATTTACTCTGTAAATCAGTTGAGAAGCTTTCTACAATGGACCTCTATGAGAAAAGAATGTGTATTTCAGAGTTGCTTTTCAATTAGAAACATGCACAGATTGTCTTGGTTTATGTGCATATATTTTATTATTATTCCATCTTTATGTCAGTAGAATCTGGTGTAAATGTAAATCTAACAGTATGAGCTCTTGTGACCAAATGTATTGCCATAATACATCTTTGGTCAATCAATCTCCCGTGGGAAAGTGTTGCAAGTGTGATAAAGATCTGTAATTTGAATTGCTGCCCATTATGGACAATTACTGATTCTGTATGCTGCCCAACTCCCACACTGAACCATTTCCAGAATAACAGGTTCACTTTGATGATCTTTAGATTTTATGCCTCTTTCATCTTTTGACAAAAAAAAATAGCTGTAATGCTTCTATAATTTTCTACATGTGTTTGTTCAGAGTCTTCCTTGATGATTGCTGCCAGCTACTCAACTGCATTGCCCAACTTTTTATTTTACTCAATAGGTGAACAATTGATTAGTCTTTATGGTCTAATCTGTTATGGGAAGTCTAATCTAGTTCCCTGTCCCGTAAAATATACCTTACATGTTCTCCTTTTGTGGTACAGAGGATCAGACTAAGAGCTCCTGTTTGGTAAGCTTATTATTAGAACAACATATGCAGAAACGCAAGGCCTAAACCACTGTAACTTTAGCAAAGTGATCTATATCATACATGGTGTGCCACTTTGGAAGAAGAATCTCTAAATTATCCAAATAGAATATTTTATAAGTTAAATAATTATTTATTTATTCAGTAACAATATATAATGAAAATTACACTCGGCATAAACATCCACATTACTAAATAATCACAAACTGAATGCATCTGTGTAAAACCTTACGCAACTCTGGGAACAGTACTTTTTATTATCATCCCATTCATTTACATAGCAAATGATATCTCACTTCTTTATGGTCTAATCTGTTATGGGAAGGTTGCCCCTCCCCCCCCATCCATTTTGCCTCTATGAGAGAACTCCCCCAACCACCAACTCTTTCCTGCCCCACTGTTCCAGTATCTCTCTATGCTGAGGCCTCAAACCTCCAAAGGACCAAGGGCCTCCCCTCCCCACATCAATCAGACAAGGCCATCCTCTGCCACCTATGTATTTGGAGCCATGAATCCCTCCTTGTGCATTCCTTAGTTGGTGGTCTAGTCCCTGAGAGCACTGGGTGGTCCGGCCAGCGGACATTGTTCTTCCTATGGGGTTCCAATTCTCCCTCCTCCTCCAGTCCTGCCAGCTCCCCCCAGGCATCGCCAAGCTCAGTCTGATTGCTGCCTCTAACATCCACATCTGTATTGGTCAGTTTTTGGCCAAACCTCCTAAGGAATAGCCACACCAGATTCCTGTCAGCAAGTGTCTCTTGACCACAGCAAGTGTCCGCTGTGGTATCTGCAGACAGGGTGGATCCTCAGGTGCAAACACTTTGAGGCAGACAGTTTGGTGTCTGCAGACAGCATGGATCCCACGGAAGAGCAGCATCTAAATGGCTCTTCCGTCAGTCTCTGCTTCATTTTTGTCCCAGTTTTTCCTCTGGACAGGAACATTTCGGGTTAAAAATTTTGAGATGGGTGTGTGGCCCTATCTTTCAACCAGGGGCTGTACCTATTTTCTGGAGGTGGTCTCTACAGGTTCTATCTCCCCTTCTCTGCATATTTTGTCCAAAGTCTTCCTTGTTGGGTCCTGGGAGCCTCTCATTTCTCTGGAATCTGGTATCCTCCAGTGGCTGTCCCCAGTTCCTCATCCCTTACTACTTCATATTTCTATTCGATTTCCTGATGCTTTTTACCTTTCTCCTGTCCCCTCAAGTACCTGATAACCCTCCCCCCCTTATTTTCTCTTTTCCTCTGTTCCTTCCAGATCCTCCTCACTCCACCTCCTACAGTCATCCTGTTCCCTTCTCAATGCAGTACTGAAGCAAACACACTCGGGTCTTCCTTCCTCTTAAGTTCCATCTGGTTTATGGGTTGTGTGTCTTGGGTATTGTGAGCTTTTGGGCTAATATCCACTTAATAGCAAGTACATACCATGTGTGTTCTTTTGTGAGTAGGTTACCTGACTCAAAATGATATTTTCTACTTCCATCCATTTGCCTAAGACTTTCATGAAGTCATTGTTTTTTAATAGCTGAGTAGTATTCCATTGCGAAATGTACCACATTTTCTGTATCCATTCCTCTGTTGAAAGACATCTGGGTTCTTTCTAGTTTCTGGCTATTATGAATAAGCCTGGTATAAATATAATGAGCATGTGTCCTTGTTATTTGTTGGATCATCTTTTGAGTTTATGCACAGTAGTGATATATCTGAGTCTTCAGGTAAAACTATTTCCCATTTTAAAATTATCAGAGTATTATCAGAACCTTGTCAGACACCTTCATACAAATCCAAAAGGGAACTACTTTCCAGGGTCCTAAAATCTTCTATTCATTTTTTCTCAGTTTATTGTGATGCATTTAATCAGATTTTCAATATCTTCTGAATTGCAACTGACCTTTCCATCACTCAACAGTTTATTTTTTACATCTATCTATATTGTTGCAAATAGTCAAAAATCTTTCACTCTACATTTACCACAAGATTATAGACATATGGATGAATATGTAGACAGACAGACACAGAAGGGGATGCAATATATATATATATATATATATATATATATATATATATATATATATATATATATGTATGTATGTATGTATGTATATATACATTAGTTTAAGAGGCATGAAAAGTGAGTCTTTTGGTGAACATAAATAAATGTGTATTTCTATTGACTGTATAGCTAGAAGTAGAAATGCAAGTCAAATAATGGTTTCTATACACTTGGCAAATCAATTGTTTATTTATCTAATGTCCTATGCCCATGTCCTCTTGTAAAAGCAATAACCTTTCCATAATTTCTCCTCTTCAAAATGAATTCTCATATGTGTATATTGTCACAGAACATTTATTTATAGAAGATAGAGATTATGAGTATCAATGGGAACAATAAATGGAAATTATACCAATTGTTGAAAGGATATTAAGTGGAAACATAATAAAACGACAGCTTGTTTTTCAATTAGAGTGACTCAAGATTTAGGGAATGGGTTGACTTTGGAATCATCACTATTTCATTGTTCTAAGAAAAAAATGGAGAAGTGAAAATGTCTTTGAGCATAATTCTTTGGCAGAGTGTTACTGGAAGTATAGCAAACGCCAGTGATAAGCTGTGCACCAGTGATTGGTAACTAGTTTTCTTTTTAAAGTTTTTAACTTTTGTTTGTTTTTATGTACATACATAAAATATACATTTTTGGATAGATACATGGATAAGAAGGGTAAATTTACCTTGCAGAACACAGAACAACTTTCTACCATATAAGTCCTAGGGCTTGACCTTTGATCATCAAGCTGAGCAGCATATGCCTTTACCAACTAAGTCATCCTGCAACCAGCTTGATAATTTTTATTTTCATGAATATAGTACTAATTTGGACTATGTTTCACAAGAAATAAACCTCAGAATGATACAAGGAAATGTGGTTTATTTGTAAGGTAGCTGAAGGAACTATCTGTAGGGAAGTGGAACAGAGATAAGAAAAGGAAAGAAACTAAGAAAGCCAGTTATTGTTGTTTTTCACAGTTGTTCAGCATTACTGATGGAACTCCCAGAGAATAAATGAAAACATTTCTTATAGCTTTTACCCAAAAGCAACAAGGTCAGGGATACAGAAGTAATGTTCTTCCAGATCTTACCTGGCATCGCCTTAATGTTGTTACAAAGGCTTTAATTCTCCCTGAAAATCTGCTCAAGATAAAAGAAATCCATCATGCTTGTACCAGTGGCAGTACTTGCTAATGAGTATTGAGGAAAGTTCCAAAGGTATATAGATTCATCACTAGCAGCATCCACTACAAATCAGTATCCTTGCAGGAAAGGTATCTACTGTGTAGAGTGAGAAATAAAACTAAAAAATAGAAAAAAAACTAAAACTACAAATCATGGTACTGTGTGATAAGAATCCATGACTGCACAAAAGATGATAATGAAAACCCCTCCCCTATTATAATGATATTTGAATATGCAGCTAGTTATCAAAAATATACCTAGAAGAAAAATGTTATATCTTTAACCATAGATATAAAAACCTGCTCACAAAATACTCTGGAATAATTTGTTCTCTAGATACATCCTTTAAAATATCTGTTTTATTGGCAATTGTATCATAAAAAGAATTGGAATAGGAAAAGGCAAAGATACCATGCCCAAGCATGTATTGACATCTATAAGAATCATGGACACATATTATCTAAATACTATTACAATGTTGGTAATGTTTGGTTCTATTGGATTTAAACGATTATTTTGTAAAATCTCTTTCACAGTGCTCCATCAAGTGTATTTGTCTAAAATCCTTGTTAAATATGTATAAAGATCAATGTCTTGTCTTATTTGTTCTTTTTAAAAATGAAGGCCAGAGCACAACCTCTGGTGTTTTCCACCATTTCTTTGAGACAAAGTCAAAGTCTCTTTTTAATTTGAAACATCCCTAAGTAAGATGGACTATCTACCCAATGAGCTCATTGAGCCTGTCTCTGCTTTACATTTTGACTCTGGCTTGGAAACATCAAAACACAGGGCCTTTCACTCACAAGTAAGAGTTTATAATAGAGGCAAGCCCTTCAGTACCTATCAAAGAAATAATTCTTATCTGGTATTAGAGTCTAAGGTTGAATTTATAATTCTAATAATAGTAACAATATTCTAGTTTATTTCCTTGCAAATAATGAAATAGAAAGTCTAATTGCCACCTGAGTGAGGAAGCCATTTTATTTATTATTCTACCTATCCAACACATAGCACTTTGTATATTTTCAATGAGAAATATAAATGTTCAATGATGTTTAGATACTAAATTCCACTGTCTTCTCTTGAGTAGTACTACTCTTTATTTTTCCTTTCATTGCAGTTGAAAGAATTCAGACCCAGTGGGACGAGGTACAAGAACAGCTGCAGAACAGGAGACAACAGTTGGATGAAATGTTAAAGGAATCAACACAATGGCTGGAAGCTAAGGAAGAAGCTGAACAGGTCATAGGACAGGCCAGAGGCAAGCTTGACTCATGGAAAGAAGGTCCTCACACAATGGATGCCATCCAAAAGAAAATCACAGAAACCAAGGTCAGTGTCAAACATATCTTTTTTAAGAAGAAAATATTTGTAGCAAATAAAACCATGCCGTAAAATAAAATTTAATGTTTTGTGAAAAGAACATTTAAAATTGAGTGGAATTTTTGCTTATATTGGTTTGAGACAATTTCAAACTCAAAATCTTTAAGATTACAGATGAATGCCACTACACATACCTGCTTAATATTTTGAGACACTCTACATATAAGAGAAAAACTGATGGCCCATTGTAACCTTAAAGTTAACTTTGAACTCATAGTGTGAAGACTTTGTTAGGTTTTGTTCTTTATTAATACAGGGTCATATATAACCTATAACTCCTGGCTTTCCTCCCTAAACCCTCTAGAATTGCAAGCATGTGCTTTGCCACCATTGTTATTTTCTGCTGATGGTTGAACTCTATTTCCTCTATTCACTTTCTCAAGTAAGATAAATCCATGTTTATCACCACACTATTCTTCTAAGAACACTTCAAAGATAATATGCATACCATACTTCTACAATAGTATGACGTTAACTTAATATTCATCATTAATTTCTTCCTAAGATAAATAGTAGATATACTCCCTTTTATACGTAACTGGCTCTAACTGGGGAAGGGAGTGAGTATCAGAAAAGATATAAGGGGAACTTGTACTTTCACTTTCTTCTTTTCTCTGATGTCACCACAACATTTTCAATGCCTGTTCTTATTCCTTTTCTTTTTCCTCCTTCTTTCTTTTAAAATATTAGAAATATCTTTCCCCTCAATAGTTTAGCATTCTCTAGGCTAAAAGGAAAGGGTAAAGAAATAAAGTGCATTCATTTTATCAAGTACCATGCTTTGTGTACATTTGATCATTTAAAATCTTACATGTCTTGGCTATCTGAGACATTAAATACTAAACAGCAGATACTGTTAAGAGATTTTTTAACCAGTGAAATAACATGGTTGGAAGGTGGAATGTTTGGATATTTCATTTTAAAACTATCTACTGTTTTTGTTCAGTCCATTAGAAAGTCTTTCCAGTAAGCAAGTGTAGCAGTAAATATTAGAAAAGGATCCACCAACCCTTGCTATTGCCAGCATCATAGAGCCCAATGACATTTGTTCATTTCGGTGAACAGGACTCAGCAGACTCTCTTGCCCAGAGCTCTCAAATCTCTCCACTCAACTCAGTAAATGCTCACTTTCCGTCACAGTCTGCCACTGTGATTTCCTATGTTTTATCATCTCAGATCAGCTTATATTAGCAGTTATAGGACTACATATAGCCTTGTATTCTTAAATGTGTTGTATAGGTAAAATGTCTATATGAGAGTAACAATATTAATCTCAATTTTACATCAATAAGAAGTTCATATCAATGAAAACCTTGAATTTGAATTAAATAAATTCTGTACCAATTTAAGAGATTATAAATTCAAGTTAGTTACAAATATAAGGATTTCTACCATATGAGGTTATGGCTGTACAATAAATTAGAGCTAATCCCTCTGTGTTAAATTATGATCATATCTAAATTCCCCAGAAAGACAACCTTAGAATAACTACCTCAAGCCTCCCAAAGTTCATGGAACTGGATTGATGACGCTTCAATAACATCTTCAAGCTGTACATGGGCATTGACATATCTTGAGAGGGAGTACGGAAAATGAGGAAGCCCGCCAGGCCTTAAGAAAATACCACTTAGAACACATAGGCACAAGGAAAAGTTTCCTTAACCGAACAACAATGGTTTATGCTCTAAGATCAAGAATCAATGAATGGGACCTCATTAAATTGCAAATCTTCTATAAGACCAAGAACAAAAGGACTGTCATTAGGACAAAAGAGCAACCAACAGATTGGGAAACGATCTTTACTAATCCTACATCTGACAGAGGGCTAGAATGTAATATATACAAAGAACTCAAGAAGTTAGACTTAAGAGAATCAAATAATCTTATTAAAAATGGGATACAGAGCCAAACAGAGTCTTCTCAACTGTGGAATATCGAATGGCTGAGAGGCACCTAATGAAATGTTCAACATCCCTAGTCATCAGGGGAACACAAATAAAAACAACCTTAAGATTCTACCTCACACCAGTCAGAATAGCTAAGATCAAAAACTCAGATGAAACCAGATACTAGTGAGGATCTTGAGAAGAAGGAACACTCTTCCACTGTTGGTGGGGTTGTAAACTGGTACAACTACTCTGGAAATCAGTCTGGCAGTTCCTCAGAAAAGTGGACATAGTACTAACTGAGGCCCAGTTATACCTCTCGGGCATATACCCATACCCAAAAGTGGCTCCAACATCTAACAAGTATGGATGCACAACCACCTTCATAGAAGCCTTATTTCTAATAGCAAGAAGCTGGAAAGAATGCAGATGTCATTCAACAAAGGAATGGGTACAGAATTTATAGTACATATACAAAATGGAGTAAAACTCAGCTATTAAAAATGAGTTCATGGAATGAGCCTCAATCAATATAAGAAGATTGAAATACTCCCATGCATCCTGTCAGATCTCCATGGTCTAAGGCGGGTCTTTAACAACAAAGACAACAAAAAGCCCACATACACATGGAAACTAAACAACACTCTGTTAAAGGATAGCAGGGTCAAAGAAGAAATAAAGAAAGAAATTAAAGACTTTCTAGAATTCAACGAAAACGATAACACAACATACCCAAACCTATGGGATGCAATGAAAGCAGTACTGAGAGGAAAACTCATAGCCCTAGGTGTTTCCAAAAAGAAACTGGAGAGAGCTTACATCAGCAAACTGACAGCACAGCTAAAACATTAATGGTCCCACCTATCTCCTCCCTGGATGGTATGAAAGAATACTAAAACAATCCTATTGCTAATACTACAGTTGAGTGTTTGTTGTATGCTAAAAATGGTGTTAGTCATTTTACATTAATTCTTTTAATTGGTTATTTCACTTATTTCTTCTAAAAAGTGCTCCTTTTTAGTGATATGCAGAAGAATGACAGCTGATGAGGTTTAGCAACTTCTTTTGATAGGTATAGGGATGTGAAACAGAAATTTATAGCAATTATTCTTGTAGATGACTTTGTAGATGTTCTTTTCCACCCACTTTCTGTGTAAATAAAACTAATTGATAAAACACCATGAGACTGTGAAGGGGACAACAGTAATTATTAATTTACAAATAAGATATTATTTATAAACCAACTGGCTGAAAAGGAAAGTAACTGAATAGTGTAATATGAAACCATTTTCACAGTATTTTCTACTCTAAAAAGCTGAAGAGAATTTCGAATTATATTCGTTCAGATGAAATTACTGTTTTTAATTCTTTGTAACATTAGGGAGAAAACAAGAGAGATATTTTCAGAGATAAATGTGTTCTCACTACTGAGTGATGCTGGCGGGGTTATCACTTACAATTTTCTTTTAAGAAACCTTTTTGGAAATCTGGATAATCTGACCTACATCTATCTCCTCATAAATTATTGATACAGTAATTTGCCTCTGATTTCTAAGAGAATCTACTAGTCTACCAAGGCCCTTATCAGATCTGGAGAACTGTGCTTATAATAGACTCTATTACTACCCCATTCCTGATGATGAACTAGTTTATTCTTAGCAGTGAATGGTTTTAAATGCTAACACAATTTTACGACTTTTAATACATTTTTTGTTTTGTTTTGTTTTGTTTTGTTTTAAAGACATGGTTTCTCTGGATTAACAGCCTTGGCTAAACTGAAACTTGCTTTGTTGTAGACCAGGATAACCTTAAGCACACCGGTCTCCACCTCCTGGGTGCTAGGATTAAAGCCATGTGCCACCATGCCAAGCGATCTTTATAGTGCTTTAAAAAAATCAGTATACTTGAATTCTACTGATCCTGATTCCCACCAATCTGTATACATTATTAATTTTTAATCTCTAATCTCTTCTAACCATTATGTGCAATATTATTTTAGTAATGTGTATATTTTTAAAAATTAATGAATAGTGTCAACTTGACACAAGCTGGAATTATCACAAAGAAAGGAGCCTACCTTGAGGAAATGCATCTATGAGATTCCTCTGTAAGGCATTTTCACAACTAGTGATGGCAGGGAGCAACACATTGAGGGTGGTGCCATCCCTGGGCTGGTAGACCTGGGCTCTATAAGAAAGCAGGCTGAGCAAGCCAGGGGAAGCAAGCCAGTAAGTGACATCCCTCCATGGCCTCTGCATCAGCTCCTGCTTCCTGACCTGCTTGAGTTCCAGTCCTGACTTCCTCTGGTGATGAACAGTGATATGGAAGTGTGAGCTGAATAAACCCTTCCCTCCCCAACTTGCTTCTTGGTCATTATGTTTTGTGCAAAATTAGAAGCCCTCATTAAGACAAATAGTTTATGTATTTATATTTCAAATGTTATCTCCTTTCCCAGTTCCTCCCTCTTACGGTATTCCCTCCCCCTGCTTCTATGAGAATGCTTCCTCTCCCGCCCACTTACCCCTACCTCAACATTCTGGCATTTCCCTACACTGGAGAAATGAGCTTTCACAGTACGAACAGCTTCTCCTCCTATTGAATTTTTAGTTTAGTATTGTCACATAATTTTTCACCATTTTATGCTTTTTTAGTCGTCATCATTTTTAATTTGTCATAGCATTTCACTAAGTTCCTTTTTTAACTCTTACCTCTCTAGTTTGATATTTTTAAACTATCCACCTCTTGGTAAAAAAAAAAAAATAAAGGAAAGCAATTTTACAAATAATGCCATATTCACATAGTAGAAATCACATGTGAGATGGCATCTGGGAAAGCCCATCTTAAAATCATGGTGAAGAAAGGAGACAGTAGTAGGAGAACACTGGTCAGGCAGAAAAACAGACTCCAGATGGTCTATTCTATGAATTACTAATTACTGGGTTATAGTAAACTATTCACAATCTATTTGTACATTCTCTCTTTGCTGTATAAATCATTAATTTATTGAAACAAAGATGTGCATTTGGTATTCAGTTTATTTAATTAACCACGTCTTATTTGATCTTCTTAGGGTTGGCATAAATATGCTCTCTTTCAAGAGACAGACGTTAGAAAACAAAACGCCCAAAAGCAAACATGCACACACACATACCCACACACACAAAATTCAACACTAAACAAAATTCTTGCCAATAAGCCATAACAGAATCCTGTGAGAGATGGTGCCATTTAGAACTTTCAAAATAGCAAAAGTGTTATGCCAATGGCACCTGAAAATGCCAGCACTGAGCTTCCTAGGACGGATTGCCTTTGGCAAACTCTTGGTTGAGTTCACAGACTATTCACCAGGCTAAGATTGGACCAAACTTGGCAATGAGATCTTTGGAAAAAATTATCTCTTGATCATTTTGAACTTTCTTTTTCAGTGGCAATAGTGATTTAGCCAGGCCCACACTTTCCATTTATTTTTCTCCTTTCAGCTTTAGAAAAGGAAATTCTTTTTTTCTCTGCTCTATGATTGCTTTTGTGTCAAATTCAGCATAAAAGCTTTTCAAACGTGACAGTATTAGCTATTTTGTGCTTGGGTGAGCTAGAAGTACATGAATTTGATAGAGAAGTGAAATCTTGTTTGAGCCTTGCTGATTTGGCTATTTAATACTTGAAACTATTTAAAGAGAGACATCTAATAACTTTTAATTATTGAATAAACATTTCCAAAGTTGAAAAATACCTATGCTTTAGATACATCTTTTACTTGATGATAGATAAAATGTAATTGTAATTAATTTTCTTACTAAAACTTGTTTTATAATATACCTAACTATTCACTTGAAAATCACGAATTATTTTATTAGGAAATTAAAAAATCAAGGAGAATTCTTTGAAGGGTACATTATTATCTTATGTGTGTATGTAACGGATGAATCTTCCATATGATACAATATTCTGTCTGTATTACCAGTATGTACAATAATAGAAACTGAATTTTTATATATGTTAAGCATTTACATTTTGATATGTATGGATATATGTATGCATGTATGTATATTAAAGTTACAAAATTGACTGCAACTTGTAGTTTGAAGATGTGATATCTAATCAAATAATGTAAAACATTGTATAAGAGCATCTGTTCAGAACCTTCCATCTGGTCATGCATTTTTAAAACTTCCAGATATTCTCCCCATAACACCACCAAATGAGTAAGAATCAATAGGCTAATAGTACTTTTCTTTTCGAAGTACTAGGAAACCACTAAACATAAAGCATAGAGAACATTCCTTATATCTCTGATACAGTGTAACTAATATCAGAATACTTTGCCCTGTTACAGACACATATTTTTAAGACAGAGTTTCTATGAAAAATCATCCATTCATATTCATAATACATATCACTCCATAGCAGCTATTTAAATTAAAAATTTATATCGGTAGTGATGCTTATTGAGGTTTTGAAAAAAATGGGCACCTGGGTCTTGGGATGTCCATATGGGGATATCAAAAGCTCCACACACTAATAACAGAATTCATATTATTCTCAGTTGCACAATAAATTGTCTTCAAGATAGTCCACAAAGAGATGAAAATTCTATAATGTAAATTTTCAGATTATGGAATAAAATTGAAGATAAATAGCCGGAACACTTTGAAGAGTTTGCAAATTAAGAAAATTATATACTGCATTCTAATGGAACCACTGTGCTAGAGAAGCAATCTCACTAAAATAAAAACTACCTAAAAATAAGAATAAAACCACAAAATTCTGAGTCCTCTAAAGAGTGAAGTGTGTGACATTATATGCTGTGAAAAAAATAATAAAAATCTCAAATGAATAGCCACATTTCCTATCAATGGAAACTGCAAACAGAAAAAAATCTAATGATATCATAAATATTAGGTGTTATAGTAGAAATAACAAGAGAAAGAAAATTAGTTCAGTATAGAAAGATTTAGAACCGTGCTTACATGCAACAGAACACTTTTTGCTAAAATAAAAAAAAATAGAAAAATGCTCAAATTACTAAAGTAGATAGAAAGAGAGCATATTATTGTTAATTTTATAGAAATAAAATTAAATATTAGAGAATGTTATGTAAAACTAAAGAAATAACACAGTTGACCTGTAATAAGAAGAGGAAAAGATAGTTTTCTGCTTCCTTACAATGTAAGCTACAGGTCCAAGGGGCTTCAAAAGTGAGTTCTACCAAGTTATTAAATAACAAACTGTTCCTAAAGTAGAAGTAATAATACTTCCCAATGAAACACAGTAAAATAAAAAAAGAATAATGCGGTACAAAATGCAGTAAAATAAGTTCTATCATTCGTAATAGCATGGACTTACTCTAAGTTACAAGAGTCAGATATAGAAACCAAAGGTCTTAGTACATCATGTGAACTTTATGGACTCTAACCACTCCAAACATACACAAGTAGAGACAAGCATGATGATGACAAGAGTCCTGAGATATTCTGGTGGAGATCGTGGTGTTTCAGTTAGAATGTATAAATACTCAAAATTTATTAGTTAATAATGAAATATGACATGAGTCTGAATCAATTTAACTCCATATTTCAAATTCTTCAATACAAAAATAATGAACATTATATGAGATAACAGATTAAACTAATTACTTTAGACATCGTGTTTTGTCCTATAAATGTGTATAACTTTCATTTGTTAATTGAAAGTAAACATTTTAATTAAAATAAAAAAAGTTTAATAGTTTGCAAAACATAACCAATTCCAGGATGGAATTTAAAACTAAACACAAGACCTAGAACTTTAAGGGTGGAGTAATGGCTCAGAAGTTAAGATCACTTATTGTGCAATGGTGGATACTAGAGTTTGGATCCCAGCATTCATGTAACAAGTTGGATATCCAATAACTGCCTATCTATCTAGTTTAAAAAGATCAGACACAGGACTGCTGGAGTCTGCTGGATTCCACCCCAGTTGAGAAGAGCAAGCCGAATTCAGTGAGGAATCCTGTTTCAAATGCACAAATACAGAGTGCTAAATGAGTACAGCCATCACCATCTTCCGACCTACATATGCATATACAAAGTTACACACTCATCCACTTGTCTGCACATACAAACACACACAAACACACACACACATACACACACACACACACACAATAAAACTTTAAAATATTTCAAAAAAGTATAGAGGTACAAAAGTTATTAGGCGATATTTTCTTTTTTTTTTTACAACTTTATTTGAAAAAACAAAGATAAATGTACAGATTTTAAGCATTTTTAGGCAATATTTTCTTAATTGCAACACCAAAGTGAATATAATAAAAGAGAAATACTTAATCAGAAGTAAAACTTTTCTACTTAAAACAATGCTAATAAGTTAAAAGACAATTGGAGAAAACACTTCAGATGGAATCTGTAATGAGAAATGTATTTAGAAACATATATAAACTCTAATAACTCAAACAATAATACAAATTAGCCAATTACAGAGACTGAATAGACACATTCTCCAAAGTAGACATCCTTAAACAAATGATAATATAGATATCATTAGTAATGAGAAAATATAAATGAAAAACAATAAAATGGTATTTTATATGCATTAGCCAAAATAATGGTTTCATACTATGAGAAGCAAAATGAGGACAGTGAATAATTGGAATACTTATATATTTGATGAATATTTCAAATGAGAAATATGTTCAAATGTGGTAGAGCACACCTATAATCTAAAGGCAGAGTATTACTACAAGTTCAATTCCAGTGTGGCTTACATAATATGTTCCATGACAGCCAGAGTTTTGTAATAAAACCTAGTGTCCAGAAAACAAATGAAGTAAATATGTACGTATGTAAGTGAAATAAACAAACTGTCAAAGCAATGTTAAAATATTCAGAAATTTACAGAAATAAGTACTATTGTTCTACTGTTAAATATACACCCAACGGAAATAAAAGTTGACACAAACATTTATACAGAAGTATTAATTAATGATGGTATTAATTATCATATTCAGGACACATAATCAACCCATATCTCCATCAGCAAATAAATACATAAGCAGAATCTTTACATGAAAAATGAAATATTATTAAATGACGGATTCATTATGATGCTAATGATGTCGGGTATACAAACCTTAAAGTAATGCCAATTCATACAACCCAGTCATATGGTTATAGGTAAAACAAAAGTTAACTGGGAATGAAGAGAATGGACAGGTGAAAATTGTTATCAATATGAGGTAGAGCAAAGCTAGTCTCAGAAATGGACTGTAGAAATGGTTGCACATATATGACTCAATGAAAAAGTCAAAGTATACAGTTCTAATGAGTGTATATATATTTGGTGAATCTGCTTTTGAATGTATATTCACAGTTTATGAAGAGTACGGGGGATTTTCCCCCAATTTTTAAAGTGCAAATATATAATCTCATGACAAGAGATATTTGTAAATGAAATTTTCTATAGTAGCTCATGGAATAATAATTAAAATATATTACCTAGAAATCTGGGTATGGTAACAGAAGAAAATGTTACTTTCTGGTGATTTCTGATATTGTTTTGGAGGTGGTTTCTACAGGAACACTTCTATGCCCTTTTAACCATACTTCTCTTAGAATTCTCGGCCATCTGGATGATTTGTTAATTACAACAATGCATAAACCTTTTAATAAAGTCAGCAAAATAAAACGAGAGCTCAAATAAAGAGAATGCTTTCCAAATGTCACAATGAAATTAAGGTAATGAAGTACTTGGAAGACTCTCCTCCCATCCTTTTTTATAGAACTTATTCCAAAGAAGCTGGAAGAGAAATGGGGCCTGAAAGTAAAGAGGGGAAAAATAAATTGTATGCCATTAGTTTAATTATAAAAATTCATTACATGAAGCCATGTAAGACAGAAAATAATGGAACTCTAATGGGTTGGCCGATAATACATTTACTAGCCTGCTCTCAGCTTGTAGTCATTGTTGAAAGGACAAAAAAGTAGCAGCACTGGTATGAAGCCCTCAAAAGCTGTTGAAAAGATTAATCTATTCCAGTAAGCTGGAAAATGAGGGCCATTTTCTTAAATCGTATCCTGTAGGAAGTGTTACCTTATAAAACAGAATTGTTTGGTAATGTCAAAAGGTTTAATGGATGAGTCTTAGAGTTAATGGTGAGAAGCTTTACATTTGAAATAGCTTCCTTGCACATATTTTAACATTTTTATTATAATTCCATAAAGGATTTTATAGGTCATTTTAATTCACACAAGAAAGAAAGAAATTAACTTTCTTTTCCCAATAAAGATTTATAGAACATTAATTCATATTTATAGCTAAATTGTTTAATGATTTTAAGAACCAAGCAAATATATTCTTTTTCTGTTCTCTATGAATATTCTACTTTGAGTCTCACAATAATTTTTCTATAATGCTGTAATTATTGAGGAAAAAAATGTCCTTCAAAATTCAATTACGACAGATGAAAGTACTTTTCTTAAATTTAATTTTATGTAAATTATTTGCAAATGCATGATGAAACCTGAGTCTAGATACCTGCACTTTTGTGATGTTTCTTTCACAAACTTTACCACCTTGATAAAGTATGTCAAATGTAAGGATTTTGTGTTGTTAAGCAAACAATCATGAAACTGCAGTAGGAAAGAAAATTTAACAAATGTTAAATGTGTATATGTAGGTATGTTCCATAAGTTTGTGATATATCTTAACAGAGAAGGGGATTAGATTTGGATTTTATCAGAGGGGGTTTGGATTTATTCATCAAAGTTACTCACATTTTGTAATAACTGTTAGTTGGTATACTCTTCTATACATCAACTGGCCTTCCAAATTACATACAGTTACAAAAATTAGTTCAGGCACAAAAATCAGAAAATCACCCATTCACACAGTCAGGAGTCCCATAAAAACACTAGACCAGAAGCCATAGTATATATGCTGAGGACCTGGTGCAACCCGCGCAGGCACTGTGCACGCTGGCCCAGTCTCTCTGAGTTCATATAAACTTCATGTTGTTTATCGGGCCTTATTTTCTTTGTGCCCTTCATCCCCTCTGACTCTTACATTCTATTTACATTTTCTTCTGCAGAGTTCTCTGAGCCCAAAAGGGGGGAATTTGATGAAGACATCTACTTTACAATTGTGTATTGCTGGGTATTTTACTTTCTGCATAGTATTTTGCTGTGGGACTCTATATTTTCTCCTATCTGTGCAGGAGGAAGTTTTTCTGATGATAGCTGCATCTATGAGTATAGCAGAATATCCTTAGGAGTCACTTTATCACTATTCTTTTTTTGCTATTTTTTTAGATCAGTATTATTTGGTTTTACCAAAGGTCTCTGGACTGTCTAGTATCAGATTCTTGGTCAATCAAGCAGTGTTAGCTGTGGGTTTCATGTTGTAGAGTAGGCTTTAAGTCAAACCATTTATTGGTTGGTTACTTCCACAAGGTTTATGAGCATATCTTGGAGACAGAATACTATTTTGGATAAAGGTTTTGTGGCTAGATTGGTGCTCATGTTTCTCTTTTGATAGTTTGCAGAGAAACTTTTTGTACCAAAGATGCTGGATCATACTGGTAAACATGTTATATAGGCACCAGTTCAGTATATTTATTTTTCATGAATTATGTAGGTACTATCTTTAGTAATGGGGCCTGGCTGTTAGCTTATAAACAGCAACCTACAATCTTGGCAACAGCCTAAATTGTTTGGGCCTTCTCATGGAGCCTTTTTAGCAAACACTCAGTTAGATGTAACCCAGGTCTGGTACTGGAAGCTTTATTTGGTGATAAAAGATGGCAAGTTGAAACTCTGTTTCTCTCTGTATTTGATCACATTTAGAATACCTTCACACACAATGTGTGTGTGTGTGTGTGTGTGTGTGTGTGTGTGTGTGTGTGTGTGTAAATTTCTAGTGCATTAGATAACCATACTACTGTTCAAATACCCCCTAATTTTTGCTGTCTTCATGTATCCCTTCAAAAAACTCTTCTCTTCTCCCTCTCAAATTGACCCTCTCATTCCTGTCCCCATTTTTATCAATATTCATATTCTATTTCCCATTCTTAAAGGGATTTATTTGTTCCCTCTAGTCCCTTATTCTATACCTACCTTACATGGTTCTATGGATTGCAAATTTATTATCATTGACTTAACAATGAATATCTACATATAAACTCCATACATTATATTAAAATTCTCTTTTTCTAATTTTCCAAACAATTTGATTTTGCACAACATTTACATGTCTAACTTAGAATTACAGAGTTAGTAGCTCAATCCATTTTTGAGAAATAAAGGCTTCCTTTGAAAGTGTCATTTTTTTTACTCCTCACAGCTTATCATAAGATCCTTTGAGACAATCAGTAATAATTTCCCAAAGAAAGTTCATCTGGAATAAGTGTTCATTTCACTTGTAAACTAGTACTTCCAACCCCATGGCATAAGAAAATTATTGTAACAACCTTGCCATTTTAATTTAGGAACTATCTACTCTTTATTATCTTCTATGTTAAAGAGGGACATTCACAGATATTATAATTATATACTCTATATAGAACAGAAAGAAATTTGATTTATATCCAACAGGGGCTCTTACTGTGGTGACATGTATAATTTATAACCATTAATTGATTTTAGACATGTATTTTATTTTATATGTCCAACAACTTTAGTATGATATAACGGGTATACTCAAATGTTGCATATGTAATAAAATGCCATACAGTGAAGATGAATATATGCATAAAATCACAAAATGATTTAAAGACTTCTTATTGCTTTTTTCTTTCTTTCTCCCCCCCAACCCCTAATAGTGTTTGATTTTACTCTAGATTTCTAGTCTCTCATTTTTAATTACCAAAACAGTAGTATGGACTCCATCTTGCAGAGTGAGCCCCAAGTCAAATCAGTCATTGAGTTCTGTGCCACTATTGCCCTAGGACATTTGCAGGTAGGAAAGATGTTAGGTCAAAGGTGTTATGGCTGTAGATGTCAATGTTTCTCTACCAGTATCCTGCAGAGTACTACACCAAAGAGACTAGAATGTACAGGTAAAGGTTCAATGGAGGCACCAGCTTGACTCCTTTGTGTCCAATGGTTTGTTTAGGGTTTGACCCTATCAATGAAGTGCTACCATCAGTTTGCAGAAAGCAACCATTTGTCTTAGAAACAGCCTGGGTTATTTCAGAATTTCTTTTCTTTTTTTAAAAAGCTATACAGTAGTCTTTCCTTATGATCATTGCACAAACAAGTTCTGCTTTCAGAACTATTCCCTCTGTAGGCCCTTTTAAAACATAAGATCCCCACTTTTGTTTTCTATCCTAAACACTCAACTTCTTTAGGATGCTGTAGAAACCAGTACTTCTGCAAAATTCACTGGATTTTTTTATTTGTAATTAAAATTTCTAAAACCAAAAACCAAAAAGTCCTCTACTTATGATGGTTTTTGCAGCTAAGACTGTTCCTCAGTTTTGGGGCTGCTTTAACCACACCAGACTCCAGATCTGCTTTAATGTGCATAAATGCATCTGCACACAGCAGAGTACTCTATATCAGCAACTTGGGGAAAGAGATCTGGGAAAAAATACATGTACCAATGAATACCAAGAAAACAAACATGGCCCAGTGCACATGAGGCAGGAATGCCTCAATGAGATGCTTTTCTTCTTTAAGATTTCTTCCCCAGACTTGTATTTTCTTTTTTGTAACAACCATCTGTTCATTAGAATGAATCTGACAGTACTCTGGAACAACGGTGACTATAGCAAAACTAAGTTTTAAGTGTTATTTATACCTGTTATATTCACTCTCATAGCCAAGAAATTAAGTGAATGTAACTCAATCCTGCCACATGAAACCTCATGTGGCAATAAGAGATAGCAAGTTAAGAATATGTAGCCCCCATTGCTAAGAGTCCTAAATAAATCACCTTCAGATATTCCAGAAGTTTGCACTCCACTGTTTTCACATTTCCCATAAAATGCCTCTGCTCCTGCCATTTCCAGCCATCTCTCCCTACACTTCCCTCCTTACTCCCTTTCCCCAACACCAGTCTGCCTGTAAAACCTATTATACTTTCCCTCCCAGGAAGATCTATGAAGGCCCTCCTAAACCTTAACTCTCTGGGTCTATGGATTATTTTGTAGGTATTAAGTAAATATTTTATGGCTGATATCCACTTGAAGCAAATATATACCATATTTCTGAGTCCCTATTACAACACAGTATGATTTTTTTCTAATTCCAACTATTTGCCTGCCAATTCCATGATGTCATTGTTTTTTAGAGTTATTTTATTGGATATTCTCAGTATTTACATTTCACATGTTATTCCCTCCTCCTGGTACCAACACCCCCATCGCTCCACTGGTTTCCATGAAGCTGCATCCGATGCCAATCACCCTCTCCACCTCAGTGCCTTGGCATTCCCCTACACTGGAAAAACGTGATTTCACTGGAACAAAGGCATCTTGTCCAATTGATGCCAGACAAATTTCTCCTCTGCAACACGTGCAACAGGAGCCATGGGTCTTTCCATGAGTGCTCAATGGTTTGTGTTTTAGAAAATGGAAGTGTTTGGTTGGTTCATAACGTTGCTTTTCCCATGAGGTTGCAAACCCTTTAAGCTCCTTCAGTCCTTTCTCTTGCTCTGTCACTGGGATCCCCATGTTCAGTTCGATGGTTATCGGCAAGCATCCTCAATTGTACCTGTATGACTCTGGCAGAACCTCTGAGGAGACATCTATATCTGGCTCCTTTCAGTAAGCACTTCTTGGCATTAGCAATAGTGCTTGGGTTTGGTGGCTACATATGGGGAGGATCCCCAGGTGGCGAAGTCTTTGGATGATCTTTTCTTTAATAACAGCTCCTTTATTTGACCTTGTATTTCCTCCCATGAGTGTTTTGTTATACCATCTAAGAAGGACTGAGATATCCACATTCTGGCCTTCCTACATTTTGGGCTTCATAAGGTCTGTGAATTGTTTCTTGGGTATTCAGAGTTTTGTGAGTTAGTATCTGCTTATCACTGATTGCATACCATGTGTGTTCTTTTGTGACTTGGTTACCTCACTCAGGATGATAGTTTCTAGTTCCACCCTTTTGAGAAGGAATTCAAAAAGTCACTGTTTGATGGGAATTGCATTCAGTCTGTAGATTGCTTTTGGCAAGATGGGCATTTTTACAGTGTTGATTCTTCTAATCCATGAACATGGGAGATCTTTCCATCTGAGATCTTCAATTTCCTTCTTCAGAGATTAAAAGTTCTTATCATTCAGATATTTCACCTGCTTAGTTAGGGTCACACCATGGTATTTCAAACTGTTTGTGACTAGTTTTAAGGGTGTCTTTTCCATAATTTCTTACTCAGTATGCTTATCCTTTCAGTAGAGGAAGGCTACTGATTTTTTTTTTTTTTGAGTTAATTTTATGTCCAGCCACTTTGCTGAAGTAATTTTTCAGCTGTAGGAGTTTGCTGGTGGAATTTTTGTGGTCACTTAAGTACACTATCAGATCATCAGAAATTAGTGATACTTTGACTTTTTACTTTCTGATTTGTGTCCCTTTGACTTTCTTTTGCTGTATAATTTCTCTGGACAAGACTTCTCGTACTATATTGAACGGTAGGGGGAGAGAGGGCTGCCTCATCTACTCCTTGCTTTTAGTGGGATTACTTCAAGATTATCACCATTGAGTTTGATGATGGCTAATGTTTGTTTGTATATTGCTTCTACTCTATTCGGTATGTTTCTTGAATTCCTGATCTTTCTAAGGCTTTAACATGAAGGGGTGTTGAATTTTGTCAAATACTTTTCAGCATCAAATGATATGATCATGTGTCTTTTTTTTCTATGAGTTTGTTTATATAGTGGGTTACTTTGATGGATTTATGTATATTGAACCATTCCTGTATCCCTGGGATGAAGCCTACTTGATCATAATGGATGATCATTGTGATGTGCTCTTGGATTCAGTTTGCAAGAATTTTATTGAGTATTTTTGCATCAGTGTTCATGAGGGAATTTGATCTGAAGTTCTGTTTCTTTGTAAGGTCATTGTGTCATTTAGCTATGAACATAATTGTGGCTTTGAAGAATGAGTTGGGTAGTGTTCCTTTTGTTTCTATTTTGCAAAATAGTTTGGAGAGTATTAGTACTAATTCTTCTATGAAAAGTCTGATAGAATTCTGCACTAAACCTATCTGCTAATAGGCTTTTTTGGTTGGGAGACTTTTGATGACTGTTTCTATTTTGGGGGGAGTTATGGGACTCTTTAGATAGTTTATCTGATCCTGATTTAACTTTTTACCTGATATTTTCCTAGAAACTTGTCCAATTCTTCTAGATTTTTTATTTCTTTTATCATAGTCTTTTTAGTATGATCTGATGATTTCTTGAATTTCTCAGTATCTGTTATTATGTCTCCACTTTCATTTCTAATTTTATTTATTTTTGGATACTCTCTCTTTGCCCTTTAGTTAGTCTATCTAAGGGTTTATTGAACTTGTTGATTTTCTCAAAGAACCAGCCCCTGATTTTGTTGATTCTTGTATAGTTCTTTTTGTTTCTACTTGGTTAATTTCAGCTCCAAGTTTGATTATTTCCTGCTGTCCACTCCTTTTTGGTGTATCTGCTTCTTTTTGTTCAAGAGCTAGGTGTGCTATCAAGCTGCTAGTATATTCTCTCTCCAGTTTCTTTATTTTGGAGGCACTCAGATTTATGATTTTTCCTCTTACTATTGCTTTCATCAATTTGGGTATGTTGTGCCTTCATTTTTATTAAATTCTAAAATATCCTTAATTTCTTTCTATATCTCCCTTGACTATGTTATTATTGAGTAGAGCATTGTTCACCTTCCATATGTATGTGGGCTTCTTGTTGTTTTTGTTGTTATTGAAGACCAGCATGAGTCCATGGTGATCTGATAGGATGCATGGGATTATTTCGTTTTTCTTATATCTACTGAGGACTATGCCTGAGTATATGGTCAGTTTTGAAAAAGGTAATGTGAGATACTGAGGAGAAGGTATATTAATTTGTTTTAGGATGAAATGTTCTGTAGATATCTGTTAAATCCAACTGGTTCATAACCTCTGCTAGTTTCAATGTGTCTCTGTTTAGTTTCTGCTTCCATGATTTGTCTGTTGATGAGAGTGGAATGTTGAAGTCTCCCACTATTATTGTGTGTGGTGCAATATATGCTTTGAGCCTTAGTAAAGTTTCTTATATGAATGCGGGTGCCCTTGTATTTGGAGCATAGATCTTTAGGATTGATAGTTTGCTTTGATAGATTTTTCCTGGGATGAGTAGGAAGTATCTTTCCTTATATTTTTGATAACTTTTGGATGAAAATCTAATTTATTTGGTATTAGAATGGCTAATCCAGCTTGTTTCTTGTGACCATTTATTTGGAATGTTTTCCTCGGCCTTTTACTCTGAGGTAGTGTCTGTCTTTGTTTCTGAGGTGAGTTTCTTGTATGCAGCAAATGCTTAATCCTGTTTACATATCCAGTCTGATAGTCTGTCTCCTTATTGGAGAATTTAGTCCATTGATGTTAAGAGATATTAAGAAATAATGATTGTTGTTTCCCATTATTTTTTGTTGTTTAGGTAAAATTATGCTTGATTCCCTTTATTCTTTTTTGTCTTTTTTATTTTTTAATTTTTTTTGCAAGAAGTTTATTTTCTTGCTTTCCCTAGGTGTATTTTCCCTCCTTGTGTTGGAGTTTCCCATCTATTATCCTTTATGGGGCTGGATTTGTGGACAGATATTGTATACATTTTGTTTTGTCCTGGAATATCTTGGTTTCTCCATCTATGGTAATTGAGAATTTTGCTGGATATAGAAACCTGGGTTGACATTAGGGTCTGTATGACATCTGTCCAGAATCTTCTAGCTTTAATAGTCTCTGTTTAGATTCTAGTGTAATTCTGATCATTCTGCCTTTTTATTTTACTTGTCCTTTCTGTCTTAATGCTTTTAGTATTCATCCTTCCTTCCTTCCTTCCTTCCTTCCTTCCTTTCTGTATTTCTTTCTTTTGAACATTTGTTATTTTGACTATTATGTGTCTGAAGGTGTTTTTATTCTGGTTCAATCTATTTAGCATTTTGTAGGCTTCTTGAATGTCCATGATCATCTCATTCTTATGGTTATGGAAGTTTTCTTCTATGATATTTATTGGGTGTTGTAGTTGTTTCTTCTACCTGTATTATCTTTAGGTTTGATCTTCTCATTGTGTCCTCAATATCCTGGATATTTTGGGTTAGGAGCTTTTTGATTTTTGCATTTTCTCTGACTATTGTATCTATGTTTTCTATGTTATCTTCTGCTCCTGAAATCCTCTCTTCCATTTCTTGTAGTCTCTTGGTGATGCTTGCATCTACGACTTCTGATCTTTTTCCTTCTCCAGTGTTGTCTCTCTTAATGATTTCTTTATTGTTTTTATTTCTGTCTTCTATTCCTTCACCTGTTTTGATGTGTTTTCTTGTAGTTTTTTAAGTGATTTTTATTTTTCCTCTTTAAAGGTGTCTACTTGCTTATGTGTGTTCTTCTGGTTCTGCTGTAATTCTTTAAGAGAGTTATTCATGTGCTTCTCGAGGTCCTCCATCATAATTATAAAGTATGATTTTAAGTCCATATCTTGTTTTTCTTGTGTGTTGGCTTATCTATTACTTGCTGTGGTGGGGAAACTGGGTTCTAACATTGCCAGGTTGTCTTGGTTTCCATTGATTAGGTTCTTGTGCTTTCTTCTTACCATCTTGTTATCTGTGAATCTAGATGATCTTGTTGTCTCTGACTGATGCTTGTCTCTCCTGTGGGTGTGAGGGCCTGTGGGCTCAGGAGGATGATTGCTCCTGGCTGTTCAACTCTGGCAAGCAGTGTGTGAGCTTCTGAGGCTCTTCTGGGTGCTCTGCAGTCTGCAGGCCCTGAGTCCTGATGTTGGTGAGAGGTTTCTCTCTCTGTGCTAAAATGGACCATTCCCAGATAGCACCACCCTCCCTGAGTCTGGAGAGTTCCCTGTGTTCTGTCCCTGGATATTCAGTGGAGGTGGGAGTGGCAGGCTCAGCAGTGGGTTCAGAGGTTTCTCTGAGTGCTCATCAGTCTGAGGGCTGGCTGTGAATCCTGATTTGATGTCATCTTTTAACAGCTTAATAATACTCCATTGTATAAATGTATCTTATTTTCTTTATCCATTTTTCAGTTGAGGGACATCTAGGTTGTTTTCAATTTCTGGCTATTATGAAGAAAGCAAGAATGAACATAGGTGTACAAAAGTTCTTGTGTGGTAGATTGGAGCATCCTTTGGGAAGATGCCAAAGCGTGGTGTAGTTGGATCTTGAGGTACTGCCATATTTTTTCACAGGGACTGCACAACTTTGCACTTTCAAGAACAATTCTCCTTGCTCTTTATCCTCACCAACATGAGTTGTTACTTGTGTTGCTTATCTTAGCCCAGCTAACAGGTATAAGATGGAATCCCAAAATAGTTTTTTCCTTAAAGTATTTCTCAACCTTTTTGAGTTTCTAATGAAGGCATTTTATACCCATGTACTTTTCAAACAGCAGACCATAAGTAAGAGACGGCTTTTAAGTTTCTGTATTTTACTTTTTAAAAAGTGAGTAATTTTAATTACGTGTTTATTGAAACATTTATATTCTGTGTTTCTAAACCTACATATTTATGCCCTGATGTTAGGTCATTAAAAGTATGTGTTTAATAGTGTGATTGTATTTATTTTTACTAACATAAGAAATAATAACAAGTCTTTTCATCTGAGTTTTGTAACTGAGTTTGTGACTAATGATAGAGTTTAAAAATATAGGTAATATGCCTTTCCTATATTTTTTCCTATATAAATGTAAATGCTGTCTTCTAACTAATAAAATATTTCACATCTTAATATACATTACTTTTGTCATTTTAACTTTGGCTTAAATAATAAGAAATGGAAAGATAATTTTGTATCCTAGGAATTTTCTAGAAAAGGGAGCCGTTCTTGTGATTGTTTCACATTCAAACAGCTTTTACTTAGTTAGTATGGAATCTGCAAAGTAGAAATAGGAGCTTCTTGACTATCAATTTATCAATTTTTAATAAAAAGTTTTAAAGAAAGACTTATTTTATAAGATATGTTTTATCTGCTTTGGGTACCAACAACCATGTTCTGGGCCAAAAGAAACTCTGTTGCTTTACTCTGTATCCCCTTTGCCTCACACCTTTTTCTCTCTTTACTACTTTCACAGCACTTGAGTATATAAATAGCTAGATATAGAAACTATTTGCTTTATATAATGATTAATATTATTTTTGTTGATTCATTAATAGCATATTCAGATTAAGTAAGAAATGTTAAGTTATATAGAAATGCTTAATTTTGTGGGAATAAGTGTAGTCAAATGCATTGAATTATACCAAAAATTACCAAGATGCTATTTTGTTTATGTAAACATTATACTAACACAAAACACAAACTATAAAAAAAGAATGTTTTCCCCTTTCACAAATTTCTATGATAGCTATTTTATCTGTTCATACTGATTTTTAAAATTTTTAGATAAAAAGCATATTCTCTTTTGCCATAATAAAACCATGGTTGTATTTTGTTGTTTGTCTAAACAGTGAGGGTTGAATCTGGCCTTGGCTAAGCACTCTTCTACTGAGTTACAACCCCCATTATTATTGTGCACATTTATTGGTTATTTTCTAATATCACTCTTAGTTTTTTCTTTCATTGCTGTGAAGAGACATGACCACAACAACTCTTAAAAAGGAAAATATTTAATTGGGGCTGGCTCACAATTTCAGAGGTCTAATCCATTATAACCATGGTGGGAAGCATCGCAGCAGAAATGGTGCTGGAGGTGCTAAGTGTTCTACATCTTGATTTTCAGGCAGCAGAAGGGAATTGTGTGCTACACTGGGCATAGCCTGAGCATATAAAAAAACCTCAGAGCCTACCCCCATATTGGCACACTTCCTCAAATAATGCACGCCTACTGCCAAAAGGACATATCTCCAATGAGTAGCATTCAAACACCTGAGTATATGAGAGCCATACCTATTTATCCCACCACAATCCCCTAAGTAAATATTAAAATACTCTTTTGGTGAAAAATTTTAATCTTACAATAAATTTGTCTTTTTGAATATTGTTTCCAAATATAAGAAGTGTCATTATGGCGGGAGGGTCACTTGGTATCTATTGCCGAATTGTCATAATATTGTGCTTCCAAAAATAGAATATAAGAATTTTACTGTTTTTTTTAATGGTACCTTCTTGATTTAGTACATTTATATTACTTGAAAGTTAAGCTTTTCTCTTTTATAAAAAGATTTCATCCTGTCATTTTGTTAAGTTGCCTGTTCATATTCCATTATTCATATTTCAATGGTTTAATCCTTCTCATTGTACCTGACTTTGATTGGCTTCTTTCCAGTGAGGAAATGAATAGCTTGATGATTTTAAATTGTCCAAAACAAATTATAAAGAAAAAACATGAATTATTTCATTTAGAAAGAGTTTCACATCTTGTCTTGTATATGAATACTAAATTACAAGACCTTTAAAGTTATAATCTTTCAGAAACCATGGAGTAACAGTACTGTTTTGTTCAGCATTTTCTGTCTGCAGTGTTTGTTAAATGCCAGTAGATGGCACTAATTACATAAACAATTCAAAAACTTAATGACAACAGAGGAAGGGCCTGTTTTTGTGCTTAAATTTTGTGATATGTCACATGCTAAGCAATTATTGTATTATTATACAATTAAGCTTATTTTATTCCCAATTTAGCAGTGCTAAATTGAACTGAAGGAGTTAACACTCAAGAGCCAGCATTTGAAATTTTGTCATGGAAAGCACATTAATTTATATCAATATAGTTGAAAGACTCATAGAACAGGTTAAAAACAATTGTGTAAACATTCTGTGGCCTGAGGAATCAGTAGTTGTTTATAAAATATTTAAATATATCCCATTTAGAAATGTCTGAATAAAAAGTGACATAATTTTCTTTCCTATATATACCTATAGCAGTTGGCCAAAGAACTGCGACAATGGCAGATAAATGTAGATGTGGCAAATGACTTGGCACTGAAACTTCTTCAGGACTATTCTGCTGATGATACCAGAAAAGTACACATGATAACAGAGACTATCAATACTTCTTGGGGAAACATTCATAAAAGGTAAGAACTACTTTATTTCTCCAAATATTTTTAGCTGTAATAAAGGGTCAGTGAACTTGGATGGATAACACCACCTCATTAATGACATATGCCAATTCAACTCAAAAGCTGCCCAAGATTTAATGAAGAGAAACTTGGAATCTGAGGAAGGGAAATGATTTGCCTCCATTCACAAATACAATGATACAAGTAAGCAATTAAAAGCAGCTTCCAGTGGCTCAGAAAGCAGAGAAAGAACAGTGAAAAGGACGAAGAACAAAATACTTGTTGAGATCATGTATAGATTAAGCTACTTTCTTCACTTAGGCACCAACTTTGAATGTTTCCACATTCTTCCAGTAACGCCAACAAATTTGAATCAATTAGTAATTTATCTATCAATAAGATAACAAGCCTCTGTAATCTTCTCAGTTCCCAATAGCTAAATTCAGAATATACCAACCAAGACTTGAACTACAAACCCACAACAAAAATTTAGAGCTCTGAGAGACACCACCTCTTCACACTAGATTCCATCCTCTTATCCATTCTTTGAACTCCAGTGTGCTTTTCTTACATGAATATGTATTCTCAATATTAATAAAGCATGAATCACATAGCTAGTTATTTTGTCTCACATATTACTCTAAAGTCCATAAGGGCTGAGATTGTCTTCTTTTTTTGACACAACCCCTCATCTTTAAGCAGATTATATAATCAGGAGTTGGTAATATTGAAAGAATCAGGATTCTTTCTGCATGGAGATTTACCTTGAGTGTGCTGTAATTTGTTAATTATTGCTGAGCTCTTTTAATTGTTTGAGAAAACAAAGGCAAAGAAAAAATAGTGCCCATATGATGAAGACGACAGAGAAAACTCAATCCCAGAAGATGACATGAATTACAGGAAAAGTCAGTTAGGCAATTTTAATTTGGAGAAAAATGTTAGCATGGAGGAGAAAATAAAAATGATTTTAAACTAAGAGGCAAAAAGTCTTAGGAGTAATGAGCTATTTATATGCAAACCTGTACTATGGTTGGAAAGTAGAAATTCCTGGGGAGCTTGAATTAAGCTGGTGAACATAGAAATGGAGCACTGCATTCCAGAACAAAGATTCAAACTAAGGTTGAGAACTCACACTGGAACCCTTTCATAAGGCCCTAGTGAAGAAAGAGCAGGTTTTAATATGAGGCTGATATTTGGGAAAAATAATGGTCTGGTTTCTGTTTCCTCTCAGGCTAAGACTTAGAGTCAATCTTCTGCAAGTACAGATGTGTTGACTGTTTTTGTTAAGCCCTGCCATAGCTGGTTTAGAAACAAGTATACATAAAAACAATTGGCGTTAGAGAGTTAACCGTTATATGACTTGGCACATCCTTTTCCACTGAGGTCAGAGAAGGCACCCCAGTCAGGGAAACATAATCTACAGACAGGCAACAATCAGGGACAGACCCCACTCCAGTTGTTGGGGCACTAGAATGTGTTGCTACTGGGAGGGGGTGGTCTCTCCCTCTCGAAGGAGAAGGGGAGAGAAGAGAGGGAGAAGCGATCTGAAAGGGGGCACTCAGAGGAGAGTAGGGACTGCGATCGGGTTGTAAAGTGAATTAACAGATTAATTAATGGGGGAAACCAAAGTCAACCATTAGATGTCAGCAGAAAGCATTGAGAAGATTCTCAAACAGATGTTACTTTGGGAAAGGGCATTTAGATCAAGTGTTAATGTAATGACTTTAAGGAACATAAACGAGGAATGAGCTGAGAGAAAAGCTTGTTCACGGTACAAAATTAGAGCTTTAGGGGCTGGTCCATGCCATTTACTCTTCGATTTTTCTTTTCACGGACCCTTATTTCTATAATCTCATGGTCCACAATGTGCTAGCTGTCTCATTTCTTTCCTCATGTTATTAGAGCTTCAATTCTTCAGGGAAATGGCTTTTGCTTCATGTTTGTTGGCTTCATTCCTTTAAAACTATCAACTTAGGAAGGAATAAATTACTTCCTGAATGAGTAAAACAAACTCAATTTTTTAAATCTCAGCTTATGCTCTCAGCCCATGCACTGTATACAAAAGCATCGGGCTACTTTATCGTCCCTGCTTATACCCTTTGGGAAGTGTATGTTTGCATTTTCAGTGTGATGACCACCTGTCAACATTTTCAGCTGAAGAAGGTCCTTTGAGCTTTACGCTTCTATATCCTGCCTTTCTTTCCACTCTAGTTTCCCACAGGAACCTGACATTGAATAGAGCCCAAACCAAGCTCATCTTTGCCCTTGGTCAAGATTTTTCTCCAGATGACATCAATTTCTTTTCCTGTAATTTTGGGAATCTAAGAGTCATGTTTGATTCTACCCTCTGTAAGCTTTGGGAAAGTTATTTGTGATCTAAATAGCCTTCAACCTCAGTCACTTTTCTTCATCTCTCGTCTTCTACTATTATGTCTTACTTAAATTATTAAAATGAACATATCTTTTACATAAATTAATTCACTTCTAGCACTACTACTTTCTAACCCGTTCGCCACATAAACTCTGGGGTGATTTCTTTGCACAGTCATAGAATTCATGTACCTCTCCTGCCTCCCTATTTTAAAGACATTACTAATTTACTCAGGTTTTTCTCAGTATTGAGAATAGAATTTAAATTCTTGTGCATGCTAGGCATATGCTCTTCCCTTAAGCTGGATACCCAGCCCATATCTGTTGATTTTCAAATTCTATCCATTCCCAGGTGTATGGCTTGGTCTTCCCTTACTTGCAATGTTAGTCTAATTGATTGCTTTACTTGACTCCTTTTCTCCAAGTCATCACACAATGGACAGTGACCTCTTTTTGCTTCATTTTAGCTAGGTTCCGTTTTCCATGCTGCCATGTTGCCTATTCTCTTCTCTGTGTGCTTATATTCTGCTCATGATTCAGGTCTTACCTTAAGTTCTGATTGCTTCAGGGAGCTTCTCTGTCAACTATAAAACTGCATGTTATCTTAGTGTTTATTTCACCACACTGTTTAGGTTATTTTTCAGGTTTTTGCTTTCTATGAGAAGGTGGATTCTTCATTGAATGTACGTTAGCTGCTGTCTACCATCAAATGACCACACTCCTAGTTCAGTACTTGTCCTAAAACCTTCTCTAAAATGATAGGTAAATGGAAAAACACTGGTGATCCCAAGCTCAAAATGAGAATGCCAAAAACATGGTTAAACAGATGGCCCTCATTAAACTGATTGGATTTTAAAACAAGACAAAACAGAAACCACATGAAGGTGGAGAAGCGACTCATTGGAAGGAGTGATGGGTGCCAGAGGCAGAAAGTAGATAGGTGATGTAGGGCTGCAATAGTAATCAGAACACATTGTATACATGTATGAAAAACGTAAACAAATTACAGAACAAATTTCAAATTTTCCCCTAGGACACTCACCAATGAAGTGAATCATGTCTATTGAACTTGTTTTTCTATTTCAAGTCACAGTAAATTTATCAGAAGTATGTTGAACAGAAGTCTATTGGTTTCATAGAATGATGTGATCAAAAGTAGACAGATGAACAGAGAAATAAGGTAAAATTATCATCAATTGTCCAATGGAATAGCTATCAGTCATAGGTGTCTATTCACATTTAATTATTATTAAATATAACAAGTGATTCACTTTTTACCAGTCCATCTCCTAAGTGCTTAAGACCCCTCTATGTAATGATTCCCCCACTAGGCAGTACAAGATACAATACTACTATTACCATAGAAAGCCCTATTTACAATGTGACTGTAATACAGCTTTGCTTATATTTACCTACGCAGTTTCAGGTACATTCCTAATAATAACGCACTCTATTTCTTACAAAAGAGCAACTGCCACATTTTATCAATAAATGCTTTTTCCCACAATGTGTTTTTTAACAACTGCATTTCTTTGTTTCTATTTATTTCATGTATTTTTCCATTTTCTAGTATTCATTTTAAATTCTAAAAGCTGTGACTTTTACAAGATGGTATTTCCACTTTTGTTTATCATGGACCGTCACGTTAAACAGGCAAGATTGATAATATAGATACTTGAGCTGTGAAGAAAAATATGTCACATCTTTGGAAAACTTGCTATGGAAAGCATGCTGATTGCATCATTTCTCACAATTCAGAGTACAAACCACTTTACTACTGAATGCTAATATATTGCCTTCATTGAAACTGTCAATCACACTGATAAATGTATGTGAAATCTTTATGTATTTGGAAGCAGATTTAAAGCAATAAAATCTTCAATTCAGTTTGAAATGGTTCAATGTTAAGTAAAGTATATGTTACTTAGAAGAACTTTATTTTAATAGCACACCAATATTTTATTCTCAAGAAGTAAACAACACAAGACTAAACTAGTGTTTATTCCAGAGCCTCAAGTTAGACCATAGATTTCCTATGCAGGGAGATATTTTATTTTCCTGAACCTATCCCATGTAGAGTCCATGGTAGCATTTAAAGCCAGAGATGTGAGCCCCTCTAGTTTCATTTATTTCTAACTCCTAGGAATAGATATGAGATTGTGAATAAGATAATATTAGATGTGATATTTACAAATTGCTGGGAGAAGCCTTTAAGGATTAGAATCACGGACTGCCATCTGGCTGGTGACTTTATGATGACACTGTTATGAAATTTCATTTCCTTAATTTCCTTATTTCTATTCCAGGATCTATTATTAACTCTAAATGAGCACTAAACCTGAATGGATTAATTATATATGTTATCAGCATCATAAGAATTAATTTATTGATAAGTATTTTGCACTAAGTATGTTTTATGTAGGCTCAGTACTTGGTTCTAGGTAACATCTGTGAAAATTCTTACCCATGTGGAGCTTATTTTTGGGAAAGCAGATGATAGAAGATAGACATTATCAAGTTAGTTTTTGTTTTGTTCTGTTCTGTTCTGTTTTATTTTGTCTGGGGATAGTTTTGTGTGTGATGTGAAACAATAAACAGGAAAAGAAGATGAAATTATGAGTCTATGTCAGAAAACAATTATTACCATTGATATGCTGTGGTTAATACCAGCGTGATAATAATTATTACATATCTAAAAATAGTAAGACAACATAAAAATACAACAGAAAGGCAGATTTATAAAGCATACCACTAATGTGCTCAAACATTTCAATGTTTAATTTCCAATCAAAATTAAATTTGAAATCTTTAGCCTAAAAAGCCCAAGAATGGATTAAATTGATATTACATACCTAAATTGATTATATACTACACACCTGTTCTCTTGTTCTTTTCCCAACCCACTGATCCCTTTTAGGTGCCAAATGCTAAGAATGTTTCAACCCCCATAGGATCTCCTTCCAATATGAGCTTTCTAGACTTATTTTCTTGCAATTTTATGTGTGTATTACATTCTCAGGGTCTTAATATTTTCCTATCATATCATTCTTTTGGCAGGACTGTTTTGGACAGCCACAATTAGTTTTATTCAAGTTTACCTTTATTTTAATCATATTATAATTTTATGCATTTATGAAACTGTAGATTTATATTTACATTGTGTAATGATCAAATTAAGTTAATTTTTGTATCTTTAACATTTAAACTTTTATTCCTTCTTTATGATAAGTACATCCATGCATGCCATAATAGAGTAAAAATGAATATTGAAACCATTTAGGGAACAAATGTGGTTGAAGTGAGAGTAAAAAACATTAATGTGGGAAGAACACATAAATTTCCTTATAGCTGAGTATAGAGATGTCAATGTTAATAGTGGAGTATTCTGTGGAATGAGATATAGTCAATAAGCATTCCGTACATCTTAGCATCTCCAAATAGAAGATGAAGTGACTCCTTACTGTGCTAGGAAGGAGGTACCCATAAGCAACATGACTTATGAAAAGTTTCATTTCTTTTTAAAACATCTATGATGTGTCCACTCAGAACTGTTCACTGAATAGGATATACAAAATCTTCCCTTTAGAAGAGTCTGAGGAATGGCTCATAATAGCTGCTTAGGATGTAAAGTTGAAACTTGTAACAGTACAACTGCCTCCTCCTCCTCCTCCTCCTCCTCCTCCTCCTCCTCCTCCTCCTCCTCCTCCTCCTCCTCCTCCTCCTCCTCCTCCTCCTCCTCCTCCTTTTACGGTGTACTGTCTTAAATGCTGCTATTCTGCCCATTAAATTCAAGAACGTGCACATTTTATGCAAGTACTACAAAAATGAGGTATAGTCCAGCCCTCTCTTCTTATTTCTATCTCTTTCTTACCTACATAGTTTTAATATCATTTTTATTGGATTCAACCGTCATCAAGACACTTCAGTCTTTATCTTCATCCTATATTTCTTCTTACATCCAGAACAATATTTTTTGTCTCCTACCATCATTTTCACCCTTATAACATATAGGCTTCTGAATATCTAATAGAAAATGTGTTTTTTTTACCCATAAAACACATTTTCCCTGTGTTTTCCTTGTGTTCATTTGCCTCTGAAGCTAGAAATGTAAGAATTGTGTTTTATTTTTTTTTACACTTTAGTAATTTAGTAAATTATGTATAAAATTGGCTGTGACTCCTGTACATTTCACTGTAGATTCCTTTGGAATTTAATTCCTTTCTTTGTCCTTATTTCCACCTCATCCTTAAAGTCTCTCGAACAAATACCCTGTGCTACCAGCACCATTTTTCTCTGCTTTGAAACCTGATAAATAATACTTAACTTGGTGATATATTTCCAAAAGCACACTCATTTTTTTCCAGAAGTAAACATACAATAAGTATGTATAAATCTGAATTTGTTTTCAACCAATAAAATCATAGAGTTTTATAAAGTTTTAGCTGTTTATGTATTCAAAGGGGTACAGGCATGGACATTTTAGAAAAAAATAATAATTTAAATTCTCTATTCACAAATGTCATTTTTTAAATGTGTATTTCTCTTTCTGGAAATTAGTAGAGACTGTATTTATGATTATCAGCTGACTGTTAGAATGATTTTATAGTGGAACCTTGTGTTTCCTAGTGAAATGTTCAATAACTGATTGAGGATGGGGATTCTTTTTATGGGTTTCAAGGAAAGGAGGAGTTTGCTTGCTTAGGGGTATAGTTCGAGTTATCCTCTTCTTTGACTGGAAGACATAATATAGCCATCTCTCAAATGGACAAGTCCCTTTCCACAATGATTTAAGTCATATGTATGCCCAATTATATGTAGGCATGAATTGGTAAATAGGAGACTTTTTTCTTATACAGGACAACATTTAATTGAGGCTGGCTTACAGGTTCAGAGGTTCAGTTCATTATCATCAAGGTGGGAACATGGCAGCATCCAGGCAGGCATGGTGCAGGCAGAGCTGAGAGTTCTGCATCTTCAACTGAAGGCTGCTCGTAGAGTACTGACTTCCAGGCAGATAGCATAAAGTTCTTATGCCCATGCCCACAGACACACCTCCTAGTAGTACCACTCCTTGGGCCAAGCATAAACAAAACATCACATTCCACTCCCTGGCTCCCATAGGCTTGTTCAAACACATGAGTCTGTGGGGGCCCTATCTATCCATAGCATAATAAAAAGTACATTTATTCCAACTTCTAAAGTCCCCATAATCAGTGGCATTCTTAACAATGTCAAAAGTCTAAAGTTCAAGGTCTATTCTGAGATTCATCCAGCCATTTAACACTAATCCTCAAAGTAAGACAGGAGACCAGCTGGGCAAAACTCCAAGATATCTCCATATCTGATATCAAAGCAGTCTTCAGATCTACAACTCCTTTTTTTATCTTTGTTGACTGCAGCAAAATATTTTTTTCCTGGGCTGGTTCCCCTCTGTTTTAGCAACTTTCCTCTGTCTCTGGGATCTTGAACATCTTGGGGTCTCTAAGGCAACTTCAGTGTTACAGCTTCTTGTTTCATTGTCTGGGAGCCACACATGATCTTCTGGGCTCCTCCAAAGGGCTAGTGTTACTTCTCCAGCTCCGCCCTCTGTAGCACTCTAAATTCAGGTTGATCTACTACACTGTTGCTGTTGTTCTTGGTGATTATCCCATGGTACTGGCATCTCCAATACACTGGGGTCTTCTGCTGCTACTAGACTTCACCTCTCATAGGCTCTCTTCATAGTGCCAACCCTCAAATTCTCTGCATGACCCCTTTTATTCCTGGGCCATCAACTGCAACTGAGACTGTCCCTTCACCAATTGCCTTTCATGACCTCTCACAGTACCAACCCTCAGCTGCTCTTCATGACCCCTTCATGCCTTCAAAACCAGTACCATTTCAATGACTCTCACACATTTCCAAAGACAGCTGCAGTATAAGATACAACCTTGGCTATCTCTAGAACACAGCTTCTTTGTGCTCTCAGAAAAAACTACCCAGAAGATTTTACTTCAGTGATGCTGGTCTCTTCTTAATCACCACTAATTTCTTAGCTCCGGGTAACCAGCATCAGTTGTCCCAGTAGTCTCCTTTTTCTCTTGACTATAAAGCCAGAGATACCTGGCCAAAGTTGGTGAGTTTTGCTGCTTGCTGGAGCTGGAACCCCTTGTTCTATTACATTATCACTAGCTTCCTCTTTTCCAACCCATTCACTGTTTAAGCTTGGCTGTCCTGGATCTTGCTGGGTAGAATGACCTTGAACTCAGAGCCTGTCTCCTAAGATTAAAGGTGTGTGCTGATAAACCTAGATTTAAGCTTTTCTTTACCTAGAATTGCTCTTTCTCGGGTTGACCTTGAACTCAGAGATCTGCTTGGCTTTATCTCCTGGGATTACAAGTGTGTATCACCCTGCCTGGATCTAAATTTAGCTGGGTGAGATCATGCCCCAAAGTGTCACTCCCTTAATTTGTTATCTCCTTGAACACAGAATTCATCTTCACTTGACTTACTGGTGCCCCTTCAATACTGAAACCATATATTTTGTATTTTTCTTTTCTTAACTTGCTCCTTTTCATTAAAATGTTCTTCATAAGATTGAACTTCAGTAACCACATAACAGAATTTACACAAGGCTGTTTTGAGACTTCCTTTTTCAAAGCAATTAATCTAAATCTACTCACCTTAGCCTCTGGCAGACTCTTAGGACAATGGCAAAAAGCAGCCACATTTTAATTTTCATCAGAAACAGTCTGAAGGCTGCTAGTGAAAGACCTAGATCTCTTTCCTTAAGCTTCACTTTGAAAACACAGTTTACTCTGTATCTACCCCAAACCAGTTCAGGCCAGATCTACCTTTCTGGTCCCATACCTGAACATAGGGAGAGTATCACTGAAATTTTATATCATTTGGTTATCATGGGGAAAAGAAAGCCTGTTGTTCAGGAAGAGGTATACATGTTAATCTTTCAGATCCGATTCTTAGATGGCTAGCAGGTTGTTAAATCTAATAATTAGAGATGGGTATATGAAGAGCCCAGACCAAATACAGGCCCAAGTTACTACCCAGTTGCTGCTTGCTTGCCTCAGCTGTTTCTCTGGTTTCTGGGATCTCTCAAATTATTTCCCATAATTAAGTCCCATTTTCTGAAATGTCTGGAGCAGAGTGGACTACCAGATTGCCATAATTTCTGCCCATATGCATGAAATTCAGCATCATCAATAATAAATATTTATCTTTCCTCAGAGATGTGATATAATTGCAAAGAATCTATTTGCAATTAGAAAGCTATCATTACACACAAGGTCTCTAGTTCTGTCTAAAACTCAAATATCTTGGTCTCTTCAGTCTCTTGTTAAAGAGATAGGCCTCACAGAATAGCCCATTCTCAGTTTGGTCTTCAATTCAAAGCAGTCCTTGTGCCTCAGTCTTCAGAGTGAGATTCTGTTAATGTGGTACCAGAACAGGCTCAAAAATAACTCTTCTTACTCCTGTGTCTTACTTTATTACCAAGTTAACGTTGGTGCTCACCATATTTAATTCATAAAAATTAAAACTACAGATGACTCTAAAGTCACTAATTCAAAGGTCTCCATTTCAAGTGACCTATTTTTACTCTCCTTCATGCAAAATTCACTTTAGAGTCTACCTTAATAGGTAGAAGGTGCAGTGAGTTTAAAAATTCGGTTCATTAGCAATTCCTTTAGATATACTTCTTTAGGCACTGTGGGACGACCTGGTCTTCACGTCTGATTATGAAGTACAAAGATTGTTACCATCAGTCAGTAAGATAATAGAGTATGTAGCATGTGAAAGCTCTTGTCCAGAAAGTGTCATGATCTGTGTGAATATAAAGGTTTGTAGAAGTGGCTGCCTACTTCATTCTGTTTCATTGCCTCTAAAGTAATTAGAATGTCTTTAGCTAGCAGAGATAGCATGGAAAAAGAGACAATTGGAAGCAATTCATGGGTGATTAACTAGTGTGGAAAATTGTGTGGCCATGCTGCCAAGTAGCCATTTTCTAACTTAGTCCTGGGATCCTGAGCTATGTTTTCATAAGCACATCAGATAAACACTTCCATATAAAATTTACTCCTGGGCAAAGAATTTTACAATTAAAACTTACAGTTGTATCCTAATGAAAAAACAAATGATTTCCTTTAGATTTGCCCTTATGAATAAACATAGTGTCCTGGTGTCTAATATTAAATAAATTCTGGCTGTGGGCATCCATCCATTTAATCCCAGGACACCGAAAATTAAAGCAGAAAGATATCTGTGATTTTGAAGCTATCTTGGTTTACATAGTGAGTTCTAGGCCAGCCAGAGCTACATAGTGAAACAATGTCTAAAGAAGCAAACAACAGCAGAAAAGGAAGACTCCCTTACTTGGTTTAATAAAAGCAACAGTGATAGTAACAACATCCATTATATGTATAATCATGTTATTTTTAGATAGTTAAGCTATTTTGGTAAGTTAATATAATCATCATTTGTCTTAATTTTATCTGCATAATTCTCAATCTTATACTCTAAAATATTTGGCTTTATTAATTTATAGCAAAGATTATCTATATAAGGCAAATATATATTCTGTATTAAAAATATATAGGACACATAAATATTAGTGAGATTTGTAAAGTTTAATCTTTCTACCTTAATGAGAATATACATGTGCATGAATACACAGGCAAAAGCATATAGTAGCTCTGGATGATGCTGAATAATGGATTTTTGGCCGCCTCATCTCAGTAGTATGAAAACTGACACCCATTTTAACTGAAGCAAACAGCCTTGTTCAGGTGACTTACCAGGTGTAGCAAGATCATATTCTTGATCCCAGTAGAATCTCAAACCTCTCTACTCTTGCTCATCCCAGAGCACAGCAGACTCATGTCTGCAGTCCTGCTTACCACTTCCTGTTCCTGTAGCACTTCTGAGCCTCAGTGTCATTTATGTTTTTGCCCTGCTTTGGTTTTCTTCTTATTTTTATATTTCTCAAGCCTCTCTGTGAATTTCCTCTAGACTGTGTTATAACTTTGCCTGTGGGATATTTTCACATCCACAGCAGACTTTTGTGACTAGATCATTGTCTACCTTTACTTCTAATTTATTGATAACATAAATAAATCAGTGTTTTCCATTTTGAAAATCTCTAGTATATTTTATTAGGATGGAAATGCACTGGAAGGTGTATGTCCTTGAGGTACATGCTGACTTGCTAATGAGCCAGAAAAGAAACCATTCTACTTTGAGACCACAAACCAGTGTTCTAAGATCAAATCTTCTCTTATCAGTAATCACTCAAATAAACACAAACGTTTAAACTAACTGGAAAATAAATTCCACATTCAAAGCAGTATTATGGCTTAATAGTTTCTAATATTTAATATTGCACTTAGCTTCACCAAATACCCAGTTATGAAACTCAGTGCATTCCTCTGCGTCTAGTTTATGTTATAGAGAATTTAAAATAAGTAGGATGAATTATATGAAAGCATCTTTTGAGGTTATATTTTACATTACTTAGATATGCAGATGCTAATATATTTAATTAGGAGTTGAAATTTTCTTCCATATTGGAAATGTTTTAGGTCTACATTGTTATTTTGGTAGCTATTTAAATCCAACGTTACCATGCTTTCTTCTTAAAGATTTTTAGAAAAAGCCTCCTAACAATGAATAGACACAGATTTTTCTATGAGGCTGAGTAGGAAATTAATTATAAATTTGTGATGATCATATTTTTACATTGTTAGGTGTGATTTATTAATATATTTGCTACTTTTCTCATTTATGTGGCAAAATACCTAGCAAGAAGCAAATTAATGAAAGAATGTTGTATTTTGGCTTAAAGTTCAAAAGGATACAATCCATCACGGCGGTAACAGAAGCAGGAGGCTGGCTGATCATATTTTATCTGTAGTCATAAAGCAGAGACTGAAAAGAAAGTACAGCCCGGCTATAAAATCTGAAGACTTTCCCCCTTGAAACCTATTTCCTCCGGTGGGATTATAACCCTTGATTCCACAGCCTTCCCAGATAGTGAGCACAGGAAGAGACCAAGTGTTCAGGCACGTGAACGTATGAGGGGCCTTGACAGTCACCCCACAGTGCTCTCACAGGCAGGGTTCTCATGGGCTTACGTCCAAATCATAATGCCAAATGCATTTGTTCCAGCTTCAAAAGTATTTATACTGTAAAAAACTCTCAACTTCCCTCTGGAACTCAAGGCAATATTTTAACCATGGCATTATGTAAAATAAGAAAAAGAACTCCTTTGCTAATATCATTAATGACACAGAATAACATTTACAAAATGAGCAGCATCTTTGTACTGCAACTCGGGCTTCACATTCACCTCTTAACATTTCCCCTCAGCGCCTTGTTGAAGAGATTCTGACTATGCCAACCATTATCTGTACTTAGCAGCTCTCTGAAATCATGCAATAACATTCTCCAATGCCTTCAGTCTTGTGTCTTTCACACTTGCAAAACCAGTACTGTATGTGGATGACAGTGCTGATGATAGCGTCCAGCACCTTTAAAATATACTTAAGGAAGACTCCGCGTGCTGACTCTCTGAAAATACTTCTTCAGGCAGTTTCATTCCAGAAATAAGGCAACCCTTCAGAGGCATTGAGTTTTAACTCTCTTTTCAAGACAATTTACAATTTATACTTTTTCAATGTGAAGGCATTGAAGACTGAGCAACACACTCACCCCTTCTCCCCTCTGCAGGCTACCTTCCCCCTTGTACCAGTACACATTGGAAAATCTGTTTTCAGCAATTACAGTCTCATCTAAGCATGGAGAGGAACATTAATCTTGCGCATGATCGTTTTCCTTCATGAACTGTGTATCTGTAAAATGTGTTGTCTCCCTCATTTGCTTCTTTTCACAATAGACGTCTAACAATGTGAAATTTCCAAGATTGAGGGAGGCTACTAGGAGCTGTTCTCAGTCAATAGTGCCACAGGCTAAGACACTGGGAAAGCATTGCAAACTGCTCTCTTCTAGTGTCGTACAAAGTGTGAACATTGAAAAGCATCTCCTATGATGTAGAAATAATAATCCATGGGTCTTTTGTGACTAAATCAGATTACTGGGAATGCATTCTCCAAACTTTTAAACAAGGGGTTTGTTCTCCAGGCCATTTCTATACAGAGCAAACTTTGAGAACAAATATACTATGGCAAACAAACAATTCAGAAGGTGTACACATCAGGAGTTTTCAGAGCCGTACTATTCCTCCTATTTATATGTCAATCAGGCCTCTCCCATTAGCCTGTAGGTACCTGTTCCTTCACAGGAGTGTGCGTGCACACATACACATCCCACCCACACACACCCACACTCCCTGTACTATATAATGCTACGGTAAAGAATAGACAATTAGGCATGGAAAAAAATCACACAAACAATATAATCCTATGAAACAATATTTTGGTTTAATAGAGATTTTGATTTCAGTGGTAAAACTATCTAAAGATGAAATGGTAAATAGTATATAGCATAGTATATGACAAATTTTTTTCAAGAATCAGCAGGACACAGACTTTGGCATCTTTTTTTAAAATTAATTTTTATTAGATATTCTCTGTACTTACATTTCAAATGTTATCCCCTCTCCACCCACTCTCATCCTCCTCCCCATTCACTTGTTTCCATGAAGGTGTTCCCTCTCCCAACCACCCTCTCCACCTCAAGGACATTCTCCTATACTGGGAAAACACGCCTTCACTGGACTAAAGGCCTCTCCTCCCATTGATGTCAGACACTGCTATCCTCTACTACATATGCAACTGAGACAAGGGTCTCTCCATGTGTGCTCATTGGTAGGTTCTGAAATTGTGAAGGGTTTGGTTAGATGATAATTTTGTTCTTCCCATGGGGTTGCAGACCCTTTCAGCTCCTTCCGTCCTATCTCAAGGTCCTTCATTGGGGTCCCTGTGTTCAATCTGGTGGTTAGCTGCAAGCATCTTCATCTGTATCAGTATAGCTCTGGCAGAGCCTGCAAGAGGCATCTATATTTGGCTCCTGCCAGTAATCAATTGGCATCCCGATTTGCCTCATATGCCCTTTATCTACAATAATTTTCTTATTTCAGTGAGATAATGCCAGGATAATTTCTATGGTCTCTTAACAATCTTAACACATGGCAAGTAAAACAATGGTTCTTTTGTAGAAAAAAAGAAGACACCAATGTCAACAAATTATATCTGGTATTTTTATCACTAATCAAGAAAGTATGTTTGAGGATGTGTAAAAAAATAGAATGTGTAACTTTTCTAATATTTGTCCATGAGATTCTTACATAATGCTGTAGCTAGTAACCAAATACTATAACTGGGGCATATATTGGGTGAGCATTAGGAAGATAATAAGCAGAGCTGGTAGGTGAAAACCTGTTATGAGAATTAAGTTGCTGAATGCTATTTCAATGTTACTTTATTGTCTTGAGCTCAACTGTTCACCTCAGCATAGCCCATGTATTTGCCATACCAGCAAAATGAATAAGTGTGATACCTTTACTAAAACATATTTTCTAAGTCATCTCACTAGATGCTGAGAAAGCATTTGAAAAATTCAACCCATTCATGTTAAAAGTCTTGGAAAGAACAGGAATCCAAGGCCCATACCTAAACATAATAAAAGCAATATATAGCAAACCAATAGACAACATCAACTAAACCATTAGAAACTTGAAGCAATCCCACTAAAATCAGGAACTAGACAAGGCTGCCTGCTCTCCCCCTACCTATTCAACATATTACGGGAAGTCCTGGCCAGAGCAATTAGACAGCAAACGGAAATGAAAAGCATACAAATTGGAAAGGAAGAAGTTAAAAAAAAATCACTGCAGATGACATGATCGTGTAAGTAAGTGACCCCAAAAATTCCACCAGAGAACTTCTACAACTGATAAACAAGTTCAGAAAAGTGGCTGGATATAAAATTAACTCAAACAAATCAGTAGCCTTCCTCTACTCAAAGGACAAACATGCGGAGAATGAAATTAGGGAAAAGATATACTTTACAAGAATCACAAAACCCAAGAAATCCCTTGGTGTTTAACTAAGCAAGTGAAGGACCTGCATGACAAGAACTTCAAATATCTGAAGAAGGAAATCGAGGAAGATCTCAGAAAATGGAAAGATCTCCCATGCTCATGGAATGGAAGGATCAACATTATAAAAATGGCCATCCTACCAAAAGCAATCTACAGATTCAATGCAATCCCCATCAAAATTCCAACCCAGTTCTTCATTGAGTTGGAAAGGTCGATGTGCAATTTCATCTGGAATAACAAAAGACCTAGAATAGCGAAATCCATCCTCAACAACAAGAACACATCTCCGGGAATCACTATCCCTGACCTCAAGCTATATTACAAGACAATTATGTTAAACACTGCATGGTACTGGTACAGAGACAGACATGTATAAGGCTAAGGACACTGTCAAGAAAACAAAATGGCAGCCAACAGATTGGGAAAAGATCTTTACCAACCCACATCAGATAGAGGCCTAATATCCAAGGTATACAAAGAACTCAAGAAGTTAGACACCAGAGAATCAAACAACCCTATTAAAAATAGGGTACAGAGCTAAACAAAATGTTCTCAATTGAGGAATATCGAATGGCTGAGAAACATCTAAGGAAGTGCTCAACATCCTTAGCCATCAGGGAAATGCAAATCAAAACAACCCTGAGATTCCACCTCACACCAGTCAGAATGCCTAAGATCAAAAATTCAGATGACAGCAGATGCTGGAGAGGCTGCGGAGAAAGAGGAACACTTCTCCACTGTTGGTGGGGTTGTAAACTGGTACAACCACTCTGGAAATCAGTCTGGCGGTTCCTCAGAAAATTGGACATAGTACTACCCAAAAACCCAGTTATTCCACTTCTGGGCATATACCCCACAGATGCTCCAACATACAACAAAGACACATGCACCGCAATGTTCATAGCAGATCTATTTATAATAGCCCGAATCTGGAAAAATCCCAGATGTCCTTCAGTAGATGAATAGACACAAAAATTTCGGTGTATTTACACAATGGAGTACTACTTAGCTATCAGAAACAATAACTTTATGAAATTCTTAAGAAAATGGACGCATCTAGAGAATATCATTCTGAGTGAGGTAACCCAGTCACAAAAGAATAGACATAATATGCAGTCACTGATAATTGGATATTAACCCCAGAAAGCTCTGAACACCCCAGAAAAACCTCACAGGCTATATAAAGTTCAAGAAAAACAAAGGCCTAAAAGAAAAGATGAAAAAGCATTATGCTTAATCTTTACACACCAAGAAAACTTTGACTATTTCCAGGATACATCCTGTTTTACATGTACTTTATGCTCATTGTAACTAGTAAGATCTTAATGCATACTATCAAACCTTTAAAAAAAAATCAAGTACTGACAAAAATGTATTCATATACCTTCATGCAAAAATGCTTTTTGTGTGTTTTAATCTAAGAGCTCATATAGTGGGTAAAATAGTTCACTCTTTAGTTTATTGACAACTTGACATAAGACAGCATCATTGAGGAGGAAAATACTTTAACTGAGTAAATGTCTCCATCGGATTCATCTGTAGTCTATGGGCCATTTTCTTGATTGATGATTCATTTTTGAGGGTCCGGCCCATTTTGTGTAGATGCCTCCCTTTTCATACAGTCTGAAATTAATAAGAAAGTGAGGTGAGTGAACCTTAGGAAGTAAGCTAGTAAATAGTACTCCTCCATGGCCAATTTTAGTTCCTTCCTCCAGCTTCCTGCCTTGAGATTCTTTCCTAACTTTTATTCCTGGTTTACAACTGTCAGCTGAAAAATGCTTTTAAAATCTGTACATTTATCATTGTTTTTTTAAAATAACGTTGTTCAATTAAAAGAAAACATCTTTTCTATTATTATTTTTGGACAACTATTGGTACTTTACAGTCTGATAAAAGTTTATAAACTTTTCTGTGAAAAAATACGGGAAGCAGAAACCAGAAGAAAAGACCAACTCTTCAGCAAGGCATACCGTGAATTGCATTTTTAAGACTTTCTACAAAAAGAGAGAAAAACACTTAGAAAATGTGGAAAAATCTGGAAATACTTTTAATAAAATATGCTATGCTCATCCACTGTTGTTATTTTAGCAGATAACAGTAAACAATATACCAATAGACAGTAGATTTTTTATAATTTCTACAATCTGCTTAATAAATTATTTTCCCTGAAACAAACTCTTTTAACTCCCCTTGATACTCTATTCTCATCAACATTTCAATAGTATGAACCTAATTCATACTTATGTGCTTTTTCACTGCATAAAACATGTAGTTCACACCCTGCTAATGATAACTCTTAGCATAATTATTAGCTTGTTCCTGGTGACATAGAAATCTATCCTGGCACGTAGGCAATTTTAAAACCTCAGCCAAAGAGTTGGTATGTATGGTTAAGTCTCAATATGTTCCCCATGTAGAATGATCTTGACCAACCAATTTCACTTGGCATCCATTCCTGACAGAGACAACTGGGCTACTTTGAGGAGCAGCCAAAGCTTTTCAATAAAGAGTTGCAAGAACCAGCAGAAATGTGTAGTTTCTTTGGCAAGTCACTGATATGGTATTCATTTTTCACTGTGATCATTTTTATTAATGGACTAGATCAGGGTTTTTTTTTTTTTTCTGTAGAATATACCTACTTGTTAAATTTCTAGCAGGTAGAAAGATGACTTTATAATTTACTAGCTGGCATTTCAAATGAACTTAACATCCTAATGGTCTAATTAACAAAATTTGCATCACTGTCTTCAATATAGAAATTATCTTAAATTAGGAAAATAACTTGAGCTAGGGTAAGCTTCTTAATATTTTGACAAATTTCTTGAGCAAGCAGCTTAAGTAAATGATCTTGGCTTATTTGTCCTCATTATTTTGGACCTAAGGTGAACACCAAATATTCAGTAAGAGAGCATGATAGGTCAAACGTGGTTTTCTGGTATCCATAAAACATATGGAGATATAGGATACAATTTATGCTTGAAGAAAATGTTAAACTTCCTCCAGCTATTACCTACCTCCTAATGTTGCCACCACAAACAGCCCATTATACTGTGAATTCAGCAATGGCATAAGGCATTTATGATAGTAGAATCCTCAAAACCAGGTCCCAATAGCCCCATCTCTGAACTCTGCTACATCTAAAACCAAGCCATCAACAAATACGCCTTTGTTGAAAAGAATCACATCCAAATCATAGGAGCATTTCATGCAGAGACTGTATCTTTCCCAAGCTCCAAATGCCATTATCACACTTTAAATGCAGACATTCTTTTCTTTGCTACTAATCTTCCTTCCCCCTTGTTCTTTACCTGACTATAAAATTAGATTATCTTGGTTTCCATTGTTCCCTGAGAAGGTTTGAAAGTATGGTGATTTATTACTTTTTGCTATTTCAAATAATTATCCAAACTCATGTCTTTCTTTACCAGTTCACTAGTATACCTTAGTTCAACAGATATCTAAACAAGTAACAGCCACTATTTCTGGCAAAACTAGTTTGATTCCACCCTTATTGTCTCTATACCAAGTTTTGTTAAAGTTTGCCTTTGTAAGTATGTTGGCTGGATGAGCTTTCTAATTCCAACTTTGAAAGTAAAATTAGACTCAAACTGTGGGATATTAATGTATAGGTTCAGAGAAATATTTTAAAATATTATGTCTACTTGGAATGAACACAGTGAAGCCATGTAAATTGAAAAGACTAATGTAATATACATGCATCTAGCTCCTAATTCATTAGTTTCATTAAAACGACATATTATTTTGCCAAATACTGAAATATACATTGGAAAATTGAAATAAATTATTATAAATCAATGTTTATTAATCTACTTTCTATTATGTTTTCCTAATAATAGATATGATCATTCATATAAACCTTTATTATTTTCAACATATGTTTAAACTACTTATCACATGGTTAAAGTTCAGTAGGAAAATTATAGAATTGTGTGCAATGCTCACTGTGCATTGGAGATAAGTATTTTATTCATTCTTAATAAAATTCTGGTGCATGCTTACTTCCTAGGACTTGGGAGCATGAAACCAGGGTATGATGCTTTCAAGGCCTTGGTAGAGTGCTTAGTAAATTCAAGGAAAACCTTGGTGCTATGACAAAAATCTGCAGGGGGGAAAATAGTTAAAAAAACATACACACTTATTTATGTTTAAGATATGATCAAATGAGGAAAATTATGATATTCATATTATCTATCGAGGAAACATTTCATTTTTAAAAGTAATATGCAAGTGAGTATTTATATAGATTACATAATTACTTATATAGCATTTCTTCCTCTAAATACTCAAACTGCTTACTGGTTAATTAGCAATTTAAGTCACTTATAATGGTATACACGTTGTAAATAAAAAATATAAGAACGGGCTGGAAAGATGGCTCAGTGGTTAAGAGCACTGACTGCTCTTCCAGAAGTCCTGAGTTCAATTCCCAGCAACCACATGGTGGCTCACAGCCATCTGTAATAGGATCTGAGGCCCTTTTATGGTGACAAAAAACAGTGTCTGAACACAAGGGACAGTGTACTCACATACATAAAACAAATAAATAAATATTTAAAGAAAGAAAGTTCAGAAAAAGCAAGGAAGCTCAAAACAATGAGAATTTTATAAAATATATAAAAATGTAAAAGATGTATATGTTAGCAGTACATCCATTGTTCATACAAACTATATTAATCCATGAAGGAAAGTAAACATAAATCTACTATGAAGAAACAAACTCTGACCACATTTTCTGTTTCTGTAGCAAAAAAGAGGAAAAGCTCAAATATAGAAAGTTAATTTGGCAAGCCAGTGATTGCCTAAGTAATCACTTGTAACATTTTTGAAATTCACTTCAACATTTTGATTTGTACCAAGAACTGAACAGATAGATAGAACTGAGAAGCACTGTCATTTTGAATGACATTCATCTTTCACAAATGTGCTATCTCATCCTGTATCAATTTACTGTTCAAGTCATCTTCAAGAAAATTTCCAAATAAACTGTATTACAGTTACACCACCAATGAGCCTCTTATGCTGCACCGCTTTCTCTGTGATATAGGAAATGCTATCTGAGTATGTATTAACAACTCACAGAAATGAACCCGGAATTTGGAGTGTTAGATTGTCAACAAAAGTAAGTGCCTTTATGTGGTAAGCAAATCTTGTTCCTAACTATGCATTTATGATCACTAGTAGACATAAGGGCTAATTGTTTGATAGTCAACTGTATGGCTTTACAAAAGTGTTGTGTGATAATCAGTATTGTAATTATGTATGCACTGAGAACTGGTTAAACAAATTGGGTGGTCAGTTATTAAGAGTCTTGGTTAAATGACAACCTGTAAATAATACTTTGTCACTATAAAAATTTATGCTTATGGAAGAATGAAGAAAAGTTATACAGCTTGATTTATACAATTTAAAGCAAATACTAGACATTCAAACATTTTCATTCATGTTCCTTATTCATGTACTATGCCAGAATGTGAAAGACAAACAAGCAAACAAAAAAACCTTATGTAAATATGTAGGACCATCATGGACCAGGATTGACCTTTCTAAAGTTCATTATTATAATTTTGTTCTACTTTCTTCAGTAGGTTTGAACTTAATGATAATTATAATGGTGCATTATATAGCCTTAACTAAAACGTAGATGAATACTTGTTTAAAAGATTGACCACTTTCCCATAGTCTAAGAACAATTCTCAAAGAATTAATTGCAATGACATATTAAAATGTCAACTTTGCTTTTTAAAGAATAGCAACATGTAGGAATGGTGCTTATATTATTCAGATAATTGGCTGATCTTTAAAAAATCAACTAACTCATTGAAAATCCCAAACATTGCATTTCTTAATAACACATACCACAAAGAATTCAGAGAGAATTCAGAGGATATTGCACATGATAGATAAGGAGTAACGTGTCTCCACAGGCTTGGCTATATTTTGAAAATGATAGTAACTGCATCAAAAACAAGGCTATTAAAAAGTCCATTGTAAATAACAAAGGAATATAACTATAATGAAAAGAAGATAAATTTATTTTTCTACTCTTATACTATTTGTGAATTAAACATATTCAAACACAGTGTCTTGGAGAAAATAGCTCATCCAAAATAATTTATCTTCTATATATCCATGGAGAAATAAGACACCTGTTATATCTGCCACCCCTTAATGCTTTTCTCCCCAGCTTCCTCGCTCCCTCTCCCTCCCTACCCCCCTCACTCTTTCTCTATATTCATTTTGTCTCCACCTAATCCCTGTGCTGTTTCCCGATTATTGTTGGCATTGGCTTCCCCTGAGAGTTTGTGCTTTTGCAGTTCTTATGTTCACATTCCTGCCTGTATATGTTCTTCATCCGTAGCAGCTAGCATATGTCCTGTTCTATACTTTTCCAAGTTTTGTCATGAATTTTCAAACGATTTACGCCTCAATATTTTCTTATATTTAAAGAATCTCCTGAATTTGTACTGTTGTTCACTTAGAAGACAGAATATAAGAACATGAGGGGACGGTTACTTAGAGAAACTGTTTAATCCTGTAAAAGGGCTGTGATTGTTTTAATAAATATAGTAAAATTAAGGAATAAAGTGCACAGAATATTCCTGATTATTTACTCTTTTACATATAAAAACAATTTAGAAATGTTTCTCATAGATAGATATAAAAATATACTGAAAATTCATGATCATGGAGGCTTTATCCCAGAAATGCAGGGATAGTACGATATACAAAAATCCACCAACATAATCCACAATATAAAAAACAATTAAAAACCATCATCTCCTTAGATGCTAATAAAGCATTTGACAAAACTCAACATACAACAAAGACACATGCACCACAATGTTCATAGCAGAATTATTTATAATAGCCAGAAGCTGAAAAGAACCCAGATGTCCTTCAGTAGATGAATGGATACAAAAATTGTGGTATATTTACACAATGGAATACTACTTAGCTATCAGAAACAATGACTTTATAAAATTTTTAAGAAAATGGATCCATCTAGAGAATATCATCCTGAGTGAGATAACCCAGTCACAAAAGAACAGACATAATATGCAGTCACTGATAATGGGATACTAACCCCAGAAAGCTCTGAACACCCCAGAAACAACTCACAGACTGTGTGAAGTTCAAAAAAAAAAAAAAAAAAAAACAAAGGCCAAAAAATAATAATAAAAATGAAAAACCATTATGCTTAATCTTTATAAACCAAGAAAACTTTGACTATTTCCAGATTACATCTTGTTTTACATGTACTTTATGCTCATTGTAACTATTAAGATTTTAATGCACACTATCAAACCTTTAAAAAATTAAGTACTGACAAAAATATATTCACATACTTTTATGGAAAAATGCTTAAACTCTACATTTATCTTTGTTTTTTTAAAATAAAGTTGTTCAATTTAAAAAGGGGAGGGGACAACAGAGCTAGACAAAGAATTCTCAACCGAGTAATATAGAATGGCCAGGAAGCACCTAAAGAAATGTTAAACATCCATAGTCATCAGGGAAATGCAAATTAAAACAACCCTGAGATTCCACCTCACACCAGTCAGAATGACTAAGATCAAAAACTCAGGTGAAGGTAGATTATGTTGAGGATGTGGAGAAAGAGGAACCCTCCTCCATTGTTTATGGGATGGTAAACTGGTACAACCACTCTGGAAATCGTTCTGGTTATTCCTCAGAAAATTGGATATAGTACTATCTGAAGACCCAACTATACCACTCCTGGACATATACCCAAAAGATATTCCAACATATAAGAGAGACACATATTATATTACATTCATAACAGTCCTGTTTATAAGAGCCAGAAGCTAGAAAGAACCCAGATGTCCTTCAGTAGATTTATGAATACAAAAATTGTGGTACATTTACATAATGGAGTACTACTTAGCCACCAGAAACAATGACTTAATGATATTCTTAGGCAAAAGGATGAAACTAGAAAATATCATCCTGAATGAGGTAACCTAGTCACAAAAAATAAAAAACAAAAACAAAAGAAATAAAACAACAACAACAACAACCACACTAGTATGCACTCACTGATAAGTGGATATTAGCCCAAAAGTTTGGATTACCAAAGATACAATCCACACACGAAGTTCAAGAAGTTGGAAGACCAAAGGGAAAATGTGTCAGTCCTTCTTGGAAGGGGAATGAGAGTATTCACAGGAGGAAATGAAGAGACAGAGTTTGGAGTAGAGACTGAGGAAGGGACCATCTAAAGACTGAGCGGAACCATCCCATATAATGTCACAAAGCCCAGGAAATATTTTGCATTCCAAGGAGTGCATGCTGATGGGTGCCTAACATAGCTGTCTTCTGATAGGCTCTGCCAGCACCTGAGAATCACAACAGTTGGATGCTCTCAAATAACCACTGGACTGAGAATGGGATATCTGGAGGTGGAGTCAGAGGAAGGACTGGAGGAACTGAGGGGGTTTGTAACCTTAAGGGAGGAACAACAGTGTCAACCAACCAGACCCCTAGGAACTCTGAGGGACTGGACCACCAACCAGGGAGTGCACAAGGGGTGACCCATTGTTCCAGCAGCATGTGTAGCAGAGGATGTTCTTGTTAGCGACAGGGGTCCTTGCTCCTATTGGGGCTTGGTACCCGTGTGTGGGAATGCTGAGGTGGGAATATGGGAGGGAATGGGTGGGTAGGGGAGCACTCAGCTGGAGGCAGGGAGAAGGGGGATGGGATAGGGGAATTCCGGAGGCAAAAATGGGAAAGGGTACAACATTTGAAATGTTAGTAGAGAAAATATCTGAGAGAGAGAGAGAGAGAGAGAGAGAGAGAGAGAGAGAGAGAGAGAGAGAGAGAGAGAGAGAGAAGAAGAAGAAGAAGAAGAAGAAGAAGAAGAAGAAGAAGAAGAAGAAGAAGAAGAAGAAGAAGAAGAAGAAGAAGAAGAAGAGAGAAGGAGGGAGGGAGAAAGAGGAGAAGAGAGGGAGGGAGGGAGAAAGAGAGAGAAAAGAGGGAGGGAGGAAGGAAAGAAGGAAGGAAGGAAGAAAAAAGAAAGGTGGAAAGAAATGTTTCCCACTAATAGTTACAGAAGTGTATTGGAAATTCATTGCTAGGACTTTGATATTGCTCAGGGTATGTATTCAAATTATATATGCATATACATATAATACTTTATTTTAATGTGACTTTTGCCAAAAATACTATTTTTTAAATGTTCACTTGGAAAATATACACAATTTTGTATTTATCTCTCCTTTTTATTTCAAATTCTCCTTATCTTAACCATTATGTATTTTTTAGCAATAATTGAAAGTGAAAAAGAAAAGAAAAGACTTTTTTTCAATCCTGTCCAAACAGGTTTAACCAGTTTGGGTGAGCTTAAAATAGTTATTGTAAAAGTTAGAAAGTTGATTTGCTCCCTCCATCATCTTTATTCCTTTTTTCACCACAGCAAAATTATAATGTAAACTTCCCTCTAAGATGAGCTGGGCTGCAATTTTCAGCTAATTGGGATTAGCAGCCCTGCCAGAGCCTAGCACTGTCAGGCTCATTTGAGTCTTAAGATATGATGATGATTATTGTGTCAAATGTAATCAAGACTGTGGGCTCCGAACTGACTAAAAGGCTGTTTTTAATTCAGGTTCGTATATGAAGTAGACCTCTCATTCACCGATAGTCACAGCTGTAAAAGGAAGCAATTTTTAAATGTTATTTCGTTCTCTATGGAGCAGTGAAGATCAGAGATTGGGTTCACAGAAGGCAAATGTCCTCATTCCCTTTTTAAAAATTCTGTTTATTTTCTATTCCATAGCCTTCATCTTAAAGTTTTCCTGTTGTTGTCTGTCAGTGGCCTGAAAATTTCTGAAAGCCCATGGCATCTTTATGTCCCTTTTCAAATAAAAACCACGTTGCAGCACTGAGGTTGCTGTGGCGAACCTGAGTCTTTATGTATGTACATGTGAGAAGAGAAGTTTCCAGGGAGTGTGTCATTTTTAAAAACACACATTTTAGCACACAATTAAGACAGCAATGCGTTGAAATGGAATATGACTTTATAGATGATGCTGCAAGTGTCATATTAACAAATAGAGTGACAGTGGTACATTGCTGTGTCTCAAGTGCCATTAGTGCCATTTCAAAACTGTCCAACAACTCGTGATGCATATTTAAAGATTTTCTTTGGAATACTGGGTTTATCTATGCATTTTGTATAGATATGAATGTGTGGGTGCAGGTGACACACATATCAGTGGAATTAATCCAGTTGCCCTGTACCTGGAGCTACTGGCAGTTGGTATCTGCATGATATGAGTGCTGGGAACTTTTGTCTCCAGGAGTAGTATGTGCAAAAACATCTATACATACAAATTTTATTTTTAAATTCAATGAATTCAATACCCAAAATTACAGTATCCTTTATAGAAGTTGTGCACATTTCTGATAATTGCACCATATGTTAGCATAATGATAAAAATTATATTGTATATAAATTGATTTGTGACTCATGTTCAGGTATTAGGAAGATATATATATATATGTGTGTGTGTGTGTGTGTGTGTGTGTCTGTGTGTCTGTGTGTCTGTGTATCTGTGTGTCTGTGTGTCTGTGTGAATTTCTAGTGAAGCATTTCAGTGTGATCTAGAATTTAAACTCAATAGTTTTGGTTTTCAGGAAGTTTCCAATGGCTAGTCTATCTCTGTTGAAGTACAGGAACTCTGTTACCTAATATAGTTAAAGTTCTTGCCTTAATTTCCAGAATTTCTCTTACCTTGTGATCTACAACATTTGTTAAATTTTCCAGGTGAAAACTGATCTAGGAATTAATGAAGTAAAATATTCTCTTAAAACATAATGTATTTCTTATTGGTATGGTTGATACTTTTATGAAGAAGGGTGAAATGAGCAAACCTTTAAGAACTGTTGGTGCGTGGACCAAACCAGTTAAAATTCTGTCATCAATGTCCTTCTATCAATTGCTACAGCCTTTATTGAACCATATGGTCTGTAGAAAATAGTAATGTAGTATCTCTCTAACAGCTATGTAGGCACATCACATTATTTTACCATATTCAGTAGAGTTGCATATATAAAGCATAAGAAATATTATTCTTTCCTAAATTTATTCCAAATACTAAATGGCACTTAAGTGACAGTTTTAAGAGAAATACAAACTTATTTCTAGTAAACTTTGGCCAGGTAATTTAGAAAACAAAACCAGATATACATATGTACAGAAATAAATGGCAACTTATTATTTTTTATTTACTTTTTATTGGATATTCTCTGTATTTACATTTGAGGTATTATTCCCTTTCCCTAATCCCATGTCCCTCCCCTCCTATTGCCTCCATGAGGGTCCTTCCTCTCCCACCACCCTCTCTCACCTCACATCCCTGGCATTACCCTACACTGGGAGCCCCTTCAATGGACCAAAATCTTCTCCTCTCACCGATACCAGAGACTTCTATCCTTTGCTGCATATGCACCTGGAGCCATGGGTCTCTCCATGAGAATTCACTGGTTGACCTTTTATTATACGTATCTTCTCTTCTTATCATTTACAAGTATGAGATCCATTCCTGTGAACATAAAAAAGAAGTACTAGCAAGATGCATGGCAATTTAAATGGGTTGGAAATTATTTCATGCCGACAGACAAAGGATCTCAATGAATAGATCAGTGTCAAATGCTGAAAACTGTCTCTCTCCTGCTGTGCCACAAAGCTTTTTGCACATCACATCCACAACACACTGGATGATTTCAACAGTACAAGTAGTCAGAAAGAAGATCAGGATATGGGTAGTCCAAGACAGAGCAGGCAGAGATGTGTAGGTAAGAGGAGGCAAATATATATCTGGGCAGGGTGGTTTATAAGTTGATGTCTTTGAACCAGGATTCTACTTTTAAGATTTCTGAAAATTTCCCCAGAGAAGCTAATTTTGACAAAGTTTGTTCATTTTTCTGTTTCCTCCATTCTCAATATTTGGATTAAAATAACAGAAATTCAGCCATTGACAACTAAATAAGATGTATTGCCCAGTAAATTTGCCTACCATGTCACTTTTATTGCTAGGTGGGGAAAGTATGAGCATATAGACAAAGGAAAGCCTCTTTCCAAGTGTACATATGTCCATTATAACTATAACTCCCCCATCAGAGTTCCTTTTCATTGGCAAAAACATTTGGTACAAATTATTTCTTTTTTAACTTTTTTGAGAGAAGTGAATAACCTTTCTTTCAAAAAAAAAAAAAAAAAAAAACCTAAACAATTACATATACTACCCAATGCATTTTAAGATTTAAGAAACCAAAAGCCAATGATCTCATTTTTAGAAATTGTGCCTTGTTCATAGCACAGTTACTGATTTTAAATGAATGTCTTATAAATACCAAGAATGCTATAAATTCTTGGTCTTATGGAATACACAGTAAGTTAATGTCGAAGAATGGTAAATATTATAGTAAGCAGGGAATGTTTAAAGGAATCTTTGAAGCCAAGTACAGTTCCTTTGGTATTGCAACTCTAAATGCAAAAGTTCTTCAGTTTATAACAGGCTTTTGAAAAATCTTAATTAATTATTCGAAGGCCATCAATAAGTTTCTATATATCTTGATCTTTTTAGATGATGTCTTCTCCCTAGTAATTAAAATTAAAAAATCAACAAACTTTTAATCTTTATTTTGATAAGTTTTAATTAGCTCATGCTATTTGTAATCTTGCATCTTTTTTTTCTAAATCTTATTTGAGCTATCATAATATGTTTGAAATTAGAAGGACCATTCTTTTAATATCTACTAAGACTTAGTCACTTTATGAGATAAATTCATTTCTCTATTGGCCATATTAAAATGTATTTATTTTTATTTAAAATTTATAATAGTATAATGTAGGAAGCATTTGATTTTTTTGTGCTAGATTTTTTTATGTAACATAATTTTCCAAATATGTATTTATTATAAAAATGTATATTCTGGAATTTTCTATTGTTTAGTAACAAGTAATGACTTCTTTTTAATATAAAATCTTGAAGCTTATCTTGAAGCCTAACTGCAACATTCATTTAACCAGGTCTCTTAGACAGTAGTTGAAAGTAAATAAAAGAATAATTTAATTGCTTTTGTCTATACAAATATATCATAGTCCAAATTCATATAGCAATTACAAAAAAGCAAAGCATCTTTTAGTAGTCATGTATCTTTACCTATTATATTTATCTTTTTATTGGATATTTTCTTTATTTATATTTCAAATATTATCCCCTTTCCAGTTTCCCCTCTGGAATCCCCCTATCCTACCCCCCCCCCACTGCCTCTGTTAGAGTGTTCGCCTACTCACTGACCCACTCCCTCCTTTCTCCCTCCCTACACTGGGGCATTGAGCTTTCACAGGGCCAAGGACCTATCCTCCCCTTGATGCCTGACAAGGCCATCCTCTGCTACATATGCAGCTGGAGCTATGTGTCCTTCCATGTGAACTCTTTGGTTAGTCGTTTAGTCTCTGGAAGCTCTAGAGAGGATGTCTGGTTGGTTGATATTGTTGGGATGGATACCCAGGTGGGACAGTCTCTGGATGATCTTTCCATTAGTCTCTGCCCCACACTTTGTCTCTGCATTTCCTCCTGTGAACATTTTGTTCCCCTTGTAAGGATTGAAGCATCCACTCTTTGGTCTTCCATCTTCTTGAGCTTCATGTGGTCTGAGAATTGTATCTTGAGTAATCCTAGCTTTTGGGCTAATATCCACTTATCAGTGAGTGAATAACATATGTGTTCTTTTGTGATTGGGTTACTTCACTCAGGATGATATTTTCTAGTTCGAAAAATTTGCCTAAGAATATCATAAAGTCATTGTTTCTAATACCTGAGTAGTGCTCCATTGTGTAAATGTATTACATTTTCTGTACTCATTCCTGTGTTGAAGAACTTTGGGGACAGTAACCAAATTCAGACAATATTGTTGATTCCAAGAAGTACATGCTGATAGTAACCTGATTTAGCTGTCTCCTGAGATGCTCTGCCAGAGCCTGAGAAATAGTGACCGATGATCTCAACTGACCATTGAACTGAGAACAATGGAGGAGTTAGAGAAAGGACTGAAGGATCTGAAGGGGTTTTCAACTTCATAGGAAAAACAACATTATATTTATCTTATAGTAGAGATGTGCAAATAACTTTAAGAGGAAGAAAGTTTGAATACTGTGGCCCGAATGACATAGTTCAAGGTTTTGCCACTTGATTTGGAAGCTCATTAAGACTCCCAGGTGTCCCTCTGTAATCTGTTAACTGCTCAGAATAATACAGTCTGCCCTACTCCTTTCATCAAGCCATTTAAAGTATCAAAGTAAATTGTTACTATGGATAAGCCTAAGGCAGAAAAACACCACTTTAGTGCAAAATACTATATCAGAAAATGTTGACTGTAAATATGAAGGACTCTTTCTGAACTTCACTGTCAACTGCAAGTGTGCTCAGTATCTGGACAATTGAAGTCATATATTTATACAATATAACTTAACACTCAAGAAGTTATTGGTATTTTCATATTCTACTGATAATATTCTGAAAAACATTCAATCTTTCAAATTATGATAACTTTAGAGACTTATTTATTCAGGTATGTTTTTGTCTCTTCATCTTAGAAAATTTATTCTCTGTGCTAAATTGATCCTCTGAGCTTTTCCATACTCTGGTTATTTTCAACTGATATCTAACAATCCATATTTCTCTTCTTCCATAAGTTATTTTGAATAAGAATATATATTAAGTCAGATGCAGAGACTTAACCGACTTTAAAGAGTTGATCCTAGTTATGAATTTTAATTTGACCTCCTTTCCTGTGTACTTCCCCCTCCCATGTGTCTCCAGGCTCTTTTAAAAATATACTATGCAGTCCAGACAATGCTGGAATGTGTGATCTTTCTTCCCCTTCCAATTTTAAAATTTATTTTTATACTATTTTATCCAATTTTATAAATTTCAAGACATTTTTAATGTTGTACATGAATCAAAAGAATTTCACCCAAAATTATTTTGCAAGATTTTAAAATAATAACTTTTGATATTGTACCAGTGCAAAAATAAAATACTAAGACTGATATCTAAATAGTATTAATCTTTTTATCAGCATAAGAGAGAGAGAGAGAGAGAGAGAGAGAGAGAGAGAGATGTGCATGTACACTATTTTACTTAACCAAGTTTTTCCATGATTAATGACAAAGAACCACAAGGCAAATCAATGAATAATATGAATATATCATGTTTTACTGCTATCTCCTAATTTTTATTTTCAGGAACATTCCAGTGGTTTCATGGAAAGTACATTAATATGCTTGTTTCCTTGATAACATAATTGGCAATTTTAAATTTTTGAATATATTTATAGTACAAAAGGATGAAAGAGATACAATATATATTATTATATTCTTTATATTATTATGTCCAAATCATCTTTCTATATAAAGTAAATTCCAGATGATTTTTTAAATGAAGTTGATTGAAGGGAGAGCCTGTCAGTAAGCCCAGCTGTGCTTTATCTTTGGAGAACTGATATAACTCCTGCAAGTATGTTGCTCCTGGACATGTTACAATGTCATCTGTGTTATATGGGGTGATGGAAGATTGGAATGACTTTTTTGAGAACCAATCAGCAACGCGTTGAGAACATTTGGGTCTTGCTTTCCAATTAACTCTGGAGACTGAGTAATTTAGTACCAGACCTCCTGAGAGAGGGAATGAAAACCTCATTAACACATACATCGCTGAAAAGCAAACCAGCAAATATGCTTTGGAAATGAATTTTGTTTTGTTTTGAAGCAAAGCCCAGCTAGGTGTTTTCTTCTATAATGAGGGCAATGTAATATCTTTGTAGGTATCTTTTACAATGTGTTTTAACTATCCTGCTTTTTGTAAGATGACAAATGAGTTAAATCTATGCCTGTAATGAGAGGGTCAGGAGTCAGTGGCACAGCCTCCCTGGTTCTTCTGCTCCAACAATTACATCTCTCTCTCTCTCTATAGTCAGATGGTTTTCATTCATTAACTTATTTATTCACTTTACATTCTGCTCACAAGGCCCCTCCCTCCTCGCCTCCTAATCTCCCCTCCCATCCCCCCACCCCGATTCTTGGTACTGACCTGCCCTGGCACATCAAGTTGAAGCAGAATTAAATCCATCCTTTCCAATTGAGACATGCAAGGCAGCCCAGCTAGGGTAAAGGGATCCAAAGCAAACAGCAGTGTCTGAGTCAGAGATTGCCCCCTTACCAATTGTTAGGACACCCACATGAAGCCCATGCTTCTGCTATACATGTGTAGAGGACCTGAGTCTTGACCATGCCTGCCCTTTGGTTAGTCATTCAGTCTCTGTGGTCCCCCATGGGCCCAGGTTAGTTGATTCTGTAGGTCTTCTTGTGGTGTCTTTGACCCCTCCAGATTTTCCTAACTATTGTACAAGACTCCCTCAGCTCCCCTTAATGTTTAGCTGTGCTTTTCTGCATGTGTTTTCGTCAGCTTCTAGATAAACCTTGGCAGAGGACAATTATGATTGGCTCCTCACTTTGAGTGGCTATTCCCCTCAATCTTTGGCCCATCTTTATCCCTTAACATTTTATAGGCAGGGCACTTTGGGATCGAAGGTTTTGTGAGTAGGTTGGTGTCCCCCTTTTGTCGCTGGAAGTCCTCCCTGGACACAGGAGGTGGCCACATCAGTCTCCATATTCCCTACCCTAGGACTCTCAGCTAAAGTCACCCCCATATCCTCCCAGAAGCCTCCATATTTTCTGCTCTCAAACTTGTCCTGGAGTTGCCCTCTACAGATGTCCCTTCTCTCTCCCAGGTCTCTTACCCCCACCCCATCCCCCACTCTCCACATACCTGATCTCCAACCTATTTCCCTTTCTATTCCCTCTCCCACCCAGTTTCATCTCTTCATCAACTTCCAATACCTAGTTCTTTTTCTCTTCAAAATGAAATCCAAGAATCCTCCCCTGGACTTTCCTTGATTTTAGCTTCATTGGGTCTGTGGTTATCCTATACCTTTTACCTATTGCCTACTTATAAGGGAGTACATATTATGGGTGTCTTTCTGGGTCTGGGTTATCTCACTCAAGATGATATTTTCTCGTTCCATCTATTTGACAGCAAATCCCATGATGTCCTTGTTTTTAATAGTTGAGTAGTATTTTGTTGTGTAAATGTACCTCATTTTTATTCATTACTTCCTTGGTTGTAGGATATCTGCTTTTAAAATCTGTACATTTATCTTTGTTTTTTTAAAATAAAGTTGTTCAATTAACAAAAAAAACAGAATATCCACACACACACACACACACACACACACACACACACATACATACACACACACACACACACACACACACACACACACACACATATGTGTATATCTGTTGGGAAGTCCTGATAGGTCTTCTTTTATATGTTACTTTGCCTGTTTTTCTGTTTTTTTTTTTCATAGTGACTCCAACCATAAAACCTTTTTATTGTTATTTCATAATTGTTATGAATTAAAATATCATGATCTGATATGCAGAATATCTGTGATTTCTATGGGATTGCTAACCACAGATTGAGAACCTCTGTCTTATTTCTTATGGGACTTGGAAGTTTCTTATAATTATTAAAAGGAAACCCAGTCACAAAAGACCAGACATAATATGCAGTCACTGATAATTGGATACCAACCCCAGAAAGCTCTGAACACCCCAGAAACAACTCACAGGCCATATGAAGCTCAAAAAAAGAAAGGCCAAAGAGTAGAAGCCTCAGTCCTTCTTAGAAAAAAGTGTATAGCACCCTTTCAGAGTGGGGTACACCTAGACCTTAAATCATTAATAATCCAAGAACTAAGAAGATAGCCTTGTGGCAATTTTTGGTATTTAAAAAACCATTATGTTTAATCTATACACACCAAGAAAACTTTGACTATTTCCATGTTACATTTGTTTTACATGTACTTCATTCTCGTTGTAACTGGTAAGATTTCAAGGCAGAATATCAAATCTTTAAAAAATCGTCCTGACAAAAACATATGAAAGAACTCCATTGTGTAAATGTACCATAATTTCTGTATCCATTCATCTACTGAAGGACATCTGGGTTCTTTCCAGCTTCTGGCGATTATAAATAGAGCTGCTATGAACATTGTGGTGCATGCATCTTTGTTGTATATTGGCGTGTCTCTGGGGTATATGCCCAGAAGTGGAATAACTGGGTCTTCAGGTAGTACTATGTCCAATTTTCTGAGGAACCACCAGTTTGCCTGTTTTTCTATGTAGATTTTAATACTCTTTTTTTGTTCTGTAGATTTTCTGTTTTGATTATTATGTTGCAGGAAGTTTTTTTTTTTTTTTTTTTTTTTTTTTTTCTGGTCCAATCTATATGGTGTTTTTCCAGCTTCATGTTTTTTACTGGCATCTTATTGTTTACATTGGGAGAGTTTTCATCTATGATTTTATTGAAAATATCTTGAGCCTTTGAGCTCGGGGTCTTTTTCTTCTTTTCCTATTATTCTTAGGTTTGGTCTTTTCATAGTGTTCCAGATTTCTTAAATGTTTTGTGTCAAGAACATTTGTGATTTAGCATTTTCTTTGAGTGATATATCAATTTATCCTATCATATCTTCTATGCAAGAGATTCTTTATTTCATCTCTTGTATTCTGTTTGTGAAGTATCTGTACGTATGTTCTCTTCACTAGGTTTTTCATCTTCAGGATTCCCTCTGATTCTTTATTGCTTCTTTATGGCTTCTCTATCTATTTTCAGGTCTTCTGCAGTTTTATTCATTTCCTTCACTGGTTTGATATTATTTCCTGTATTTCTTTAATGGATTCCTGTGTTTCTTCTTTAATGGTATCTATCATCTTCATTAGACTGGATTTAAGGTCATCTTCCACTACTTTGGCTGTGTTCCAATATCAGGGGCTTGCTTTGAAAGGCTTGCTGTGCTCTGGTGATGCTATATTGCCCTTGTTCTTGTTGATCTTGTTCTTGTGCTGGCCTTTAGCTATCTGGTTACCCCAGGTGATGGCTAGATATTTCTCCTTGGTGGGTAGGCAGGGAGAGCTTTGAATCTCTTCAAGCTGTGCACCAGATATACATAAAAGTTCCGGAGGTCCTGCAGACCTCCTTGGGAGGGAAGGAGACAGAGCTCAGGGTGGGGTTGAGGGCAGCATGCAGATCACCTGTACTGACTGTGCCCCATTTGGACCTGGTAGTCAGAATGAGCATTGAAAAAATTCAGGGCACAAGATGGATTATAATCCTAAGTTTTGTATTTTTGGTTTTTGTTTTACAGTAAAACTAAAATAGCTGCAATTTGCACTATTTACCCAAAGGGTTCCTAATTCTATGAAAACTTGTTCAATTGGGCAAACATTTATTGAGAATTTATAACTGCATTTTGCAACAGAACTAAGCTAAGTAGTTTTCATATTTTTGATAGAAAAAAGGCAAGTATTCTATAATATATTTATCAGTTGTAAAGTAAAGTGGGTAATAATTTCAAGAATGCACTCAACATGGTATATCTGAGTTATAGCATGGATTATATATATCCCTATAGATTTCTCATATGGTATTTATACTCCCAAGCACATTATAAGTATAATTATATTCTTACCTATTTACCTGCTCTATCAGAATTGAGTATATTAAGTGGGGACATCCAAATAAAGCATTCTGTGTCATCACGATCATTGAATATAGATCCTGGTACTGAAAGACCAGGATAAAACCTGACCCCCTAGCAGGTAAAGTAGAAGACCCCTAGCAGGTAGAGTAGAGCCAAAAATGCAGGCTAGCCAGTTCTGCAATACTATCCTTTGATTCCAGGAACTGGCTGACCTTAAAGAATTTACGGCCTTAAGGTCAGGGTGAGTCTGTTTCAGAAACTGGCTGACCATAAAAACATAAAAGTTAAATAACACATCATAAACAATCTTGAGAAACCAGGTGTTTCCCTTATGACGTACCCCACCCCTGCCCTCAGGTTGTGGTTTGTCTTCCTTAAAAACTCCTACTCTTAGCCACTTTGGGTTAGACTCCTCTACTCCTGCATGGGATATGAGTCTCGATCCCAGTGCACTGGTTAATTAAAAAACCTCATGTGATTTCAGCAAGGACGGTCTCTCATGAGTTCTTGGGGGGTCATGTTATCCTGAGACTTGACTGAGGGTCTTCCCTCTGCGGGGGACTTTCAGTACAATATAGTCATCCAATATGTTCATGGGTAAATTTATCAGTGAGTTATTAATTTATGTGTGCAAATGAGAATGAGGTTCAGATTAAAAGATTATCCATGTATTGTTCAGAGTAACTGACAAACTGTCAACTAAATTTAGCAAAACAAAATAGAGGGAAAAGCAGGCATGGATGTTCACACTTTAAATCATAAGATTTGAGAGAAAAGGCAGGAAGATTAGATTTCAAGGATACTTAATGTAAAGCCAGCGTGGGCTATGGAATCCTACCTCAATAAGAAAAGAAAAGAAGGAAAAGAGAAGTGGACTTTAAGAAACAAAATTCTTTGGGAAGAGAAGGCAGGTAGATTTAAGGCAAACATTGTTTTCAAAAAGAATTCCAGGCCAATCTTTATTTAAAATAGAGAACATTTTGGGTGCCTCTGGACAGTTGGTGGCTGGAATTCTTGTTTCACCAGGAAAATCTGAAGCTGGCCAAGGCAGGAATCTGACCCTGGCCCTATACTCTGGGAACTGGCCCAGATTAAGAACACTTACATTTGAAGCTCACGGACAAACACTTAGAATTGAAGCTCTGGGCAGTACATTTGCATTTGAAGCTCAGAGCACATTCCGGGGAGTTAGGTGTGGCTGTCTCTTGGGACCCCCTTTTGTCCCTGATCTTCACACCTGGTCTCCATAACAATGTTTACAGGATTTTTGATTGTTAACTTGCTTGCTCCCTGACTCAGAACTGATGTTATCTATCTGCATGTAATTAAAGTGGTTTAAAAGACTACTGAATAAAAAAGGCATTGATTCAAAACACAAAACAGAGCAAAAGAAAGAAAAAAAGAAAGAGAGAGAGAAAGAAAGAAAGAAAGAAAAGAAGGAAGAGAGAAAGCAAGGAAGAAACAAAGAAAAAAACAATGTTTGCAAATTCATTAGACTGAGCTTTAACAATAAATGTATTAATTAGGAAATTTGATAGGCATAGAAAATTTTAATATTATCTTAATATATGTGTGATTGCTCTCCTAGCACTGTGTAGGCTGTGACAGGATTACCATGAGTTTGAACAAAGCTATTGATTCCAGGGCTTGCGGGATTATAGAGTGAAAACTTGTCTAGTTGAACAATAGCAGGACAAACTTTAAATTACCATGTCTGTGCATATATACACACAATTCCTGGTGATTATACTCAACCCCATAACTCTCTCTTACCCCTGTCTAAGAAACCTTTCTTCTTCCCAACTTTTATGTCTTCCTTTCGTCCACTCTGTTTAATTAGAGTTGCTTTCTGAACACAGAGAGTGGTCTATGTACTAGAATATGGACAAATTCTCAGTGACCACACCATTGAAGAAAAGAACATTCCCTCCTTCAGTCTCCATTAACTGCTAGTAGCTCCTCAGAAGGAGGTCTGACTGCAGAAGCCCCTCCCCTATATATGATAGTATCTTGTCATCCTCTTCCTTTTGTTAATTACACATAATTTGAATCTAGAAATAAAATTCATTGAGAAAATATTTCCATTCATATTTCTAATGCATATTAAATTCTTCACCTTAATCTTAGAAAATAGCAAGTGTCTCTTCCTTTTCTCTTGACTTTTTATGTATTAAGATTGTCCTATAAGAAAGTTGTGATTATAAATTCATAGAAAAAGGAAGGCTCAGATTTATTCAGAAAGAGAGAACATTCTCCCCCCCCCCCGCGTGTGTGTGTGTGTGTGTGTGTGTGTGAGAGAGAGAGAGAGAGAGAGAGAGAGAGAGAGAGAGAGAGAGAGAGAGAGAGAGAGCAGTGACACTTGTTGCATCTTTTATAAGCAGACATATTTTTAGTAACAGTGGTAGGTCATTCTTTCTGTGCTTTGTAAATGAATGAGCACCTTCTTGGGCTGATCTAAATTTGCACTGTTTTGTAGCTTCTGTAAGAGAAACTATATAGCTCTCCACATAAATTTCCTAACATGACACTTAGACCATTCAGTTTCCCAGAAAGCAGATTCTAAGAAAGCAATTAATGTCCAGATTTTTTACTGGAAAGTGTACTCAGGATCACCTCTTGTGATGGAAACCAGAAAAAGTAAGTAGCATAAGCCTTAAGTAACAGCAAGGCTGCATGAATATTACAGCTAACAATTGGCCCCACTTGACTACAAATGAGGAACCAGAGTCAACCTCTGGATCATACTGAGTTGATACAATAGAGCCAGATTTACCATATATCAGATGTGTGCTAGTATGTTGTTTGTGTCTGCTTCAGGGATGAGGAAAACAACTTTGGACTAAGAGGCTCTTTTAACTGTGTCCAAGTTTCAAATAATGCTGACACTGAGAAACTTCAGCCAGCAACACTCCAAGAAACCTGGACAAGAAGTCTACCAATCTCAAGCACGGATCTGTGCAGTATACCCCAGCTTCTATTTACACAGTAGCTCTCAATCTTTTGTCCCCAGAAGAAGTGATTTTTTAAGTTCAGCTTGTGTTCAAAAGGCCTGGAAGGCTTGCTAAAACACAGCTGGTTGGACTCCAACCAAGGAGTTCCTATTTCAGTGGGTCTATCCTAAGGCCTGAGAATTTGCATTTCTTATAAGTTCCCAGATTGAACCATATTTGGAAACCACTGTTTCATACCATCCCTATATATGCACTAAAAAAGGACATCTTAAGACTAGAAAGTAAACCTTTAGAAATCAACATATTCTTAGCTTGAAATGTGATAATTGAGCTTTGTTATGTATAAAGTACTTAATACAGTAGATTACAATTAAAAAACATTTTTGTAACTTCTTATATCTATTCATTATACTTTTAAAATACATTGAAAGTATCTTGAGGGCCTATAGGATTGCATATCCTAAATAAGTAAACTTTAAAATAATTCATGTTTGCGGTCTTTTCTTCTTAGTCAATCTTTTATTTTTTTATGATTCCCATATTTTATATTTGTATTTATCACATAAGCCATCAGTAGCCATATGGTGGAGGAAAAATAAAAAATTAGTGAGACACATTTAGAATGAATTTGAATGTACAGATAGAGAAATTAAGTACTTGACACAATTAAAACATAGGAGTTTAATGTACATGCCTTGAACCCAGGTGTGAGTTTGTAGTCATTGAAAACCCCAAGCAAGCAGGAAACAACAGTAGCATCTGTGATCCAAGAAGTTTGGAAAATAGCTCTTTTGGAGAGATTTTATGGCATTGCTTCCATTGAATTCCTTTTGAAGTATTTCCTAAATTAAAAAAAAAATATTCAGCCTAATGTCAATATTTCAAACCACATGGGTGTCCTTGAAGAAAATGGTGCCTTACTATCCTGAAAAAAAAAAGTTTCTCTGCTTCCCCAAGGGCCCAATTTACAAAGCAGAAAAGTGCTAGCAGGATTTGGGTAAAAATCCCATCATCTGGCTAGAGCCTTTTTCTCTGACTTCCTACAGCCTGCTCTGGAAGTTATTTTTGGTTACTTTTCATGGAGGAAGAAGGTGAGTGCTGTTTCTTCCCATCTAAGGACAGAGGAGCTCAGATGGATTGAATGCACCCAGCATAAAGTTGGCAACTTGAATACAGTGCACTGTCTAATCTCCTAAACTTTATTCTGCCAAGAGAGACTTTCATAACGTCATTTTATTGTATCTGAAATTGGACTATATTAAAAAATAAGTCAATGCTTAACCCAGCATTTATCTTCTAGAATGGGACAACGTATTTCCATCATGCATTTTAGGTTGGAGATAGGAAATGTCTTAGAATAAACTGCATAAAACCATCTCTTTTCCCAGTCAGTACCAGTGATATTTGGAAGCTACTCAGGATAGTACATACCTAACTCATATTCACATTCTCAGTGAATTTTGAAATTCCAATAAGCAGACAGAAATTTGGTCGTCTCTATTTGGATTGGTACTTTATTTCCAAAGAGGAAAATCGGCACTCTGGGTTAGCCCTGCAGTTGTCCCAGATTTAACTACTTTGCCTAACCAGAACCACATGGTGCTTTTTACCTGCATAGCATTAACATTTATTTAGGTGTTGCTAAATAGGTTAGTGCACATGTCATTTTTTCTAATAGTGGTAGCCTCATACACATACTTCCTTCTCTACCAGTTAATGTAGACCCAAGATTTTTATCCAGTATGAATGCTGAAACTACACGTTGAATGAGTGCGTGCTCAGCAAAAGCCTCACCCATGATGAATAAACAGCTCTTCTGGGGGCTTGGCTGCTGCCAGCTCGACAGGAGTTGTTTACTGCCTGCTTTGCACATCCCATGATAAAGTTGCTGCTAAAATAAATTGTAGTTTTGCATAATTATTGACAATCACATCTTAACAAGCAGTGTGTATCATATTCGAGTATTCAATTTTTTGAAATCCATTTTTAGCTTATGTTTAATCCCAGAAAGTGTTTGTGTAGTCGTCGAAGGCAAATAAGGCATTTAAATAGGGTACTAATTTCCTCATTGCAGACAAAATTTACCTGAATCTTTTAGATGGAACTGTTACTGCTTAAGGCAATTTTTCCTCCTGAGCTATTATTATGCAGGTCTTTGCTCAGGGCATTTGTGTAAATATCCACATTATAGGCTTTATAATATGTGTGTGTGTGTGTGTGTGTGTGTGTGTATGTGTGTGTGTGCGCGCGCGCATACTCGCGAGTGTGTATGTACATATGTATACACTTTATATAGAAATATATACAATTGTGGAAATTATACTTTTTAATTTTTATAAGGGTATTTTACTTCTCTCATTAAAAAAATGGGAAATCAAAAATGAGATGTAGGCAGAATGAACTAACATTTTTGTTAAGAATGATAAGTGGTAATATGTGAAGTTGTTCATCATACAGCACCTACTGAAGAAGAGGAAATGAGACATCAGAGAAATTAGTAACAAGGAATGTCACACAACAGGCAAAAGATACTAGAAAGTGAACCACTGTCTGATTTGTCAGTTTCTACATTTTTAACTTGATACACTTTTTCTTTTCCTTAGAAAATGTCCTTATCTCTAGATAATGCAGGATGGACCTAAGGAAGTACTTTTAACCAGATAGTATTTGGCAAGGTGATAGTAGGCACAATTGTTTCTGTGAAATGTTTTCTTTGTATCATTCTTCATTTTAGTTTGTTTTCTCCATCCTTCCAGTTTCCCCTCCAGTATTCACCTCACAAGTCCTCATTTGGATTTTCCTGATATTTTTTACTTTACTTATTTCATTCTTGTTTCTTGCCTCAGGGTTATATCAAAGATAAGCATGGCAAAGAAATGTAAGGTTTTGCTTCTGAAGACCAACTTCAACACAAACTTAAATTTGAAAGAAAGATATTTTGGAATCATTATGAACAAAATTTGTAAGGCCAAAAATGTCTCTCTCATTCTCCTTCTCCTGTGTGTGTATGCATTCTTATTCAAATCTTTATTATTCATTTTCTTGTTGGATTACCCAGGAATTAAACAAATGGCCATGAATTTAGTAAGCAAATACTCTACCATTGAGCTACATCCCCAGAACACGGCTGTTTAACTTTAATAGGTCCACTTGCATGCCTTCCTCCAGGAAGAGGCCTTTAGATTAAATAGAAATGAATATTAAAGAAAGAGCTTAATATTCTGGTTGTTGGTTGGACAGCTTCAACTGCACACCATCTTTGCTCATTTTATTGAGTTCATTGCATATTCCATGCTGATATTTGTGAATTTCATCTTCCTGTTTGTCCCTTTGCAGAGTGAGTGAGCGAGAGGCTGCTCTGGAAGAAACTCAAAGATTACTGCAGCAGTTCCCTCTGGACTTGGAGAAGTTTCTTTCCTGGATTACAGAAGCTGAAACAACTGCCAATGTCCTACAGGATGCTTCCCGTAAGGAGAAGCTTCTAGAAGACTCCAGGGGAGTCAGAGAGCTGATGAAACCATGGCAAGTAAGTTGAGTGCTTCTGATTTAGCCATTTAGTGAATCCCACTGAAGCAGTCTAAGAATTTGTACTTGATACCAACAAACTGGGACAAAAATAAAGTTGTTTTATTCAGTTTGAAAAAGTCAGAGGTAGTAAAAAAGACTCACTTAAGATTTCATTAAATAGCATGAGCTTAAAAAACATACAGATCTATTTGACCAGAAAAATACTTTCCAAAATAGCAGAGGTTTTGTCAAGCAGAAACTTAACTCAAAGAAGTTCATCACTTGGTTTATTAAATTAAAATGGTTGCCATTTTTCACTGTTTATTAATGCCTTACAGGAAAAGCATCTGTAGAAACTGTTTGTGTCATTTAGCGTTGCTAAGTAAATCAGTTTCCCCTCGTTACATTCAAATACATTCTGCAATGTTAAGCTGACATTGTGTAGATTTCTTCCTAATATGATCTGTGAAAATAAGAATGAGATTGTTAAATTTGTTATAGTTAGTGGTCGTGCAATTTTCAGACAATTGTTTTCCTGGAAGCAAAAATTATTACTTCTATGTTCATGAACAGTAAAAACAGAAGCCTAGAGTGATATTGTTTAAATGGAATCACGTTCTGTAGTTCAGAAGGTTTCAATTGCGTGTTCTTAATAACTGATGGTATTTTTCTGAATGCAACACTGCCTTATATCCATTCTTTTGTGCCTGATTATTTCCTGTCACTGGTATCTAGAATATAGTTTGACATATAATGTGAAGAATTTCCCGGACTATTTTGATGTGACAATTGGTTAATTTGTTGCTTTGGTACAGTCAGTAACAATGATTTTATCACATCTTGAACTTATTCTTTATTTAATCTTTCTTGCCCCACTTGCCTCACCACAATGATGCTAGTTTTGATTGTGCCTAAGGAGGTCATTTGAATTAAATAGTTTCCGAGTTTATCTTCTTCAGGGATCTCCATTGTAAAAGTCATACGAATCCAGATTTTGTTATTTTGGCTGAATCTGAGATGAATTATTAAATATTGATTATAGAGCTATAGCTCGTTTGGCTTATGCCATTCCATAAATAAAAAAATTATTTCACCTTATAAATAGTTACAAAGCCATAGTAAAATTTTAATTGGCACATGGATTCACATTTTTCCTGAAACCAAGATTGATAAACAGTACAGCTTTGATTGCATAGTGTTTTAAATGAATTATGCTGAAATAAAGACTGATCAATTTACCTAAATACCTTGTTGTCAGATATTTAATAGACTTCCTCTCAAACCAGTGTCAGGTGGAAGTCAAAGATATTCTCGATCTTCTATATTTGTATTTATATATACAATATCCACGTATAACTTATAGTCTTTAGAAATCATAGAATTCTGAATGATTAAATTAAAACCAAGCTATATATCATTTTACGTGTGAATAGGGAAGAAAGAAAATTTGTAGTTTGATTTTTCACTTTTCTTTCAAAAACAATTGGAAATTACTGTGAAAAGAACTATTAGCTTTCTTGTATTACTTAAAATATATGTATGTATGTATGTATGTACTTCTTAAATCTGTGCATGTTTTTTATTTCTTACTTGCCCAATCATTTTTCTCACATAAACTCCAATAATGAACCTCTTGGAATCTTTAAGCTATAACGTTGGCCACATAAAACATTCAAAATTTTGGAGTCAGAAAATATTAATTTTTAAATAAGGAAGAACTCCTTAAAGGTCTTAATGTAAAGTGATGAGTGGGTTTGTTTTGGTTGTTGTTGTTGTTAATGGCTGTTGTTGCAAACAGGTCCTTTACTTGTTGGCCACTTCATTATTTGTAGGGGACCAATACAGAACATGTGTGGGGGTCAGAGGAGGACCTTGAGTGCTTGCCCCTGCCTATCCATCTTACTTGTGGTAGGATCTCTTTGCTGCTGCTGGCCCTAGCTCAAAGCTTCTGGAGATTAATCTGTTTCTGCTTCTCATTTCCTGGAAGCATCTTGGATTTACATCAAGTTTTGAAATAGGTTCAGAGGCTCTGAACTCAGGGCGTAAAGTTTGCAGGCTAGTGCTTTCACCCTGTACTCGGGTTGTTTCAGTTACTGATTCTCAGCCTCAAACTTCCCGAACAGTAGAATTACAAGTGTATGTCGCCAGGCCTACACTGAACTATATTATTTATCAAGAGAAAAAAGATTCTTAGTCAAAGTACTAGCTCTCCCAACAGATCTTGAGTCCTTTATCTACTAAAAAATCTTTTTTCTACAAAAGCTACTTCCAATTGTTCTATATATTAAGACTGAGGCTTATTATTATAATCGCTATTACTTTCATTTCTAGCTACTTCAATATCTATTTTATTCTCTCATACTGGATTATAATTTATGGGATCTCTGAGAACTGCATATAATGAGATTCCTTAATAAAATTAGTGAATAAATTTCATCCTAAAACATATTAAAATTTCTTAGTGTATTAGTAAATAAGGTTATTTATTTTCTTAACAAAAATCAAGAATAATATTTTTTCTTGTCTACATACTATGCTGAAGACAGCTTTCTTACAGTTACTTGTGATAGTCTAGCTAAACTGTTTAAGCCATCAAACTTTTATGTAATATCATATAGATCCTGAGCAGTGAAAGTTTGCAGTTGCAAATTTATTTTAAAAGTAAAGAACTGAATTAATAATGGAATCGGATACTTTTTCTGTTCAAATATTATTTTGGACCTAAGAGAGTTGATAATAATGGTTCATCTTGTAAATAAACAAATAAGTAAATATTTAGTTAAATAAATATTCCACAAGTTTTATAAATCTTATGTGATTCTTTGTTTTAGTTAAAGTTTTACTGCTTGGTCACCATGACCAAGGCAACTCTTACAAGGACAGTGTTTAATTACTGTTGGCTTAAATACAGGGTCAGAGGTTCTGTCTATAATCATCAAAGCTGTAGCAGGGAAGGATAAAGGCAGGCATGGTGTATGAGGAACTGAGAGTTCTACATCCTCATCTGACAGCTACTAAGAGAAGACTAACTCTTCCACACTAGGCAGAGCTTTAAAGTCCACCCAACACTGACACACCTATTCCAAAAAGGCCACACTTCCAAACAGTGCCATTCTTTCTGCCAAACATATATAAACCACCATACAGACACATGCACACACCCCCCACACACCACACACACACACACACACACACACACACACACAAATGCAGAATAGTCATAAAAGAAGTCTGGAAATGGGAGGTAAATGTGGTACATCTTTTCTCTGGAGCTGCCTATCATAGCTTTTCCTAGCAAAGCATGCACTGTCTCTTGGAATACTGTCCATGGGAATTTTAGTAATATACCAGTTAAAATTTAATTCATATAGTTGAGAGAGATGATTGGAGATTAGAAATAAAATAGTTGCTATTCTATACTGGAAGTTATCTCATCTGACTTAGGGGTAAAAATCACCATTTCTATTCTAAATAATACCGTGTAGCAACAGTTGGTATACCCCAAATCTGACAAAACTATAATTGTCAGACATTACATGGAAATTTTCACGTTGAAAAATATAATATTTCCAGTAGAAGTACAAGACATGATACCTGTGGTTTCACTTGGATGTTCCAAATAGAAGTCGCAACTAAGATAACCAGTTTTACAAGCTATGGAGTCCAAAGTATACACTGCAGATATAGATATGATGCTGAAACTTTGTTCTGCAGATTAAATGTAAGACCATTATATACAACATCACAAAATTAGAGCCTTCATAGAAGTTATGGTTAACATTCTATGGCATTGAATATGGGAAATGTTACAGTCTCACTTAAGGATATGGTAGAGTTCGGTCAAATAAAAAGAAGGTGTTTGTCCTAGGATTCTCTAGAGTTACAGAACTTATGGAATGTCTGTATATATTAAGGGAATATTTTTGTAATGACTTACACCCTGTAGTCCAACTTACCCATCGTCAGCTCTGAATGGGAAATCCAAGGATCTAGTAGTTTGAGACCCGCAAGGCTAAATGTTTATGCTCATTTTCTGTAGAAGTAGGTTCCAACAGTTGTTCTGACAAGTAACTGCAAACAATCTAAGAAGAGTGAAATTTCCTTCTTCCAATGTCCTTAAGTAAGCCTCCAGCAGAAGGTGGGGCCCAAATTAAAGGCATGTACCACCACGCTTGGATCTGGTACTTGCTTTGTCGTGAGCTGACCTTGAACTCAGACATCTGCTTCCCTCAGTATCCTGGAATTAATGACCTATACTACCTTCTCTGGACCTAAGATTTTTGTGGCCACAATGCCTCAAGATCTCTATATCAATATCCAAGTCAGAAACCTGTCTTCCAGCCTCAAGATCTAGATCACAGGTGTGCCATCTATTGTAGTTCATTCAAGATATAATTAAGATGACAACCAGGAATAGCCCCACATTCTTCAAGTACAATTGTGATATCTTTGTAAAACTCTGCTGTGAAGAAGTTGCATGGCTATGGGTATGTGATTAGGAAGTAGTCTAAGAACTAAGTAAAAAATGTGCTCTCTCTCTCTCTCTCCTGTCTCTCCTCCCTTCCTCTCGTACCTTTACCCTTTCTTTCCCCTCTCCTATCCCTTTCTGGGGTGTATGTGTGTACCAACATTAGTTAACTTATTTTATTTACTTATATCATTTTCAGCATTTCACATACCAATATCATGAAAGTTCTTATATACTGAATAAAATGTTGCCAGAGAAACCACTTTGGTAAACTTTGAATTATACTTTTGAATATACCTATAAATTAAGATTAGTTTGATTTCTGATACATTATTGACATTGAAAAAAAATAGACTCTACAGTATTTCTCATACAAATCTTGACCCAGATGTTCATTCAAGGTAGTATACACAGTACCTTAAATAAATTGAAACCTCACATTTCATGGGATATTTTCCAATAGAAATAGTCTGTGGATCTCTAATTCTAAGGAAACCTTCAATATACCTAATGTACCCAATTAGCTTTCATATATATATATATATATATATATCTTTAATCTGCCTATTTGTTTCCTGGGAGCATGAGGGTGATTCTCCCTATATACCTTTTGTCTGGTGTTCTCTTACTGGTCTATATGTGTAAAAATATTATTTTCATCACATTTACATGGAAGTTGTATTCCTACCATTTAAACTTCCTTAAGTTGGAAAGTCTTTACTAAACATCTATCAGGTGCTTTAGGTATAGTTATGACAACATACTTAGAGAGAAGTGCAGCCATGTCACAAGTATTCAAAGCTGGACAGGTAGATATAGACCTGTCTGAAGGCCAGAAAATATTCAAAAATATTTTTTAACCTTGCTTGTGTATTTGGGGAGATTTTAAAAATGCTTTACTCTAAGTTAGACTTCGATGAAATTCAAGTTATATTGATCACACCATATCCTGGCCATGATTCTTACCTTCAAAGGGTGAGAAATGCTGTTTTAAAAACATTAAAGAAAGTTGTGTTTAAAAATGTGGGAGAAGAAGGTCCCAGGTGGTACTTACATAGAACTCCTGCATTTGAGAGATTAAGCCATAAAGATAATATTGAGGTCAGCCTAGTCGACATAGCAAGATCTTGTCACAATTTTGAAAAGGGCATAATAGTGGTTTATTTTGAGACAGTGAAGGAACTCCTGTATGGGTAGATAAAATTATTGCTATAAGAAATGGGATTGGGCAGACCAGATAAGAGTAAATCATGGAAACACTATGATAAAACAGAGAACTTGTTTTGTTGGTAAAGATAGATCCCCATTTTTTAAAATATATATTGCATTTAAGCATCTTCTCTCCATACCATTCTTAATCCTTTCTCCATTGTCTGGGATACCTTTCTGTTATCATTAACACTCACTGCCTTATTTTACTGCCCAACCAACAAGTCCTGGTGACACACATATAATACTTAACAAGATGTGTTCAGGATGAAGGATAAGATGCATGTTACTCTCTAGCAAAGAGGTAACACTGAGATAAAAAGCCTTAGTGACTAGAAACTGGCTTGTTCTTCCCCACACTGACACTAATTTTTAAAATTTTGAGCTTATCTATAGTCTTTGAGTTGTGACAACTTAGTGTTAATCAAATATTGCAACCAAGAAATTAATTATAAATTTTAATAAAATGGTTAAGGCAGTGAGTGACATTGGATACATGAACTCTCTCAGAGAGTTGTTTAGAAGTTACTTAGGTATTTTGCTGTACACTTTAAGAGGCAGTGATGAGGAGACAATCTGAGGTAATATGATGATTGACATCTTAACTGACTCACAGAATTCCTGAGGACAAACAGTTGAGCAGAGGAATGCCAAGAATGTGGTTTGGTTTGAGGCACCTGTGCATAATAGATGAGAAAAATATGTCCCTTGAAGCAGTTGTGAATGTATATCAAAATTGTAGAGAAATTTCTAGTTAAAGACATAAAGCTTGAAGGACTTCAACATATAAACCATAGACATCACAGAAATAATCAGGACCCATGGACTGCCCGGCAGAATGCTAAGCACCTCAGGAACCTCAGGAGCACTCTCCATCCTGAGTACACACTTCCTCTTCAGTGACTATAAGAGGGGAGGCTGCCAGGAACTCTCAAGGTGCAGGTAGTACAGTATGGCCTAAAAACAGACAGTTCCAGCCCAAAGCCAGAACTGACCCACTGCCATCATAACTCACAGCCTACTCACAGAGAGCTAAACACCCAGAAACGATCTCCATCCTGAGCCCACAGGTCCAAAGACCCAGAAGGAAGATAAGCTACAGACAGGAACAACAAGATCAGATAGCATCACAGACAAAGGGATGCCAAGAGGGAAGCTCAAGAACTTAAGCAATGGAAACCAAGACAACCTGGCAACATCAGAATGCAGTTAATAGTGGATAACCCAACACCAGAAAAACAAGATTTGAACTTAAAATCAAACTTCATGATGATTATTGAGGCCCTCGAAAGTGTATGAATAACTCCCTTAAGAATTACAGAAGTATATATATATATACTTTAAGGGCTTCTGTATGTATATATATATATATATGTATATACATACAGAAGCCCTTAAAGAGGAAACAAAAAATCACTAAAGAACTATGGGAAAACACAAACAAACAGGTGACAGAATTGAAAACAGAAATGGAAACAATAAAGAAATAACAAAAAACCTTGGAGATAGAAAAACTAGGAAGGAAATCAGGAGTCATAGATCCAAACATCACCACCAGACAACAAGAAATGGAAGAGATGATCTCAGGGGATGAAGATACCATAGAAAACATTGAAACAATAGTCAAAGAAAATTCAAAAGTAAAAAAGCTCCTAACCCAAAACATTCAGGAAATTCAGTACAAAATGAGAAGACGAAACCTAAGGATAATAGGTGTAGAAGAAATTGAAGACTCCCAAATAAAAGGCCCAGTAAATATCTTTAACAAAATCATAGGAAAAAAAAATCCCCAACCTAAAAGAAGAGTTGACCATGAACATACAAAGAGCCTAGAGAACTCCAAAGAGAGTGGGCCAGAAAAGAAATTCCTCCTGAAAAATAATAGTCAAAACAGCAAACATTCAATACAAAGAATACTAAAAGCAGTAAGAGAAAAAGGACAAGTAACATATAAAGGCTGACTAAACTGAATTACTCAACAGAGACTATGAAAGCTAGAAGAACCTGGACAGATGTCATACAGAGCCTAAGAGAACACAAATGCCAGCCCAGGTTACTGTACCAGTGAAATTCTCAATTAACATAGATTGTAAAAACAGAATATTTCAGGTCAAAACCAAATTTATGTAATAGCTGTCCACAAACCCAGCCCTACAAAGGATAATAGATGGAAAACTCCAACACAAGGAGGGAAACTACACCATAGAAAAAGCAAGAAAATAATCCTCTTGCAACAAAGCAAACAAAAAAATACCAAATAAACAAAATTCTACCATTAACAAAAAAAATAACAGGAAACAACAATCACTATTCCTTAATATCTCTTAACATCAATGGACTCAATTCCTCAATAAAGAAATAAAATATCAGACTGAATACTTAAACAGGATTCAGCATTTTGCTGTATACAGGAAAATCAGCTCAGCAACAAAAATAGAAAATACCTCAGAGTAAAAGGCTAGAAGAAAAATCTTTCCAAGCAAATGGTTTCAAGAAACATGCTGGAGTATCCATTATAATATAATATAAAACAGATTTTCAACCAAAAGGTGTCAAAAAAGATAAGGAAGTACACTTTTAACTCATCAAAGGAAAAAAATCTATCAAGATGAACTCTCAATACTGAACATCAAGGCCCCAAATACAAGGGCACCCACATTCATAAAAGAAACTCTACTAAAGCTCACAGCATATATTGCTCCACACACAATAATAGTGGGAGATTTCAGTACTCCACTATCATCCATAAACAGATCATGGAAGCAGGAAATAAACAGACACAGTGGAACAAACAGAAGTTATGAACCAAATGGATTTGACAGATATCTATGGAACATTTCATCCGAAATAAAAAGAATATACCTTATCCTCAGCACCTCATGTCATCTTCTCCAAAATTGACCACATAGTCGATCACAAAACAGGCCTCAACAGCTACCAAAAATCTAAATAATCCCATGCATCCTATCAGATGATGATGGACTAACGCTGGTTTTCAATAATAACAAAAACAAGAAGCCCATATACACATGGAAGCTGAACAATGCTCTATTCAATGATAAATTGGTAAATGAAGAAATAACGAAAGAAATTAACATTTTTAAAAATTAGATGAAAATTAAGGCAAAGCATACCCAAACTTATGGGATACAATGAAGCAGTACTAAGAGGAAAACTCATAGCTCTGAGTGCCTCCAAAAAGAAACTGGAGAGAGCATACCCAAGTAGCTCGACAACATACCTGAAAGCTCTAGAACAAAAAGAATCAGATAAACAGAAGAAGAGTAGGTGGCAGGAAATAATCAAACTCACAGCTGAAATCAACCAAGTAGAAACAAAAGAACTATACAAAGAATCAACAAAACCAAGAGCTGGTTCTTTGAAAAAATCAACAAGATCAATAAACCCTTAGCCAGACTAACTATAGAGCACATAGTCTGTATCCAAATTAACAAAATGAGAATTGAAAAGATAGACATAACAACAGAAACCGAGGAAATTCAAGGAATCATCAAATCCTAATACAAAAGCCTATATTTAAAAAATGGAAAATCTAGAGGAAATTGACAACTTTCTAGAGAGAAATTAAAATCAGGATCAGAAAAAACACCTAAAATGTCCCATAACCCCTAAAGAAACAGAAGCAGTCATCAAAAGCCTCCCAATCAAAAAAAAAAAAAAAAAGTCCAGGAACAGATGGGTTCAGGAACAGATGGGTTCAGTGCAGAATATTAACGCACCTGGATCAACCTCCACATAAAACCAGGTACATTGAAACTCTTAAAAGAGAAAGTGGGGAAGATCTTAGAGTATGTAGACACAGAAAAAGTTTCCTAAACAGAACACCAGTATCTTATGCTCTAAGATCAATAATTGACAAATGGGACTTCATGAAATTGGAAAGGTTTTATATGACTATGGACACTGTCAAGATAACAAAATGGAAACCAATAGATTGGGAAAGTTTCTTTACCAATCCTACATCTGATAGAGGGCTATTATCTAATAGATACAAAGAACTCAATATGTTAGACTCTAGAAAATCAAATTATCCTATTAAAAATGGGGTAAAGAGCTAAACAAAGTATTCTCAACTGAGAAATACAAATGGCCAAGAAGCAGCTAAAGAAATGCTCAACATCCTTAGCCATCAGGGAAATGTAAATCAAAACAACCCTGAGATTCCACCTCACCAGTCAGAATGGCCAAGATCAAAAACTCAGATGACAGCAGATGCTGGCGAGGATGTGGAGAAAGAGGAACGCTTCTCCACTGTTGGTGGGGTTGTAAACTGGTCCAACCACTCTGGAAATCAGTCTGGTGATTCCTCAGAAAATTGGACATAGTACTACCTCAAGACCCAGCTACTCCACTTCTGGGATTATACCCAAAAGTTTCTCTAACATATAACAAGGATACATGTTCTACCATATTCATAGCAGCCTTATTTATAATAGCCAGAAGTTGAAAAGAACCCAGATGTCCTTCAACAGACAAATAGATACAGAAATTGTGGTGCATTTATACAATCAAGTATGATTCAGCTATTAGAATCAATGACTTTATTAAATTGCTAGGCAAATGGATGGAACTAGAAACTATTATCCTAAATGAGGCAGCCCAGTCACAAAAGAACATACATGGTATACACTCACAGATAAGTAGGTATGAGCTCAAAAATCTCTGAAAACCCAAGAAACAATTCACAGAATTTATGAAGTTCAAAAAATAGAAGGCCAGAATGTGAATGCCTCAGTCCTTGTTAGAAGGGAGAACAAAACAGTCACAGGAGGAAATACAAGGCCAAATAGAGGAGCATGGATTGAAGAAAAGATTATTCAGGGACTGCTTCACCTGGGGATCTACCCGATTTGCAGCCACCAAACCCAAGCACTATTGCTGATGCCAAGAAGTGCTTACTGGCAGGAACCTGATATGGATGCCTCCTCAGAGGCTGTGCCAGAGTCATACAGATACAGAGGAGGATGGTTGCAGCTAACCATTGGACTGAACACAGGGACCCCAATGAAGGAGCAAGAGAAAAATTTGAAGGAGCTGAAAGTGTTTGCAACCTCATGGGAAGAACAACATTATCAACCAACCAAACCCTTCAGAACTCCCATGGATTAAAGCACCAACCAATCAGCACACATGGAGAGATCCATGGCTCCAGTAGCATATGTAGCAAAGGACAGCATTTTCTGGCATCAATAAGAGAAGAGGTCTTTTGTCCAGTGATGGCACATTTTCCCCGTGTAGGGGAATGCCAAGGCACTGACTGAGGTGAAGACTGATTGGGAGAGGGTGCACCTTCATGGAAACAAGTGGAGGGGGAGGGGGAATTTGAGGAGGATAATATTTGAAATGTAAATATGGAGAATATCCAATAAAATAATTAAAAAAGTAGACACTGTGCATACTGCAAAAACAATTTTGATAGCCTCTAACAACCATTGTCTTTATACTTCACAAAGATTTTGTGATAAACTTACAAGGTGATGAATATAAATGTATTTAAATAACTTTTTAAAAGCAAAAGGTGTTACAGTAAATATTAACTAATAAATATATTTCCTGCCCTGAGGTCTCACTGCTCAGGCCTGATTTCAGTAAGGAGTTGCTCGCACATCTTTTGCCCTGTCTGAGCTGCCCCTTCGGCTTAATTTTGTCCGAACAACTCCCTTCCCTTGGCGGTTTCAACTCTCAACCCACAAACCTTCTACACAACAGGATTGCATCAAATAGACAAAGATACAAACTGCCCCTCTGTATGAGATACTAGACCTGTAAAATCCTTAATGTTCATAACTATTTAATGCCATTCAATATCACCTGGATCTAGCTGTTCTTTGTGGACTTCCATGTTGGAGTTTCTCTTTCCCCCTAGTACTCTGACTTCTTTCTACCTCTCTGCTCTCCACTTCCCTTGCCCCGCCCAGTCACTGGCTTTCTTATATTTTACTAATTAAAATGAAAATGTCCAGATGAAGTCACCTCGAGTCTGTGACTGGTTGGCCCTTTTTGGGGAAGTGGAATTAACATTATAATATGAACCTTTGGGACAACCCACAAAAAAAGTTCTTGTTAATATTAATTATCATTAGGTAAAAGTCAAACTGAAGCTATAAATCTAAAATTTCACTCTTATAACCAATACATCAAAGTTATGTTAAGTAATAATAACTAATTTTTTTACATTAAATTATCACCAAAGTAAGTATACTTTGATTTTCTAAATATGTGATGCTGTATTATTTGCATTTTTAATTACAGAGAATGAAATTAGAGAAAGTGTGCATTAAATACGGTTACATCATTAGAAATTAACTAATTTGTGTCTCACTATTCCAGAATAGATGGAAAAAAATTGTAAAATCAAATGCTGGCAAGAAAAATATGTTTCTGGGATTTAAAATACTATGTGTCCAAGTATTTTAGTAAATAGTAATAATAACTAATATTCTTGAAATAATTACCATGACCAGACATATATGTATTAATTGCATCAATAGTACTATAATCTCATTTTCATTTTATTAGTAGTCTTTTTGTTAATGTTTTACACTCCAGATTTTATTCTCCTCTGGGTCAACCTTCCAACTGTTCCACATCTCATAGTGGCCTTTTAATTTCATTTTCATGAAATGCTTAATATTTGCAGGGTTGACCAACTGCAAACTATATGGAAAATGAGTGTTGAAATTCTGTGTGACTTTCTTACCTTCTGACAATCTTGCTATCCTGCATCTGAGCTTGCCCTGCAATTCAAGCCAAACCATAAATATCAAAAAGAATTTTCAAATCATTCACTTCATTGGAATGTATCAATTCATAGAAGCATTAAAGCTCCCTAGATATCCATTTTGTTTTACAATTTTCTTTCTAGTTTCTGCATGTGTTTCTCAGCTGAAATGTGCTCTGTGAAATCAAGTCATGCATAGATGTAAATATCTTTGCTAAGGCCTTCTTTTGCCAAAATGATGTGTGCCGGTTCAGTTATACTTGACCACTGAACAATTTCCTTCCTTTTAACTTACTGGGCTTTCAGTAAGTTCCTCTCCATCTGCTCAATGACATGTTTCGTATACATAATTTTTCTGAGGATCTATTTCTCATATTCCCTTGATTTTTTTCACCTCATTATCTCCTCGAAATAGTCAATCAATACTTCCTAAATGTCAGTTATCTGTACAGTTTCTTTCTAAATAGCCCATTCATCTCTATTAAACCAATGATTTAAGCATTCTGTTCTCTTTGCAAGATTCATCCTACATGTCTTATTGAATGTTGGAGTTGGAGTTCCTTAAGTCACATATCACACAAAAGTGCAAACTCAGTAAGATGCCATGTCTTTTGTCTCTTGGTATTCAACAATATATCCTCTTATCTGGGAGAACTGAGATCATGTATTTGCTTATACATCTTCTTTTTATGTCAATTTTACATTTTCTTTTGTGAACTCTGGATTGTGCCTACATAATTGTTTATATAGTATCATTTGGTTAGTACTATTATAATGTGTGCTATGCCTTACTTGTATCTGCTTCAACACATTTCTGTCAATTGCTTGTTCCAATTCAACCCACATATTAAAACTTCCTAAAATGTAATTTAGATGGTAACTAGTCAAGCAATTGTTCCTTTTCAACTTGCAGTTTAAAATCCCTAAAGCAAAGCCTAAATGCCAACTAGAATGTAGATTTTATGCAAGAAGAAATTAAACAGGAATTCACTTACTTATGTATTCTTGTTGTCATGACACCGTATTGTGTGTGATGGGTGTCTTAATAAATATTTATTAGTCAATTAAAGAAACACATGACTCTCTGAAACATTTTTATGATTTCTTAAAACATTAAAATGTCTTGTACACTCCATCACCTTGATGTCAAGGATTGGCCTCAAAGCTGAGTTTTAAGCTTATTCATTCCTTTGTTTTTTCATGTGTCTCTCAATTCCAACAAAATGAACATCAAGCTAGATTAGAGTTATATTTTAATAACTATATTCATGCTTGGGCAGTTTTATATTTTTATGTAATATATGCCTTATCTCCATCTTCCTTTCCTAACACAAGCTTTCCTATAAATCCTTCTTCCACATTTCTATAGAAAACTGAAACAGGTTGCTGTTTGCTTGTTTGTTTTGACACACTTGGTTTAAATAACCAGAACCAGATACGTGACCATGGGTTTGAAATGAACAATTAGAACTTGGTGCAAAACTAAGAACAATGACTACCCTTACCCCAGGAATTTTTCAGTAGCCAGTAGTTTAACAAGCAAGGACCCATGTGATTCACCTCCACCCATGACTGACTATGGACAGTGTCCGTCTTTTGCAGGCCTAGTGCTGGTAACCATTGATGCTCTTGATTACTGCTGGTTCATTCTATAATTCACTTTCTTCATCTGAGCTTCCCCAAATGCTACCTGTGAAGAAATAGTCATACTGACATCAGTACTTGTTCCCTTAGCTGAAAGTCTCCTAGTTCCTTCCTAATTCCTGTAGGCATTTCTCTGCATTATAAATAATGGATTTTTTTTCTTTGCCTCCATTTAGAAAAGCTAGAGATGACAGTATTTAATACTTTGAGGTTTGGCTCTGTAGATTTAAATCATGGTTTTAATTTCTCTTGACTATGAACTTATTTCTTAAGTGCTTTTGGATTACATTGGTATAAATAAAAAATAACCACATCTATACTTCACATATTTTATGAAACTGATATGAAGTCATATCTATGAAATTAATAAAAGGAGTACCTAACATATAGTAATCACATAATAAATATAATTAGCATGTAATTACATTTATTATTATGTTTATATGTACGAGTAAAGTTATCTTTTATGTACGTATTTGCTAATAAATTTCATACTGTTCATTGTAATCTGGGCCCCATGAGGAATACTTCTCATTTTATTTTTTTGTGAGAATGAACACGAACTGGATGAACAGAAACAAACTTAAAGCATTGGTTTCCATGAGTGCTGAAACTTTATTTAATAAGGAAAATGTTTCTTACTCTTCAGTATATTTTAGTTCCTAAATGTCAATATTGACTTATAAAAGCTCTTTAAAAATCTCCAGATAAAAAAAACAAACCTTAATCACCTATTTTTGAGAATAAATGTATCATATTGAAATTAGAAAAACAGATACTTTGTTTTACTGAGTGACTTCCTTGGGGAAGTAACTGACTTGCCATCCTTTGCTTTCAAATAGACAACTGATATTTCTGAAACCTACTTTGTCAAAAGTGGCTTATTTTTTCCAAGTCTGAACAACAGAGAAAATGACATCAAGATTTACAGAAATCTTAATAAAAATCTTTGTTTTAGTTAGGTTTGCCCTTACTATATTTTGTTTGTTTGCTTGTTTTGACTTTTTAACTATTTTTGGTTTTCAAAGACATAAAAAAATAACTGATGTTGTGTGGATGTGGGGAGGATCTCAGAGTAAAAGAATTGGATCAAAATATATGTAAAGGAATTTGATTAAAATTGAATAAAATAAAATTGTTTTAAATGAATGCCAAGAAGTATCACTGGAGAAAATTAATGAGCTCAACAAACAGTTTCTATGAACCTGGCCAAGACCCACATAGTTTTTATTCAAACATGTATTAGGTCAAGAAAAAATTAGAGCATGGAAAAACTCACGTGGTTCTCTGTCACATTCATAATTTTTTCTTTTTTCCCGAAAAAGTTTTTGAATGTTGGCTGCCTTGGGAAGAGATTTACCAGGATTGCTATATGATGTATGGTAGACATTCTGATTCCCGTTAAACCAAGAAACAATAATCAGTATTATATTTATAAAAAACCTATATTTTAAATTTATATCTTAATATTTCTTTGCTACCTTTGTTAATGCTGAAAAATAAAACATTTTAGTTATCAGTTAAATATTGACCATATTCAAAATAATAAATTGCACCCCACACAATAATAGTGGGAGGCCTCAACACCCCACTCTCATCAATACACAGATCATGGAAACAGAAACTGAACAAGGACACAGTGAAAGTAGCAGAGGTTATGAACCAATTGGAATTAATAGATATATACAGAACACTTTATCATAAAACAAAACAATACACCTTCTCAGCACTTCACGGTACCATCTCCAAAATTGACCATATAATCAGTCACAAAACAAGCCTCAAAACATATAAGATTGAAACACTCCCATGCATCCTATCAAATCACCATGGTCTAAGGCTGGTCTTTAATAACAACAAAGTCAACAAAAAGCTCATATTCACATGGAAACTAAACAATGCTCAACTTTGACAACTTCATTGACAACTTCTTTGTCAATGAAGAAATAAAGAAAGAAATTAAGGATTTTCTAGAATATAATGAAAATGAAAACACAACCTATCCAAACCTATGTGATGCAATGAAAACTCTGAGTGCTTCCAAAAAGAAACTGGAGAGAGCATACACTAGAAACTTGACAGCACAGTTGAAAGCTGTAGAAGAAAAGGAAGCAGATTTATCAAAGAGGAGAAGACAGCAAGAAATAATCAAACTTAGTGCAGAATTAGACCAAATAGAAACAAAAGGAACCAGTCAAAGAATCAACAAAACCAAGAGTTGGTTCTTTGAGAAAATCAACAAGATTGATAAACACTTAGCTAGACTAACTAGAGGGCAAAGAGAGAGTATCCAAATTAACAAAATCAGAAATGAAAGTGGAGACATAACAACTGAAACTGAGGAAATTCAAGAAATCATCAGATCCTGCTATAAAAAGCCTAGACTCAACAAAGATGAAAAATCTGGAGGAAATGGATGAATTGCTAGACAGATACCAGATACTAAAGTTAAACCAGGACCAGGTAAACCATCTGAATAATCCCATAACACCTAAAAAATAGAAGCAGTCATCAAAAACCTCCCAACCAAAAAAAGTCCAGGTCCAGATGGGTTTAGTGCAGAATTCTATCACACATTTATTGACAACCTAATACCAATACTCTCCAAACTATTCCACAAAATAGAAACAGATGGAACACTTCCTAACTCATTTTTTGAGGCTACAATAACCCTCGTTCCTAAATCACACAAAGACCCTACAAGGAAAGAGAATTTCAGACCAATCTCACTTATGAACATTGATGCAAAAAATGCTCAACAAAATCCTTGCAAACTGAATCCAAGAACACATCAAAACAATCATTCACCATGATCAAGTAGGCTTCATCCCTGGGATGCAGGGATGGCATAAAATATAGAAATTCATCAACGTAATCCATCATATAAACAAACTCAAAGGAAAAAAATTACATGGTCATCTCACTAGATGCTGAGAAAGCACTTGACAAAATTCAACACCCCTTCATGTTAAAAGTCTTGGATAGAACAGGAATCCAAGGTCCATACCTAAACATAATAAAAGCAATATACAGCAAACCAATAGACAACATCAAACTTAACTGTGAGAAACTTGAAGCAATCCCACTAAAATCAGGGACTCGACAAGGCTGCCCATTCTCCCCCTACCTAGTCAACAAAGTAGCCAAAGTCCTGGCAGGAGCAATTAAGCAGCAAAAGGAAATCAAAGAAAAACAAATTGGAATGGTAGAAGCAAACACATCACTGTTTTCAGTCAACATGATAGTGTACATAACTGATCCCAAAAATTCCACCAAAGAGCTTTTACAGCTGATAAACAAGTTCAGCAAAGTGGCTGGATATAAAATTAACTCAAACAAATCAGTAGCCTTCCTCTACTCAAATGTCAAACATGTGGAGAAAGAAATTAGGGAAAAGGTACCCTTCACAATAGTTACAAAAACTATGAAATACCTTGGTGTGACTCTAACTAAACAAGGGAAGCACCTGTATGACAAGAACTTCAAATCTCTAAAGAAGGAAATCGAGGAAGATCTCAGAAAATGGAAAGATCTCCCATGCTCATGGATTGGAAGAATCAACTTTGTAAAAATGCCCATCTTACAAAAAGCAATCTACAGATTCAATGCAATCCCCATCAAAATTCCAACCCAGTTCTTCATGGAATTGGAAAGAGCAATGTGCAATTTCATCTGGAATAACAAAAGACCTAGAATAGCAAAATCCATTCTCAACAACAAGAAAACATCTGTGGAAATCACAATCCCTGACCTCAAGCTATATTACAAGGCAATTGTGCTGAAAACTGCATGGTACTGGTACAGAAATCGGCACGTGGATCAATGGAATAGAATAGAAGATCCAGAAATGAGCCCTCATGTATATGGTCACCTGATTTTTCACAAAGGAGCTATAAACATTCAATGGAAAAAGGACAGCTATTCAACAAATGGTATTGTTCCAACTAGCTGTCAGCATGCAGAAGAATGAAAATAGACCCTTTCTTATTTCCCTGTACAAAGCTCAAAGATCTCCATACTAAACTAGGTACACTTAAACTATTAGAAGAGAAAGTTCGGAAAACCTTAGAACACATAGGCCCAGGAAATTATTTTCTTAATAGAACTCCAATGGCTTGTGCTCTAAGGTCAAATATCTATAATTGGGACTTAATAAAATTGCAAAGTTTCTGTAAGGCACTCTCAAGAAAACAAAATGACAGCCAATAGATTGGGGACAAGATCTTTACCAACATCAGATAGAGGCCTAATATCCAAGGTAGAAAAAGAACTCAAGAAGCTAGACACCAGAGAATCAAACAACCCTATTAAAGTTCTCAATTGAGGAATATTGAATTGCTCAGAAGCATCTAGGGAAGTGCTCAACATCATTAGCCATCAGTGAAATGCAAATAGAAACAACTCTGAGATTTCACCTCACACCAATCAGAATGGCTAAGATCAAAAATTCAGATGACAGCTAGCATCGATGCAAAGAAAGAGGAACACTTATCCACTGTTGGTGGGGGTGTAAACTGATACAACCACTCTGGAAATCAATCGGGTGATTCCTTAGAAAATTGGACATAGTACTACCTGAAGTCCAGTTATTCCACTCCTGCCTGGGCTTATACCCCAGAGACGCTCTAACAAACAACAAAGACACATGCACCACAATGTTCATAGCAGCCCTATTTATAATAGCCAGAAGCAGGAAAGAACCCAGATGTCCTTCCATAGATGAATGGATACAAAAATTGTGGTATATTTACACAATGGAGTACTACTCAGCTATCAGAAATGACTTTATGAAATTCTTAAGAAAACGGATGCATCTAGAGAATATCTTCCTGAGTGAGTTAACCCAGTCACAAAAGAACAGATATAATATGCAGTCACTGATATTTGGATACTAACCCCAGAAAGCTCTGAACACCCCAGAAACAACTCTCAAACTATATGAAGTTCAAGAAAAACAATGGCCAAAAAAATGAAAAATCATTATGCTTAATCTTTACACACCATGAAAACTTTGACTATTTCCAGGTTAAATCTTGTTTTACATGTACTTTATGCTCATTGTAACTAGTAAGATTTCAATGCATACTATCAAACCTTTAAAAGAATCAAGTACTGACAAAAATGTATTCATATACTTTTATGCAAAAATGCTTTTAAAATCTGTACATTTATCTTTGTTTTTTTAAAATAAAGTTGTTGAATTAAAAAATAAAATAAAATAAGGACAGTATTTTTAAATTCCCCACAGAAGGCGATATATTCTATTTTGTCACAATTAAACAGGGGATTCTTGTTAGCATTCCTATATAATCCTCCATGAAGTTTCATGTTTTACTACATTTGTAGTCACTTATTTTGCGTACTGATCTATAATTTGAGTAAAGGCCAACATGTCTTGCAAGTGTATGTTCCTCTTTAAATAATCTGTAGCAAGTCAGCTATTGCTGCTGGAGTTATGCCCTTGCCTTGGGTATGACCATTAGTCACCTTATTTGGATACTTGTCACTAATCTGAGCACATGGTAGCTCTAAGGCAATAGTTTTTTTTTTTTTAATATAGCTCCTTCCACTGTATTCCTACTTTCTCTATGTATACCCTTTGATATCTGCTGTTTCTTTTTCTTTTCAATAGACTTTTATCTATATAGAAAAGAAACTTCACATCTATTGGTCTTTGGGTTATGTTGATCTTGTTCAATGTTCTTTCTCAAGTTTTCCATCAACTCACCGAAGTTGAATAAATGATAGAAATTAATTTCCTAAATGATCAGAACACCATTCTGAATAAGAATCAAAAACTCTTCAACAAACTGAAAACATGAAGTAATATCAGCCAATTTTAGGGACATTATACCTAGCACACACAAACATATCAAACAAAATTTAACTGAGTAGTTTCTCTTATGGAAGGCCCTAGAATGGGAGAATTCATATTTCTAGAAAATAGAAAGATGATTGCCAGTGTTATGTGGTACAAAGATTAGGAATTTCTTATTTACTGCATACCTGAGTTTCAGTGAGATGATGAAAATTTTCTAATGATGGGTAGGAATGATATTTATTTGTTTTAGTTAAAGTTTGTTACTTATTCACTTTACATCCTGCTCACTACCCCTCCAAGTCACCCTCTCACAGTCTTTCCTTCTTTCCCCTCCTGTTTTCCTCTGAGAGAGTGGGGGCTCCCCTGGGTATCCCCTCCCATACACTGGAACTTCATGACTCTGTGAAATAGGCATATCCTTTCCCACTGAGTTCAAACAAGGCAGCCCAGCTAGAATATATTCCACAGACAGGCAACAGCTTTTGGGACAGCCCCTCTCTAGTTGTTTGGGACACACATGAAGACCAAGCTGCACATTTGCTATATTTATGCTCAGAAGCCAAGGTTCAGCCCATGTATATTCTTTGGTTGATGCTTAAGACTCTGCGAGCCCAAGGGTCCAGGTTAGTTAACTCACAAGGTCTTATTGTGGAGTTCTTATCCCCTTTAGGGCCCACAATCCTTTCTCCTATTCTACCATAAAGGTCCCCCAACTCTATTCACTGCTTGGCTGTGGGTGTCTGTATTTGTCTGAGTCAGCTGCTAGGTAGAGTTTCTCAGGGACAACATGCTGGACTTCTGTCCAGAAGCGTTACAGTGCATCATTAATAGTGTAAAGTATTGGTGTTTGCCCATGAGATGGATCTGAAGCTGGGGAAGTCATTGGTTGGCTACTCCCTCATTAGTAATATTTGTAAAAACTAGGAATATTTTATAAAGTCAAAATGTATATTTAAAAATTGCAGAAGTAACAGACCTTTTATGTATATTTTTAAACACGTTACAAAATTAGAAGAAATGAGTTAACAAAACCTTGGAATATGTTTTATGGAAATAATGTCATCAGAGGATATAAAACATCTTATATTGTTTCTTCTGGCTTGTGTGATTTGAGGAATTCAGTAGTTTTGGAGCTCTCACATGCATCTTGTAGAAAATATGGGAGCTAATTTTGGCAGAGACCTTTAGTAAGATGCCAGTGTAGATGCTGGTAGTTTTGTTTGTTCTAGCATTATTGGTAATTTAAAATTTATTCACTATTTTCAGAATTTTCTAAATTTCCCAAGCATGTCACATATTACTACTTCTATGCTATAAAGAACATAGCATGAAGTTACACATCTCTATGTACCTTCAAAGTAGTTACACTAGTCAGAATACACTTTCTCTTCAGTTATTCTCAGCATGTGCCAGTCAGATTTCTTCTTTAATGTCTGACTTTCTTACATATGTATACATGCATAATTACATAAGATTGCCCTTGCATATGTGCATTAGTATGTTGCATGTTTTACACATATATGTATATGTATATTTAAGGTGGAGCCAAATAAACAATGCTTTAGAAAGGAAAGACTATCAGAAAGAGAAGGGGGGCAAGAGAAGAAAATGGCAGAGCTAAACAACAAGGACATCTTCAAATTTATGTTATTTAACCATTCTAGTTCTTTTGTGCTGAATGTATAATGTATCATCTGTCTCTAGATGAGCCAGAAAATCTGCCTAGGCCTTAGCTACTTCTACCCATTTAAATCTGAGAACAACTGAACTAGGTACTAAGTGTGTCCATTTAGCTCTGGTGGTTGAGAAATTTAGAGTCAGTCAGATCGCGAGAAGGAAATAAATGGTGAAAATAACAGCTTTTCTGCTTATATTGAAGTATTTTTCCATTGCTGTCTCCATCTCCAAAAAATATCCAGTCAGGAGTAGTATTGTTTATTCCGACCACTGTTTGGGGAGAAACATGAAGGAAAGCTAAGCCAGATGGTGTGCAGAAGATTTACATTGCCATTTTCATTTCTTTCCATTTGCATATTATATAAAACTGCCCATGCTTCCATCTGACACACGATCATTAATTTAATGTTATGATCTAATGGCTCATGACATTAAATTAAGACATTAGTCTAGCATGACCGAATTATAGTACTCCAAAGGAAAACTTCTTTTGTAGATTGAATCCTACAATTTAAGGAAATAATACTACCAACTAATTTCTTATAATTATGTTTTGCCTTTGATTTAGACAATGTCTCTTTCATAAAAATACATTTTTGTTAAACAAGATCAAGCTTATAATCAATTTCTCAAAATTAGAGTTAGGAAAAAAGAAATATATTTTTATTTGTAGTAGAAGAGAGATGTGTGTTTATAGCAATAAAATCATTTTGGTTGAGGACAATAGGTGAAATTTAACCTGAAGGAAAATCATAAAATATTTGCAATTCACATTTGACTGGTGGTGGGTGGATTATCAATAAAGTACTAAGCAAATCTGTGTTCTTAAATATTCCATTTGCAACTCAGTGGTTTTTATTATTACATATATAGGATCAGGAAATGCATTGGTCATCCTAATGTCACTCAAACAAAGAATTCTTGTGAGGCAAGTTTGAGTCTGTCATTTTAGTTATTTGAATTTTACTGCACAAAGTTATTTCCAACATAAAATATTGTGTGGTCTTAATGAGATTAAAACAAAAATAATTAGTTGAATTTGTGGAAAAATAATGTAGGGAGGAGGGGGAAAACAGAGAATATGAAATAAATTAAATTTCACATATTGTCTTATCCAATAGAGTCTGATAAACCAAGGCAAAGAGGAATAATTCGGCTTTCTAAGACAAAAAGAGAAACAAGGGGTCCCTGTGTTCAGTTGAGTCCAATGGTTAGGTGCATGCCCTACCATGTTCATTATTTATAATAGCCAGAAGCTGGAAAGAACCCAGATGTCCTTCAGCAGAAGAATGGGTACAGAAATTGTGGTACATTTACACAGTGCAGTACTATTCAGCTATTAGAAACAATGACTTCATGAAATTCCTAGGCAAATGGATGAAACTTGAAGCTATCATCCTGAGTATGGTAACCCAGTCACAAAAGAAAACTCATGGTATGCACCCACTGAAAAGTGGATACTAGTTCCAAAAAGCTCGGCAAGAAACAATTCACAGAAATTATGAAGCTCAAAGAGAAGGAAGGCCTAGGTGGATGCCTCAGTCCTTCTTAGAAGGGAGAACAAAACACTCATGGGAGGAATTAATGGGACAAATAGAGGAGCAGGAATTGAAGAAAAGATCATCCAGAGATTGTCTCACCTGAGGATCCACCTCATATGCAGACACTAAACATACACACACTATTGCTGATGCCAAGTAGTGCTTACTGGCAGGAACCTGATATAGATCCCCACTCAGACACTCTGCCAGAGCCATACTGATACAGAGGAGGATGTTTGCAGATAAGCATCACACTGAACACTAGGATCCCAATGAAGGAGCTAGAGAAAGGACGGAAGGAGCTGAAAGGGTCTGCAACCCCATGGGAAGAACAAAATTATCAACTAACCAAACCCACCAAAGCTCCCAGGGACTAAAACACCACCAATGAGTTGTTATGGAGAGACCCATGGCCCCAGGTGCATATGCAGCAGAGGACAGCATTTTCTGGCATCATTGAGGGGAAAGGACTTTGAGCCAGTGAAGGATGGGCTTGTTTTCCCAGTGTACGGGAATGCTAAGATAGGAGGGAGGTTGGGAGAGGGAGCGCCTACATAGAGGCAATGGGAGGGAGAAGGGGGATGGGATTGGTGGAAAGGGGATAACACCTGAATTGTAAATATAGAGAATGTTCAGTAAAACCTATAAGATAAACAAAAACTATTTAGGAATTCTAAACAAGCAGTAAGTGGATTTTCCTTGAAAACAACTATATGTATATATATTGACTTCATTTAATATTAGACATCTTCAGTTTTGAAAAGGGTATTTCTTTACTTCTCTGAACTTCTGGAAATGATGTAAGAGAATAGCATTGATTTGCTCTGTCACGTTAGTCAAATCAAATTTGGTTCCAAAAGACATTATCTCATTAATTCAGACACATTTGCAATGGTTCTTACTAATATAGCCTTAAGGTTAATTAATGACATAAACCGTTACCAGGTGATTAAGTCCAATTATAATTTTTACTAATTGCAAAAGAAGATAAAAAGCATTTTAAAATATCACAAGTATGATTGAACAAAATCACAAAAGATTGATCATCTGCAGTTTATTGATTTCAGTAGACAAGCTTTCACCAATATCTGTAGCAACCGTAACACTGACATTTTCTTTTTCTAGTTTAATTTTTGTTTTTTGAGAATTTCATTAGTGCTACATTTACATCATTACTATAGCTCTCTCACTCTTTCCCACTCAACCCTACTCCCACACCCTCAAAAATTGTTGACCACATCTGTATTTTTGGTATATATTACTCACACACACACACACACACACACACACAGAGAGAGAGAGAGAGAAAAAGAGACAGAGACAAGAGACAGAAAGAGAGACAAGAGAGTCTCTTTAGTGTTCATAGGTATATGTGTTTGGGGATAACCACTTGGAATTGGATAAACTCTCAGGGAACTAGAACTTGGAGAAAACTAACATTATTGATTTCCTACAGTTCTTTATCTACTGTTGAGGCCTTGTGAAATTCTTCCTGCTCTGGTTGGAAGGCTGACTGCTGTTGTCACTATGCATTCTTGCATAGGTGACAATACTGTTAAGATTCTATGTGTGAAGTTCACTGTCTTTAATAGCAAACACTACATAGTAGGAAGTATCCTGGTTTTCAGGCTTTTGCAATCGTCCCCTTCCCTCTTCCATGGTGTTTCCCAAGCTTAAATGTCCGTGTTAAAGGACTCTGTTGTAGATATATCATTTGGGCTAAACAGCCAGTCCACTATTTTCATTAGTTGATTTCTGTAATGGTCTCCATATGCTGAGAAAATAAACATCTTTGCTGAGAAGTGAGTGCTATACTTTTTTTTTCTTTATCTGTTTTTATTTTTGAGTTTACAATATAAATACAACATTTTTCTTCCCCCGTCCTTCTCCCAAGCCCTTCTCCCAAATAACTCCTTGCTTTCATTCAAATTCATGGTCTCTCTCTCTCTCTCTCTCTCTCTCTCTCTCTCTCTCTCTCTCTCTCTCTCTCTCACACACACACACACACACACACACACACACATATATATAATGTTAAATGTATTTATGTGGATATAAATACATAGTAGAAATTGCACTGACTCAGGACAATGGCAGTAGTAGGCTCTCCTCTACGGTCTATGGCCTCATCAGCCATAGAATGTTGGCTAGATTTACAGTAAATTCTCTCCTACCAAGTGAGCCTTAAGTCATATTAGATGGCTCTTGGTTACTCTCAAGATAATAGTGCATTTTACCATGATGTTTTGTGATAGTTTGTAGGTTTTACACATAAGTAAGTCTATTGCTTGTTTTTTCTCCCTTGGGTGATTGAATAGTACTTTCAGATACTTTGAATGCTAGTCTTCATGGAAGAAGCATCCAGGTAATTTCCAGGTGAAGTTTTCCAAGTCCTCTGTTGGAAGCATGTGTTGTTTTCAGCAAGAGAGACTTACTTTCAAATACTGAAAAGCAGCCAAGGACAATGTTTGGGATTTCTCTTGGTATGCCACTGACCAACATTTTAAAGGAAAGTTTCTCATGACTAACACTAGAGATTTTGTTAGTCTATGGCATAATTCCATTGTAACTATTTTGTAACTAAGCTTATACAATAATGTCTTGGGAGCATTCTATCTTGGAATGGGGAGTGAATACAATACTGAGGAAGGGAAAAAGGAAGATAAAGAACAATAAGGGCGTTTCAAAAAGCTCAGACCTTCTTTTTATTACTGCAGTAGCCAATGTTATAGCTCTATATTTTATATCAATATTCTTTTTTATGTACTTTATGGTCTAAAGAGTAAATATACTTTAATTTTCTAGAGAAGGTATTTGAAAGAACAAAGGAAAATTTATGTGAATTTGCATGTTATACTACATTATCTGTTTTGGTTATCTGGAGTAGTTAAGTAATATATTTTTTTCAGAACATTTAAAATAGCTTTAATTTAGTAAAATATAATCTGTAAAGATAACACATATATTCTGGTAATCAAACTGACAAATCTTAATGGCTTCTTGGATAAAGACAGAAGACAATTACTGTATATATATGTGTGTGTGTATATATATATATATACATATATATATGTATATATGATATATTGGAATTTTCTAGGATAACAGAGGGACAATATAGAGAGAAGGAAGAAGGGAAAGAGAGACACAGAAGAGAATTGACACATGTAACTAAACACTGTGAAGCCCCAAGATTTGTTTTCAATATATGTTTCTCTCTCAAGTCCAAGTGCAAAAGCCTAAGAGCCAGAAAAGCCAATAGTATAAGTTTTAATTCAATCCAACAACAAGGCTCTAAAACCCCATCTAAAATTACATGCTATAAAACATGAGTTTGTAAATATCCTTTAGGACTGATTATATCATAACTGTGACCAAAAACATTGTCATAAAACATCCAGAGCAATGTTTGACAAACTTCTAGGACCAGTCATGTGGATTTTAAAACTTAACATCATTTAAGTGCCTGCATTCCTTAATCAAGGAGCTATGTCCAATTAGCTTCTGCTTGCAAAGGGGAAATTAGGTCCACTGTGGTCAAAAGACACTGGTATATTAACCACGAGTTAAGTAATATATTAAAGGAAAGGATTCACATGAAAAATCTTGAGACTCTCCTGTTATATATCATGACTTTTATTCTGATAGAAGTAGAGAGCAGGAAAAAAATGAAATCTGTCAATATTGTGAATGTATAATCAATAAAAGTGGCAAGGGGACTGAATCATCTCAAGAGAGTGACTGGAGCCCTGAAAATTCTCAATCTGCACAGCTGATTTCGAGATGTATGCAATCTGTTGATCAGAATTCATTTATGAATGCTCTCTTCCAGAAACTGGTTTAGTGAAAATTTCAAAATATTTTTCTCCACGTGAAAAAGGAGAACTACAGACCCGAAAGACTAATTTTAAGAGAAAAAAAAAACATCTTTTTTTTTTTTACCTTAAGAAAAGAATAGTTTCAATCACAGTATTTATCTGTTTATTTTGTGTGCCTGTTTGGAAGGTATATGTCCTATGGTCCAGAGAAGATGTAACTGGAGTTGGCTCTTTTCTACCATTTGGATCCTGAAGATTAAATTCACAGTGGTGGGTGTTGTGTCAAAAAATTGGGTACAGAGCTAAACAAGAAGTTCTCAATTGAGGAATATAGAATGGCGGAGAAGCATCTAAGGAAGTGCTCCACATCCCCTCAACACTCATACTTTACTTCTATGTATAACATAGTAGAATATTTTATCTCTTTTCAGTACTGTTTCAGCTTATAGTTTTAGTCAGGAACATAAATGTGACAATCAGTTTGTAACTAAGCACCGAGACATATCCACATTACCTCCACTTTTGCTACCACACCCTTTGCTTGTTGGAAGATACCAAATGATGCATTCATGTCACGTGTTTAAATTGATTCAATTAACAGACAATTTATTTGGCAAATGACACTTATTAATGTTTAGAAAATTAATACATTTTAATCTCACAAAATTTTATCTACTCATCTTTTCAAATTCACACAATTATTTGATCTTGCTTAAAATCTCAAATTAGTGGTAATGATACAATTTATGAAAACCTTGGTATTTCTTACAGAATCTGTTGTTTACTAAGAGTGAGACTAACAGACAATGGCTTAAGAATCAAAATCAAGTCAGTTAACCCTTTTCCACATCTACAAGCTGCAGAGCTGACTTAAAAAATGGCCAGGCCTATACATTGACACTTCAGTCCCTTGACTGAGAGGGACAGCCCAACCATTTCTTTGTTTAGGGGTTGCCTACATCTGAACCTCCCATTTCTCAACCAAATTTCTTGAATAACGCCCAAGTCTGGTATTATTATTAATCTTTTCAACTTAATTAACCTTAACTTCAATGTATACCAAATTTATTAAGGTAATTATAAACAATATAGTCCTAATCTTGCCTAAAAGGTTTCCTTAGGAACTACATGCTGGAAACCCACTAAAATGCACCTTTTGCTAATGGTTCTGAGTTAGCAGCACCTGTACCTACCTGAGGTTGACAGAATCCTATCTCATGATATCTCAGGACATCTTCATCTTTAAACTCATTTTTCTCCTTGATATGATATTTTTAAACTTCATTGTTTATAACTATTAAAGCTCTGAGTAATGAATTATTCAAGCCTTTAAACTTAGATGAATGAAACCAGTTCTACCATGTTCTAATCTTTGAGTAATACCTAGACTTCATACATTTATTTGATGCTTTAAGGAAAATTTTGCCCAGCAGAAGTTTGGTCACAGGGTTATTTGTATAGCATATCCAAAATAATTAATGACTTATTGGTTAAAGGGGGGCTTCCTAAAATAATTCAGTGTGTTCTTCTCTTGGATCTTGGCACAGCATTACCCATAGATTATGGACTCTAAGAGCTGAAAACAAAATATTGTAATCATTGAACTACTTATCTGGTAACAAAAATAAAGTCATAGAAATACACTATATAGTATACCAATTTTGTGAGCCTCCAGTGCAAGAGAAGTAATTGCTAGCTTTCAATTAGTTTGATATTAAGAAATCGCTTCATTATGTCCTCAGTCAGGCTCCATACTTTCTTTAGATATCCCATCTTAGAAAAGCTATTATTTATGCTCAGACACAAAGGAAGCATTTGACTAAGCCATGAGCTTGGAATTCTGCCAGCAAAACTTTATCTCTTAACTTCTGTAAATAGCTCTAAGTTGGTGGGAATGAAAGAAAACACTTCCAACATGTAGCAATTAGCATAAAAAGGACTCTTTAGACATGATGGAAAACAAGAGAGCAGCCATTTCATTACCACCCTTCAAAGACAGAAGAGAAATGCTGTGAGCTCTCTCATCACTTTCTCCTTCTTTCTAAACAGGGGCTCCTTCTGTTTCTGAGCAAGATCAATTTGAGAGTCCAATTTTGTTTTGAACTTGAACTTAGCATTTTGAAACTATTTCCAAAAACCAGTGATTTAGTTCATTAGCATACCATAGCAGGCCATTTTTCTAAGATTGTATGCTTGAGTTTGCTTAAAACATGTGAAACTATCAATTAATGAATTAAACTAGGTTACTATTTTGCTTTTTTGCTTGCTTTTTCTAACTATTGCCCCAAGTCACTCATTGGGACCTGATCCTTATACTTTGCATTAATATGAACTTTGTTATGAGAATATTTTCTTCAATTTGATTGGTGTAAATTCTGCAGTTTCCTGTTTTGTATTGCCTTAGAAACACAGTTAAGTTTCTATTATGTATCAGTTGATTTGTGTGCATAATGAACAATCAAAAATTAATTTTACAGCTGTAATAAAAATACAACATATGAGTTTTTGTGGGTATGTACCTTCAAAGTGTTTAACTAGTGTTAGCTCAGTCTGTTCTGGTTGCATATACTGTGTACATGCAGATCAAGTTTGGTTCTACATTAGAGATTCATTAAGAATCATGCAAGCAGGGATATCAGCTATTCCCAGTATGATCTTTTTGTGGTACACAGAGAAACCCAAACTCCCTGCTTTTGTCTTATTCGTTTATATACTGCAGGCAATGCTTGTCAACCCAGATACAAGGGTAAAGGAGCACTTTCCACCTGTATCAAGCCAAGTCAGGCATGTAAATGTGTGGGATTATCGGGGGAATGAAATAATCAAGGCCAGAAATTTAATATTTCTACTCCATTAGAGATCATTTTAGTGAATTATTTAGCCTAGAATGATAACTAATAAATAACTACTATGCATCTATTGTGAAGATCCTTTGGATTATTATTTCATTGTCTACCCTAAACCTTTTGTAGCCAAGAAGCATCCATCAAATTAAATGAATGGTTTTCCCCCTAGTGATTCAGCATGTGAGATATGCAATATCTAAGAATTCAAATGTTTATGTGTGAATTTTTAATTAAGGATCCTGTTTGGTAACCCTTCAATGAAACACTCAACATTACTAATTATGCTGACTTTTGACCTAAATTTGCAAGAAACCCATTAATGATAAGAGCCTTATAGTATTACATTTTACAACCCATTTATGTAATATGGTTGAGAAAGTGCAAACACTCCCATTTTTTGACTGGCACATGTGTGTAATAAAATTATTTAAAGTGGAGCAAGTATAAAAGGCTTCAAAAGAACCTCATAAGGAACCTGTGGAACAAGAGCCAGCAAAGTGCAAACAAGTACACACCACATTTTGTTTTTCACATAAAGGGTGTTACCAAGAAATGACTCATGCTGTGGAAGCACATTACAATATGGGTCATGAGAATGAAGGTCAAGGAATGAAGTCCTTCACAATGAAGAACTATTAACCGCTTGGCCGGACATTCTTGTAAAAAGAATTCACTAGAAATGAAACAAGAAGCATTAAAGTTTTTTTTTAAAAAAGAAGCTTATGTGTAAACTGACTTAATAAGAACAAGTCGTTTCTGTACAGCAGTGCAGCACATTACCTTATATGCGATCCCGGAGTATTAAACTGTGTCCTGTTGTGTGTCCATTGAGAGAATGTTTGAAGAATTTTGTAAGAAAATCACCCCATCAAGTAGTATCATGGAATATTGTTTTAATGCTTTACAAAAAGCATTGTCCACCTCAATAGTAAGAAAGTTAATATTGCAGATTAATTTCTAGAATATATTTTAGCTCAGGTGTCACTTCTGATATATTTAAAAGCTTAAGAGTTGATGCAGGGCTATCTTTATTTCTCTAATTCAGAAGATGATTATACTTTCTGGCCCTTTATAGGACTAGCCTCTTTTCAATTAATTGCAAATTGGGAATATTTATAGTGATCTTCAATAAACACTTTATTTTGAAATATTGAGGCATGTCTATGGACAGTCAGTTATATAAAAAGTGGTTAAATTTAAGAACCCAATATGATTACTTATGAGCTCTATACCGTACATATATTGAAACTATGTAGCATAACTAATGCACAGCTGACATAACATAACCATCTCCATCCTATACTCAGGATGAGGCATGCCCATTGTTTGCTGCCAGGATATGTACAAAAGCACAGTGTGAAATATCTGTAGTTCATACCAAACAATCACACCTCTGTTATGATGGCACTGATACAGTAACTGATCCCAGGAATCCTTGAGCTACTACTAGATCTTCTTTACTGCCCAGCTGTGATGGTATTTCATTACAAGTAATAGATATCACATTAAAATTAGGTTAACATTTTACATGCCACAGCTTTTTTCATTAGATAGGCTTTTGTTAATGTCAACTATATCTATATAGGCAAAGATAAATGTGTCATTTGATGTATTGGAAGTTGTAAATACAACATTGCTTAAATAAGACAAAACTCATAAATATATTTAACCAAAAAGCTCACTCACCCCACTGACACTCAAAAATGTAGAAGTGTGTGTTCTAGACTGTTCTCCACCTAGACCTTCATTAACCACCATTGAATAACCCATCTCCTGGATCAATAGTCAGTGTCTTGTGATGGATCATTAAAATCCCAGAGAAATTCTCATAGAGAAATCTGGCATCTGTGTTTCTTAGGATCACTAAAATATTATATTAAGAAAGAATATGTAAAGCAAGACCCTGGCTAAGTTCAAGCATAAGTTAGGCTGTCATTTATATATAGATGATATTTGTGAACATTATGCTGCTATCAGGCTAGATTACTTAAGTTTTGAGAAAAGTGTCAGGAAATTGAAAGAGTCTTGAGAGCAGAGCGAAATCCTGGAAATCAGTGGAGTCAGGACCCAAAAACTAAAGACATTGCTATTGTCTTTTTAGTTCTAGCTTTCCTATAATCGGGAAGAAATAAGCTTTCCTTATCCATTGAAATACCTTCTTCCTAAATAATTCCATTTATTACCTTCTCTAGAAATAGCCAGACTTCAAAGTATTTATTGACTATCACATATATATCATAAAGCCTAATGCTATGATGCTAAGGAAAGAGAAGGAACTTGTAATTCTTCAGATCTCCAATTGAATAACCTAAAGTTAAACCAATTTGGGAAGAACATTATCCCTTTGAGACTCCAGATCTCTTGATTAGAAAGTATTAAACATTTTCAGTAACTAAATAGATTAAAGGGAATTCAAGAACGCCTCTCAGAAGTAAATTTGGATTAGTCTGGCAAATTTAAGACCTTAAATGGAACTTTTAATGATGAAAAGAAGGAGAAAATGATAATTGCATCATTCCTAGAATCTATGTTTACCACAAACACTTCTTAATCACCTCTGGGGTATATTTAGTGCTCAGGATTTTATAACTCAAGAAAACCTTTGCACACATCCAGTAAAGTTCTTCTTTCAAAGAGCATTTTATTTTTGCATTTTTCTAACATATTAAAATCCTGCATGAACTGCAGCTGTAAAAATCAGATATTTTCTCTTTGAATATTTGGTTTTACCATCTCTTCATGCTAAATGTTATAAATGTTCATTATAAAAAATGCTTTATTGAGAGTTAACTTCTATCAAATTTAATGGTTTATGCATCTCTCAGTGGTAAGGATTTTCTTTGATTTCATCCATTGGTAGATACTTCTTAGTTGTATTTCTCATATGTAAACTACTACTTATGATCATCTTCATACGACTATTTCAATTTTTATGAAGCATTCTGCTTAATACCGATGTCAGGCAATCACCACAGCACAAGGTATTTTCCTTATGCCACTGTATTAACTTTGTCTTATTTTGTTGTTAATTAAGATCATTAATCATTCTGTTAGCATTATTTACTGTCCTCCTAAGTGGTTGTGTGATTGCTATTCAGCAAGGCATTGTGCTCTTCAAAGGAAACAATTGAAATCTACAGAGTGTTTCTCCATAGGAGTTTAACATAGAGAGGAACGTATATACATTTGAGTAACTTTATATCTTTATTGTCATGCACCCACGGAACAGTCGTGCAACAAACAAACAGATTCTTCTGCTGAGCAGGGGACTTCTTGAGCAGGAAACTTCTCTCTGAGCCGGGGACTCCCTACCAGGGTCTACTGTATAGGCGACCTCTCACGAGCGATCTCTCTGCCCAGTCTCTCTCCACGTGGGATCTCTCCGCAATCTCTCTTACCGAGTCTCTCTCCACGTGGTATCTCTGAGCCATCCCTCCACGTGGGGTCTCCCACAATCTCTCCACTGTCTTCCTCTCCTTGTGGGGGAGAAAATGCACTGCTATATATGCCTAAGAAACTTGTGTTGCTACCTGATTGGTGCATCCTCCTGTAGCTCAATCACGTGCCCCAAGAGTGGGCTGTGACTTATGTGGTTGCCAAGCAACACGAGGAGAAAGGTTTTTGTAGGCTGAACAATGGGCAGGAAGCTGGCGCCATCTATTGGCGCCAACAGCTTCCTACACTTTATCTTTATTTTAATAATTTCTTTTATAATGTAATTAATCTTGTATACTTAATTGCATGTAATTATGTAAATACTAAACTGTTTCTTTTTAAACAATTCTATTTTCCCTTTTTATTAGTCTCTCTCTTGGTCACTAGCAGGATCATTAAAAACGAACAAGCTTTTCAACATATGAGAGGGAATGAAACTCAGAAAGATAGTGTACTGTATCTTGGACCAGGCCCACATCCTTCTGATATATATTCACAAATCAGCTTTCATGATAGTATCACTTACATGGATGTAAGGATGTTCTTAAAATATACTGTTTATTTATCTCATCTTCACCTTCTTTTATGTTCTCCTCCAAAGCACTTCTTCAATTTCTTTTCCACAAAATATCCTGCATTAAATTGAGACACTGGTCTTTTTCTCTCACTCTTCATTCTTCAGAGTTGAATTAGAGAAATCAGAAGTCAGATAACCAGAAAATCTCATCCATGAATGGTGGGTGGCCCATATCGAGCATTCAGATGGTAGAGGATGCCTGGCCTCTATAGTAATATGACAGTTAGGGCTACGCAGAGAGAGAAACAGACCCACAGACGACAGAGACAAAGACAGAGACAGAAATACAGAGACACAGAGAAAGAGGCACAGAGACAGAGACAGAGTCTTTTTTAACAGCATAAAATTTTCTTTGGCATATGCTAGGTACTCCAAGTTGACAGCTTGGTGTAAACAATTTTATGTATTTGGCAATTTTTAAATTTAGAAATGAACTAAAATGTAACATACGTTATTAATACATATCTCTAATTCAAACCGACATTAAACATGTCCTTCTGAGCCTCTTCCACTTCTCAATATCATGCACAGCATTTTTTCACAGCACCAGATTATTTCTTTCACAGGAATTTCTCGAATGGATAATCTGTGGTAGTACTTAGGAAAACAATTCCACTCTGCGGTGACTCATAGCTAGAGTCTCCCACATGCAAAGACCCTAATGCTGATCTATATGCCTGACTGCTGAATATGGTTCTTATTGCCTTTTGCATCTATTTTCTCCAAGGAACAGTACTGAGATTAAGAATAGTGTCCATGTTGGTCTCTCAGTTCCATGATGTTGCTTAGCACATAAAAACTACCTGCAGGTCTTGTGAATGGTCCCATATCAAAAGAGTCTGATTCTATGTTTTTGAAAACACAGAAATAAAATTGCCAGTCTGTTGAACATATTTTGATGAGTAGGCCTGTAGGGTGTAAGGAAATGTATAGTATGAAAGAGAATGAGCTTGTTTCATGACAAAATAGTAATATTTCAAGTTTAAAACTAGTAAGGAAATGTTCTGACATCTAATGTTTGGATGACAAATATTTGATATATATAGCATGGCATATGGACTATATCATACATAATATAGCATATAGCTGTATAGAGCTAGCTTTTCAGTGACCTCAGAATTCTCAGAGGTACGCCCATAACTCTCTCAGGGAAATATGCCTGTCTCTTGATTCTGCTGTGACATTCTATTATGATGAAGAAACCGACGTTCAGACAAAAAGATCTTATAGCCTAGATGTTTTAATTGTTAATTCAGTTTTCATACATCTTAAGATAAGCTGTAATAGCCACTATCAAATGAGAATGTCCATGATATGCTAAGCAGTATTTTTATTCTAATAATAAAAGCACAAGTGAAATTAGCCAATAGAGATTTTTTTGGGTAAGCCATAGGATAACTTACTAAAATATATCATATTTTTGTTGTTGTTTTTTACGGACTTTAACTACGTATATTTTCATTCAGTAATACATATTTTCCACTTAATCAGCATTTCATTATATTAGCTGTAAGTACAGAATAATTGAGGACAGTCTGACAAATTGAACTGAACCAGAAACATAAGCTTTTGTTTTCAGTCCTTGGAATGTTGAGACTATCTGTCTTCATTAACTTTTGCCTTCTGCTAGTGGGTCCTCTCATTTTATTATAGCTTGTAGCATTGTAAATTAATTTAAAATGAAAGGATAAAAATGCTGCTTTTAAAATGTTTCTCATTAAATTATGGAAAACATTATAATAGAAAAAGAAAAAAATGTCTCTGGTATAAGGTTCTGTTTGCTCAGTTGCAGAATTAAATGTAAATTATTTTATGGTTAATGCAAAGGTAATATTATTGCCACTATATTATAAAGTACATGAGTTCCTATCTCTAAAAAAAAAAAAATATATGTCACAGGTCCTTTGAAAGTGAACTTTTTTTCCTTCTAGTTCACTTAAATTCAAGCTGAACTCAAGTTTTACGATTGTCTTCTTATTTCCAATGATTGGCCCAGAGTCATACTAAACAGTAGTAAATAAATTCTGTATGATTATTTTGTTCAGAAAAATAATTATATGGAAGTACCTCTTAAATCTGGAAATGAATATACTGCTAATTATTGGAAAGTACTATTTAATGTTATCTCTATGGTTACGCCCTCTTTTTTATATTTTTCATTGAAAATAGTCTCTACAGAGGGAATGATATATTGCTATTTAGTAGTACTTATTACAATGAAACCAAAAGCAGAAAAGGCATTGTCCTTCCCTCCCTCCCTCCCTCCCTCCCTCCCTGCCTCGCCCTCCTAACCCCCTCCCACAGTGTGTGTGTGCGCGCACATACTTTCAAGGTCCCACTTTCAGTCTTTTTTCTCATTCTCAAGGCTCTACTATAATTTCATAATAGCCAGTATTCAAGTTATAATTAGTGCACACCAGCTAATGACGCTCAACTTCAGAGACTTCTGTTCCATTTTCACTCTTTCTCTATAAACTTCTCTGTTTAGGCCATATGGTTAATAAAGATAAGCTCAAGTAAGACACTCTGGCTAAGTTCTTCCTAATTGACTGAGCCTTTAACACAGCACTTCAGTAGTATCTTACTGACTGCCACACACGTTTCTAACTCAGCATGGTGAAAATAAAAATCTCCAATACAGCTCAAATCTCCATTTCTTATTTCAAAAAATGAGTGCACAAATATCTCATTGCTTAAGCCATAAACCTTTGATCTGCATGAAAATTCCACCTTTCAAACACAATTGACTCAAAATATTGCTAATTTCACCTCCTACAGATGATAAAATAAACCTTTTCTCTATGACAATGACCCACTTCCGGCTGTCATTACTGTGGAATAAAGCCCACATAATTAAAATCTCAGAGTTTTTGTCAAATTTCTTTGTGTATTTATGATCCTACTTCCTCATAAGATTTTATTCTTTATTTTCTTAAGGTAACTGAAAAAATTGAGTGAGTTTACGACATATTGACTTCATTTTGCAGAAAACCATCAATGAATAGTGATTACTATTATTGTTTTATAGTGCTATGACTGTTAAATCTAGCAAACTGTGGACAGGAAGAAGCTCTGTTTGCTGGAGGTAAGTGACAGTTTCATAGTAAGAGTTATTATCTGACATCATTACAAATTGATACCTTTATATCCTTGCACAAATTCCTGGAGAAACATTAAAATAAACTGCCACTTCCTTGAAGAAATATCCAGTTTTGTACCTGACATAATCCTTCCATGAACCTCTGTGTTCTATTGTATATGAATAATACATGTAGCCAGTAGTCAGTTCCCCTCCATGGCCTCTGTATCAGCTCCTGTGTGTAGGTTTCTGCTCTCATTAAACATGGCCTCACTCAGATGTGAAGTAAACTCTTTATTCCCCAAGTTGCTTTTGGTCATAATGTTTTGTAACTGTAGTAGAAACCTTAGCTAAGAGAGCCACAAAAATACTCACTTTTTATAGAATACTCATTTATACACACATCTGAGTTTACTATTTAATAGTCTAGCAATCTCATCCTCAAGTAATAAGGTACATCTTAAAATGGTAATACATGCAGTTAATTTAGTGATGTAAGCATGAAAACAAACTTGTCCTTATTAAAACAAAATAAGGCATGTTACTTTGTAATTCAGAGCACTGAAGTAGCCAAATGCCAGTGTTTAAATGTTGCTTTTGTTTCTTCTGTTGAAGGAAGGAGATGAAAGCTGTACAGAAGTTGTGCAAACACATGGCTTTGGCTGAGCTGAGAGCATTTCCTTCTCCTGCCCATTCCTAGGGCTCCATGTAGAAGCTTCTAACCTCCATACACTCTAATCTTCCAAGCTCTGGTTCAATCTGCCTTCTTTCAGCTTCTGACTGCATTGTTCCACCTGACCTTACTAACTTTGGCTCCTTCTTATGCTCTTGCTTATTCTGTCTTGGCCTGTGTCCACCAGATTCTTCTCTCTGTAACCAGTATCTGAAAAAGTTTCCTGGTAAAACTGCCATCCACACCCACCCAGCACATATCACACCACACCCCCCCACTCTCTCCCTCCCTCCTCCTCTCTCTCACTCCCCCCTCTCTCACTCCCCCATCTCTGTCTCTTTCTGTCTCTCCCTCTGTCTCTCTCTCTGTCTGTCTCTGTCTGTCTCTGTCTCTGTCTGCCTGCCTGCCTGCCTCTCTCTCTCTCTCTCTCTCTCTCTCTCTCTCTCTCTCTCTCTCTCAGTGCTCTTAAGTAGCCTCTATTTTGTGTACTGATGTCATGTGAGTTGGACACATCCTACCACTGATTCACTTTTTCACTGATTCAGCACTTTATCTGCCCATCACTTACATGTTACTTTCAAACATGGCTGTTTCCTTCTCTAAACTAACCTTACCCTATATTGTTGGTGATTAAAGGAGTGTACTGAGAGTATTATACTGTAATCCAGGACATGTCTGTTTACTGGCCAGATTATACCTTTGAATGTTATCCCTTGCCAGAACAGCCATGTTGATAGAATACATTTTTTTCTCCATGTTTTATTAAAACTCATTGTACTTAGCTAGATGCAAACCACTAGAAACAATTGTTATAATTACAGGTCAGAATTTACTAATTAAAAAAAAAAACCGTGTTCTTTGTTTTCTATTGTAGTAGAATTTCATTCACATCAGTGTTGTCCTTGCCTTTAAAACTTTAACTTTGGCTTGTGTTTTATTAAGTCATTATTCACTAAACTATAATATGACATGCTAAGTAAGTGTGAGAGTTTTAAAATTCCATTCTTCTATTTCTTTTTATATTATCTCCGTATAAACTATTACTGATTAATTTGAATCTGTTATCAATTTATGGTAAGTTTTGACACAGGCAAGTAAGAGTTAATATAAAAAAATCAATTTTGTAGATTCCACCCTCTCAAATAAATCAACATTCCATGTGCCATTTTAAATTACCAAGGCCAGCTCTCAACAAAGGCACAGCACAGCATGGCATGCAATAATATTGCTAAAATCATGGATAAGGCATCATTTTCTACATAAAATCCCCCTTTCCTAGTGTTTATGCAGCTTTTAGTACACTGAAATGTGCATATTACTCAGCTCCAGAATTAGGAAAATGCCTTTGTGAAAGATTCAGTTCACATTATAATCACTCATTCAACAACATTCTTAATGATTTTGAGTGCATAAAGCACAACATTGAATATTGTATGGCAGAGCTTCTCAGACTCAAATGATATCTGAAGAAAACTTATTCTTTCTAAGGAGAAATACTAAAAAAAGAGTAGCGTGTAACAGAAAAAATTTATATTAGCTATCCTCCTTTCCTAGAAAAGCTTGTCCTTTATTTCAAAGAGAATAAGACATTTAAATTGAGATGAATATATTTAGGTAGACAGTTACATAGGAAATAAGACAGAGATGGATGGAAAGATGTTGACAGAGAGGTTTTTGTTGTTATTAAACTACCCCATCATTTTCAAAATGCTGGAAAATCAGATTATGAGTTTCTTCTGTTTTATTTTTATCGTGAAAAATATCATTTAGTATCAATATTGACTATGTATTTTTAAATATACCAATCATTTGCAACAGTTATTCTGTAAAACAGATCAGCCCCCAATACATTGCTGGCCCACTCCAAAAATGTATTATTTTAAAAGAGTAAGAATACTGTGGTTTGACACACTTCATAGGGAGGTCATCTGCTGTGGCTAAAAGCTCAGGTGTCCATATTACACATGGAGCCTGGAAACTTAAAGACCTTTAAAGCCCTTTTTTCTATAAAGCCTGTTAGCATCTTATAGGCAAACCTAAGTTTTATTTCTCTCTGAGATAGCCAGAATAGTGGCTTCCACAAAGATGTTAATGTCCAATACTATGTGATATTTGAGGATTAAGATCTCAGATGTTATCAGCTAAGTAAGGATGAAATGGAAAGATTACTTTGCATTATCCAATCGGACCTGCATGAACTTACTATACAGGATCCATACAAGTGAAAAACAGAAACAGGTAAATAGGAAGCAGAGACAAAGAAAATACAAAGTTGCTATACTACTCTTTGAGAATGAATAATATTGCCATTAGTTGAAGAATGTGGCTGGATTGAAGTAGCTGAAGAAAGCAGGCCAAAAGTTCCACTGAAACTGCCAGAAGGAACAGAGCCCCACAAACTATTTAATTTCAATCACTGAAACCCATGTTTAACATCTGACTTCCAAAACTGTAGATAATCAGGCTGAGTAATATTAAGCCAGTGAGTTTGTAAAAATATGTTACAGATGGAATGGTAATCGCAGATGCCTTTCATTGTTAGATCTTTTTACAATTGCCTAGCCTATCATTTAATAGATATTTTTCTTAAAATCAGCTCGTCTTTGCTTTTCCTTTTCAACCTGGTCCTAATGACTGCTATAAATTTTAGTTTAACATATTAGTTTTTTTCCCCAGTACACCTGAAAAATGATTATTAATAAGCGGTTTGTCTGTAGAACATCAGAGAACAACTCCAAGAGTGTATTAAGCAAACTGAATTTGGAAAACCTTGAATATGAAGGGGGAGGAGAAAGAGAAGATTGTGTAAAGATGAGCATCATTTAAGGGAAGTATTCGGATAGTGTGTCAAATATGGGGCAGACGAAGGTGCAGGAGAAAGTTGACCAGTTCACAGTGACTCCTACCTCAGCACTGCTTTTCTATCAAGCAGTATGAAAGTTGCTTATCTTGGTTTGTCTTCTTGTTGGACCATCATTTTCCATGGCAGACATGCGCACCAGGACACACACCTGCCTGTTAGTTTAAGATGAATTTACTATACTCCTTCTCAGACTCTTCTGATCCCAGCTCTTTTTCCAACATGAACACTTCTGGAATAAAAAGCCCAAATGTGATGACACTTCTCTTCAATCTTTAGGATAAATCTTATAAACAATTAGGGTGACTCATGGCTAAGATGTCAAATGTGCCTTCAGTCAGTGCTTATCTGTTCAGAATTAAAAAGCAAACCATCTCCAATATGCATGACTTAAAGCCTGTGCATTGTAAAGCCTTGTTTCGCAGCATGTATCAACTATGAACTCCATGAAGGCAATGCTTTTGTCTAAGCAACAATTCTAGTTATAATTTAAAACACGATATATAATTTAAGTGAAATTAAATAAATAGCAATAAGTTGTATAAAATCACATATTACACTGTTTTCCTCTGTTCCCGTTACTGTTGTCCAGCAGTAGTGATATGTGCTGATATACCTCATCTCTAGAACAAGATCATCTTAGTTTTATTTTATAATAATAATTCTTAAAATAAATCTCAGATCTGGCTTATTATCTGATGGATAATAATTTTAGAAATCCATGTTGTACTTTATGGACTTGACACTGCATCTGTTAGGAAGAAAAATGGAGATCTCAATGGTTTCTAAACCCACAGCACTGCTGACTTCTTCTCTTCCTTGCCTACCTTCTCTGATAGGGTTTGTGAACTAAATACTGTTAAACCATTGTCAGTTTCTCTTACATCTGTTTTCTAGTAGCTGTTACAAGTAAGTGGAGGCAGAATGGTACTGCACTGTACTAGAAAGAACATAAAACTAAGAGTTAGGGACCCTGGATTCCAATAAAAGCTCTGTAGTGGGATTTGGAGTAAACCACTTAATTTTTCTCAGCATCAATCTCCACCTAGGTGAAATAAGATTAATGATACCTGTCCTGCCAATCCTTCAAGGTTGTCTGAGGTTCACAAGCATTTTTTCACCCCATATAGCCTATAAATCTCTAGTGCCTACAGACAACTCAGTGTTCCACGGTAAATTAAATAGTTCCAAGATTTTGAAACTCAATGACCAGTGCTAATCCAATCAAACATAATATATTAAGAGTCAATCTATGTGATAGTCTCTCTGGTTATTGATGTAAAGAGAAGTTGGTATAGATTACCTAAAGTAGGAAAAACCTCTACTATTATTATATAATCAACGTGTGTTTTTATTAGTATCATTTCTTTCAATACAAATATGATTTGGGTTCAAAATTTAGTGGATTCTTGCATTTTATGCATTTGCAAATAAATTATAGGGGGGACTCCTTTTAAATATAACTTATCTTACATCAAACTTAATCTATCACAGAAGATGGGGAAAACATGTAATTGGGATCCTGAAATTAAAGCAAAAGTATTCAAAATTAATTTCAATTTTGCTTTTACAAATGGAGGGATATTGATTTTGGAGGAAGTGAAACATACTAGAATGACCAAAAATATATAAGGTCACTATAAAAGATGTTTTTATTAAATTATTTATTTATTTGCTTGATATTCCAGTTTCCCCAATCCCTCCTCTCCTTTCACTCTCACCCTTATAAATTCCTTCCCACATTATCCCCTCTTCAGAGAAGGGGAAGATCCCCCCCACCTTTGGGTACCATCTCACCTTGCAACATTCTGTTACCCTAGGACTACTAGGACTAAGAACATTCTCTCCAACTGAGGCCCACAAAACCAGGAAGTCAATCCAGTTAGGGGAAGGGGATCCAATGGCAGGCAAGAGCCAGAAAGAGACTCTGCTCTACTTGTTAGGAAACCCATATGAAGACCAAACTGCATATCTATCCCCTAGTCTTTCACAAGACTCCATGAGTACCACCTTATGGTTGGCTGTGGGTCTCTGCTTCTGTTTCCATCTGCCACTTCATGAAGCCTTTTGAGATGGTAGTTGTGCTAGGCTCCTGTCTACAAGCATAGTAGAGTGCCATTAATAGTGTCAGAGGTTGGCTCTCTCACATGGGATGGATCTCAAGTTGGCAGTTATTGGTTGGTGATACCCTCTGTCTCTGCTCTCTCTTGATCCCCGCACATCTTGTAGGCGGGACAAATTTTGGGTTGAAGGTTTGCGTGGGTTTGTTGGTGCCCTACTCCATCTACAGAAAGTCTTGTCTGGCTATAGGACTTGGTACAAACACTGCAGAAATCAGTTTGACAGTTTCTCCAAAAATTGAAAACCATTCCATTCCAAGACCCATCCATACCACTCCTGGGTTTTACTAAAACCACCCCCTTTCTACTACAGGGACACTTGCTCAACTATGTTCATAGCAGCTTTGTTCCTAATAGTCAGAAATTAGAGACAACCTAGATGTCTCTCTACTGAAGAATGAATAAAGAAAATGTGATATGTCTACACAATAGAGTACTATCTAGCTATTAAAAAGAAAGATCATAAACTTTACAGGCAACTGAATGAAACTAGAAAATATTATCCTGAGTGAGGTAACCCAAATCTAGAAATACATGCATTGTATATATTCACTTATAAATTGATATTAGCCACGAAGTACAGGATACCCATATTACAATGCATAGACCCAAAGAAACTAAGTAATGAGGAGGGCCCAAATAAAGTGAAAGCAAAATAGTCACAGGGTGGATAGAGGTAGAGTAATGTGTGGTAGAGGGGGTGAGAAGAGAAACAAAGATGTGGATCAGATGTGGGAAAAACTGAGGAGAGTAGGCTGGGATAGATAACCAAAATCAATAGGCGGGGCATCTTTTGGAATATCTGGGGACCTGGGACAGGGAGTCTCTTGGAAGTCTATGTTAGTGACCCTAACGGAGACTCCTACTGGCAGGAAATATGGATACTGAAATAAGCTCCTGCCCTAACCATTATTCTCTTCCAAAGCATGTAGGAACTCTCTCTCTCTCTGTCTCTAGATTGGTATCCCTTTGCCTTTAAATTTTTTTATACAAAATGAATTGTTACAGCTCCTTAAAAGGCCATGCAAAATCAATATTGTCCAATGCTAATCCTTTGAAATGTGATATTGTAATTACTTACCATGTGAACATTAATCACTACTAGAATAGAATGGAATTACCTGTTATATTCACATTAATAGCAAATGAGCTTTCCCTGATTGATGTTGTTGTTATGAATACAAAAGAAATTAATAATGATCTGGCACTCACTGAAAGAGTCATAGTCATTAAGAGCATGCCATCAAAAGCAAGTAATACTTGACAATAAGCTAGCATTAATTAAAATAAAATCACAATGAACTACTAAATTACATATAGTATTAGTGTAAAGATATTATGTTCTTGGAATTAATGTGATTGCAGTATATTTAATAAAGATTAATTATAACTAACCATTTAAAATATTAAGAATCAAGTGCTTATTTAGGTTTTCTCGATAGCTGTAACAACTACTTAGTTTCTTAGCACAGGAACAGCAATAGACATTATATGACGTATGAAAATTCCTACCATATTCTCTGAAAATATACATTTGATTCTGTCATATTTACTCTTTAAGAATAGGATATTATAGTGTATATGTAAACTGTGGTTATAGTTCTTTACTAATTTCTACTTTTAAAAACAAGCCAACCAAAAACTATGTTTTGAACAGCCAATCTGCTTAATGTTAAGGAAAACACTAGTCAGAAAAAAGCATTGGAAGCATAGAAACTGAACTAAAGTTTCCACACATTGTTTCTAAGGACTAAACATACATACATCCAAAAGGGTGAAATGTCATATTTTCTCATTCAAGGTGCTTTGTATCGTCAAGAAATGCAATTTAAAAAAATTATGATGTAACAATTCTATGCTCATAATTCATAAAATATTGCATCATATTAGTTACTCTATAATTTTGCTGTATGGGAGGGACATTGTTTAGAATAGTTAAAAATCATATTAAAATATCTATAATACTTGTGTTTTGCAGAGTTAACAGTTTTTAAAAATTATAACGTATCTTTTTTCAAAGGAATCCACATCAATATTGGTGAAATACAAGTGAAGTCTGAATTTCAATAGAGTAGTATCCCACAAATGTCATTCTACTAGCTTTGGTGATAAGCTATGGGTAAGTGGTTCTTATTTGAAGAAACTAGGTGAAGGGTGAAAGAAAATCTGTATTATGCTACTTTCTGTTCATGTTAAAATACTCAAGGACAATACTATTTAAGGAAATTATCTGAATGTATGTTTTAAGAAAGTGCTTATGATTATGTTAATGGATTTTTGTATATTGAATCAACCTTGCATTCCTGGGACGAAGCCTACTTGATCATGGTGAATGATGGTTTTGATGTGTTCTTGGATTCATTTTGCAAGAATTTTATTGAGCATTTTTGCATTAATATTCATAAGTGAGATTGATCTAAAGTTTCCTTTTTTGGTTGAGTCCTTGTGTGGTTTAGGTATCAGAGTAATTGTGCTTCATAGAATGAATTAGGTAATGTTCCTCTGCTTCTATTTTATGAAATAATTTGAGGAATATCAGTATCAGCTCTTTTTTTGAAGGTCTGGTAGAATTCTGCACTACATCCATCTGGCCTTGAGATATTTTTGGTTGGGAGATTAAAAAATGAATTATTCTATTTCCCTATGGGTTATGAGCTTGTTTAGATAGTTTACCAGCTCTTGATTTAACTTTGGTATGTGGTATCTATCTAGAAAACCATCCATTTCCTCTAGATTTTCCAGTTTTTTTTTTTTTTTTTTTTTTTTTTTTTTGATTATAGGCTTTTTGTAATAGGATCTGATGAATTTTTTTTATTTCCTCAGTTTCTGTTGTTATATTTCCCTTTTCATTTCTGATTTTGTTAATTTGGATAATGCCTTGGGGCCTTTAGTTAGTTTGGCTGGGGGTGTATCTATCTTGTTGATTCTCTCCAAGAACCAGCTTTTGGTTTTCTTGATTCATTGTATTGTTCTCTTTGTTTCTATTTGGTTGATTTTTTGAGTTTTACTATTTTCTGCCATCTATTCCTTTTAGGTGAGTTTGATTCCTTTTTTTTCTAGAGCTCTCAGGTGTGTTGTTAAGTGTCTAGTGTAAAATCTTTACAGTTTCTTTACCAGGGCACTTAGTGCTATGAATTTTCCTCTTAGCACTACTTACATTGTGTCCCATAAACATGGGCATGATGTGTCAATATTTGCATTCAATTCCAGGAAGTCTTTAATTTATTTTTTTATTTCTACCATGCCAAAATTATCATTAAGTAGAGAATTGTTTAGTTTCCAGGTGTATGTGGGATTTCTTTTGTTTTGCTATTATTGAAGACCAGCCTTAGGCCATGGTGGTCTAATAGGATACATGGGATTATTTCAATCTTATTGTACCAGTTGAAGATTGTTTTGTGACCAATTATATGGTCAAAATTGAAGAAGGTGCATACCATGAGGTACTAAGAAGGTATATTCTTTTGTTTTAGGGTTAAATGTGCTGTAGATATCTGTTAAATCCATTTGGTTCATAAGTTCTATTAGTTTTACTGTGTCTCTGTTTAATTTCTGTTTCAGCCATCTGTTCATTAGTGAGAGTGTGATGTTGAAGTCTCTCAGTATTATTGTGTGGGGTTCAGTGTGTGTTTTGTGTAAATTGTTTTATAAATGTGAATGTCCTTGCATTTGAGGCATAGATGTTCAGAATTGAGACTTTCTCTTGGTGGATTTTCCTTTTGATTTATATGAAGTGTCCTTCTACATCATTCTTGATAACATTTTGTTGAAAGTCTGTTTTATTGGATATTAGGACGGCAACTCCAGATTGTTTCTTGAGACCATTTTCTTGGAAGGCCTTTTTCCATTCTTCTTACTTTTTACTGTGAGTTAGAGTCTGTCTTTGTTATTTAGGTATGTCTCTTGTATGCAGCAAAATTCTGGATCTTGTTTGCATATCCAGTGTGTAAGCATATGTCTTTTATAGGTGAAATGAATCCATTAATATTGATAACTGCTGATTGTTTCTTGGTATATTATAATGTGTCCATAATTATAAAATAATCAGAGACAAATAACCAGATATATATTTATAACTAAACTTTAGTGGTGCATGACTGAGATTTGAACAACCTCATATTAATGTTTTCATGTATTTTCTTACAGGATTGACATTTTTTATCTTGATTTTAATGATCCCTGTTTTATAATACAATGTCAAAGGAAAACTGGGGTGTCTACTCAAAATTCATTCATAAACAAAGCAGGCACAGTGAATGAAGAATTCAGAGCTAAGCTTTAAGAATAAACTCAGCAATCTTGCCAGTATGATTTAATGCCTGTTGAGACAACTATCATTCTTACGTTATTAACTTTACACTTAAATTGCTGAATTGCTTTCAGTAAACTTCATGTAGTAGGGTTTTTATTCCAACTACTTTACTAGTTCACAAATAATGTCAGTTGTGTTAAATAACAGTAATATAATTCAGGACACGAACTACTTCTGTAGGAGCAATTTTATGTCAGAAAAAATTAAGTCTCAAAGACTATCTGTGACTAGATTTATTTTTCAAGACAAAAGGTAAAATAGCAAAAACAAATGGAGCTGACTTTAAATTTATGTCTGGCATTGGCTAAATGCCCCTTGTTATCAATTAGAAATTACTGGAGCACGGCTAATGTATAAAACTGGATAATTTGGTATGTCCTCAGAAATCTTATTTTTTAATGTATAAACTCCATAGCTTTAGATTAACTTTAGATTATCATCATATGTTTTCACTTTACTTCTTATTTATTTTATTGATGGTATTAGGGGTCACAACTACTACCTCAGGCACATTCCCTAGCCCATATATCATTTACTCTGGGGTTCAGTTGTATATATTTTGGCATTGCTTTGGAGCCATGAAATATTCTACACCTCATTTTAATAGCTCATTTGCACACAGGAAGTGATTTTGCAAAGGATTGGGGAGAATGCACCTTTCTTTTTGTTCACCTTTTTTAATTGGATAATTTATGTATTTACATTTCAAATGTTACCACTTTCCTGATTCCCCCTTTCCATCCCCCATCCTCCTGCTTCTCTGAGGATGCTCCTCCTCCTACCCATCCACTCCCACCTCAACACTCTGAAATTCCCCTACACTGGGGAAATGAGCCTTCACAAGACCAAACACTTCTCCCCCTATTGATGGCAGACAATGCCATCCTCTTCTACATATGTGGCCAGAGCCATGGGTGCCCCCATGTGTGTTCTTTGTTTAAAATCATAGTTTTATTCTTTAGCAAAGGAGCTAAAGTTTGTATGATTTGTAATAAGGCCAAATAGGAAGTGAATCTGCTAACGAATATAAAGAGGAGAAAAAAAATTGACCAGGGGATCACAACTGAACATGCTAATTTATAAAAGAAAGTGAGGAAAAAGTATAATTGGTTAATTTTCAGATAAGTGACTGTTCCCTTAACAACTGGACTCTTGTATATAAAGAAAACATCTTTGAAGGGCATTAACATGTGTGCAGATTGACTCTAGACTTGAATGCTGGTTTGTATCTAATTTCTATAATTCTGTTTAAAATATATAGTTTTTGAGCATATTCAGCAAAATTTCCAGGTTATATTGTCTTCTTCAGACACTCACCTTCCATAGAATATTGTTTTAAACTGAGGCTAGGAGTAGAGGTTGAAATTGTAAAGATGATTAAAAAAAAACTATAAAGTACTTACCACTGGGCTGAGTATATAATGAAGCCTTTGTTGTTAGAAGCCTCATTTCTATTATCATTATCATAACTAGTAATAATGACGAATTGATTCTTTATCTTTTATCTCAGAACCAAAATTTATTGAATTGTCTTTTATCTCTTACTTTTGATGTTACATTAGAAATACTAATAGTAATGGGACTCATTTGTGAATGGCCCTTTATAGGAACACTTTTAAAGTACCTTTATTGTGATATTTTATTAAATATCAAAAGGAGGCTTAGAAATCTAGAATTCAAAAAAGGGCGAATCAAAGAAGTAAATATTTTATCAACAAATTATTTTTAAAACAATTTTTCTGGTACTGTGAATTGAATCTAGGTCTTTATAAATTCTCATTAAATGCTCTACAACTTACTTGTCTTCACCCCGGAAAAGCTTTTAATTTAACTCACTCAAATTTTCACATAACTCATATACCTAACAATGTAACTCTTAGCAAACAAAATAATAAACCATGTAGAAAATTCTCTGTGCATACACACATATTTGGGAAAGATGTAGGAATATAGAAGTCTCCACTGACTATCTGGGGAGAGACTTCCAGGAACTCTCAGGGCTACTGCTTTGGTCTGTGCCCTTCAGGCCTTCATCTGCACCCAGAGCTAGAGCCAGTCTATCTTCATAAGAACTCAAAGCCTGTCCATAGAGGACTGAACACCCAGGACCAATCTCCCTCTGGAGCCCGTGTATTTGGAGCATAGATGTTCAGGATTGAGAGTTCCTCTTGATACATTTTTTTTCCTTTCATGAATAAAAAATGTCCTTCCTTATCCTTTATGATGACTTCAACACCCCACTTGCATCATTCAATTGGAAAAATAAGGAATTCAAGGCCCACACATAAACATAATAAAAGCAATGTACAGCAAACCAGTAGCCAACATAAAAGTAAAGGATGAGAAACTTGAAGCAATCCCACTAAAATCAGGGATTAGACAAGGATGTCCACTATCTTACTACCTATTCAATATAGTACTGTAGGTAGTAGCCCAAGCAATCAGGCACCAAAAAGAGGTCAAAGGGATGCGAAATAAAGAGGAAGATTTTAAAATATCCCTATTTTCAGATGATAGTATGGTATACTTAAGTGACCTCAAAAATTCCACCAGAGAATTTCTACAGCTGATAAACAACTTTAACAAAGTGGCTGATATAAAATTAACTTAAACAAATCAGTAATTAAACAAATAGAAAGTGGGGAAGAGCTTAGAAGACATAGGCACAGGGATTTTTTTCCTGAGCAGAAGACCAATAGCTTATGCTCTAAGATCAAGAATCAACAAATGGGACCTCAAGAAATTGCAAAGCTTCTGAAAGTCAAAGGATATTGTCAAAAGACAAAATGGTAACCAACAGAATGGGAAAATTTGTTTATAAATTCTACATCTGATAGAGGGATAGTATCCAGTATATAAAATAACTCAAGAAGTTAGATTCTAGAGAATCAAATAATCCTATTAAAAATGAGGTCCCAAGCTGAACAAAGAATTCTCAACTGAGGAATATCAAATGGCTGAGAAGCACCTAAAGAAATGCTCAACATTCCTAGTCATCAGGGAAATGCAAATTGGAACAAGCCTGAGATTCTACCTCCCACCAGTCAGAATGGCTAAGATAAAATACTCAGGTGACAGCAGATGCTGGCAAGGATGTAGAGAATGAGGAACACTTCCTCCACTGTTGGTGGGGTTGTAAGCTAGTATAACTACTCTGGAAATCAGTCTAGCACTTGCTCAGAAAGTTGAAAATAGTACTACCTGAGGACCCAGATATACCACTCTTGGGCATACACAAAAAAGAAACTACAACATCTACCAAGGACACACGTTCCTCTATGTTCATAGCAGATGACCTTCTTTTTTTTATTGAAGAACTTTATTTTAAAAAAACAAAGATAAATGTACAAATTTTAAGCATTTTTGCATAAAAGTATACGAATACATTTTTGTCATTGCTTGGCTTTTTTAATAAGGTTTGATAGTGTGCATTAAGATCTTACTAGTTACAATGAGCATAAAGTACATGTAAAACAAGATGTAACCTGGAATTAGTCAAGGTTTACTTGGTGTGTAAGGAGTAAACATAATGTTTTTTTTTTTCTTTTCTTTTTTTTCCTTGAACTTCACACAGTCTGTGAGTTGTTTCTGGGGTGTTCAGAGCTTTCTGGGGTTAGTATCCCACTATCAGTGACTGCATATTATGTCTGTTCTTTTGTGACTGGGTTATCTCACTCAGGATGATATTCTCTAGATGCATCCATTTTCTTAAGAATTTCATAAGGTCATTTTTTCTGATAGCTGAGTAGCACTCCATTGTGTAAATGTACCACAATTATTGTATCCACTCATCTACTGAAGGACACCCAGATGTCTTTCAAAAGAGGAATGGATACAGAAATTGGTGTACATATACACAAAGGAGTACTACTCAGCTATTAAAAACAATGATTTCATGAAATTCCTAGGCAAATAGATGGAACTCGAAGCTATCATCCTAAGTGAGGTCACCCAGTCATAAAAGAACACTCAAAGTATACACTCACTTATAAGCAGATGCTAGCCCACAAAGTTCGGAATGCCCAAGAAACAATTCACAGAAATTATGAAGCCCAAAGAGAAAGAAGGCCAGAAATTAGATGCCTCAGTCCTTCTTAGAAGAGAGAACAAAACACCTGTGGGAGGAAATAATAGGACAAATAGAGGAGCAGGGATTGGAAAAAAGTTCATCCAAAGACTGCCTACCTGGGGATCCATCTCATATGCAGCCACAATACCCAACACTTTTGCTGATGCCAAGTAGTGCTTACTGACAGGAATCGGATATGGATGCCTCCTCAGAGGCTCTGCCAGAGACATACTGATACAGAGGAGGATGCTCACAGCTAACCATCTGCCTGAACCTGGACACCCCAATAAAGGAGCTGGAGAAAGGACTGAAGTAGCTGAAGGGTCTGAAACCCCATGGGAAGAACAAAATTATTAACTAACCAAACCTACCACAGCTCCCAGAAACTAAAACACCAACCAATGAATTTTTATGGAGAGACCCATGGCTCCAGGTGCATATGCAGCAGAGGATAGCATTGTCTGGCCTCAGTCAGAAGAGAGGACTTTGATCAAGGGAAATGAAGGGGAATGCCAAGGCACTGAGGTGAGAGAGGGTGGCTTGCAGAGGGAGCACCTTCATGGAGGCAATGGAAGGGTGAGAGGAGAGGAGATTGGTGAAAAAGGGATAACATCTATAATGTAAAAAGTAAAATGTAAATACAGGAAATATCAAAAAAATAAGGAAAAAGTGGAATCAGGGAGAAAAAAAATGACTCCAAACTCTTTTGAAGTGAATAAGAGTGAGAAAATTAAATGTTTTAAGATCACACAAGGGGAATTCAAGACCACAAAAATTCTAATTTTATATAAATTAGATTTTATTTACAATTCTTAAATTTACAATTTAAATTTTTAGGACCACAAATCTCATCTTCAATAATTTGTAATAATTAAAACATATTACTTGTTAATTTTCATTTCCAAAGATTGATTATACAGACTTTTCTTTAAATATTGGGCTTTGAAACACCACCAACATAAAAGAAGGAGATTTTTTTATTACCCACATTGATAAAAATAATGTACAGAACAGTAAGAATTATGCGGTAACAAATTTGGGTACTGTTCAGAGAATGAAATAGTTAACTTTGCTTGAAAAACTCAAGACCATGTACTAATAACCTAAAAAGATTTTTGAATGAGTTAAACCAAATATAAAAAGAAAAAAATGGATTATCTAAAAGATAAAATTAAAGGTATTAATCCAAATGCAGCTCTGACTATTTCCCAAGACTTCTTAATCCTTTCTGTGGTATCAACTTATTGCTTCCTCCCCTAATCAGTCAAGGAGACCAGAAGTTTATGCTCTAGCAAAATTCTACTAGAAAACCTAGGATCTGAGAAAATTATGAAGCAATGGTTAGATGAGATTATTCAAACCTTAACCATGAGAATAGTAGGAAGGCACTTAACATGCACTATGATCAGTCAAAATGCTAATGCCCTTTTTTATCTAGGAATAGTGACAGAAAGTATGTGCCTCCAAACAGTGGAATATATCTTTTTAAAAGTTTTTTCTCAATAGAAATTGAGGGGGGTCATAGAATACAAACTCTACTGGTCCTTTTATAAGGAGTCTGCACTCTGAATACAGGATGACATTCACCTCTTGTGAAGCCCTCTAACTAGAATTTATGATTACATTTTAGTGCTTGAGGAATCTTGAATGTGAATGGAAAGTAAAGGATAATCAGTTATTTGAAAAAAATAAATCAAAGGGAAAACATAGAGGAACAGAAGGGCATGATAACTATGCCTCTGTGATTAACATTTGTAGAAATATATGAGAATATATTGAATTCATGAAGCAAAAAGACTATTTTATTAAAAAGTAAGAATCGGAGAACAAGGATGAATTCCTGGAAGATAAAACTGTCGATCCCAAGGTATAAAATTAAATTGAAACTGGAGGCCAAATCTTCCAGAAATCTGATAAAACAAAGACTAAGAAATGAACAATAAGAAAGAAAAAGACAATGAAATCAAGGAATCACTCCATTAAGTCCAATATCAGCATAAAGTAGTTACAGAGAGAATACAAAGAAGAATTTACTAAAAATATAAGAACATTTCCTAGAAAGGAAGACATGACTTTCAAGTGTGCAAGTTCCAATTAAGTTACCAGCATACTATAGAAGGCTAACATTAAATCATATTCTGTGCAATTTCAAAAGTCCAAGGAAATACTAAAATCTTCCAAAGAGAGGGAAATATTTAAATTAAGATGGCTATATGTAGGTAGACAAGTGAGGAGAAAGAAGGAGATGGATGGACAGAGGTTGAGAGCAATGAAAGTAATGGATGGATTGACAGTAGATAGAAAGATAGATAGATGATAGACAGACAGACAGACAGACAGGTAGGTAGATAGGTAGGTAGCTAGGAAGCTAGGTAGCTAGGTAGGTAGGTAGGACCTGAAGTATGAGGCAGTGAACCCCAAAAGGTACAGATTCAGCACAACTCCTGCCCTTAAGACTCAAAGAACATTACAGAAGAGGGAACAGAGATATCAAGAACCAGAGGACTTCTGCTGAAAGATGTTATCTTGAATAGGTGTCAGGAAAGCTTCACTTATAAAATATCAGTAATATGGTTGTTTAAACAAGATGTGACCAAAAACTCCAACTGACATACCAGTGTAGCTAGGCAAAATCTCACAAAAGCCCCAATCCTAGATGAAGAACTATGGGTAACCAGTGACTTCTGAGAGATGGTGAATTACTCTACCTCAAGAATAATTATACTAATTTGTTATCTAGAACGAAGAGGTTAGCCCTAAAATGCATACATACAAGCAATCCTAAACGCAATAGGGTGTGTGTGTGTGTGTGTGTGTGTGTGTGTGTGTGTAAAACAATACTTAAATAAGATGTTATGATAATCTGAGTTTAATCTCTAGAACCCACATGATTAAAAAAAGAAAGAAAGAAAGAAACTGGATTCCCACTAACTGTGGTTTCCCCTCCATACATATTGTGGCACACACACACACACACACACACACACACACACACACACACACACACAAATAAATAAATAATGGAATTTTCCTTTGTCTATTAAACAGTCTATAATCTATATTATTGCCAAAGAATATACTGCAATTTCATGCTGTCTGTGAAATGTTATTTCTTAAAATCTAGGTTTAATATATAGTATGCATAGAATACTGCAAAAAGGGCAGGTAGTGAGAAATGGTTCTCAAGCCACATGTGCACAGCATATATCAATCATTTTGCATGATAGTTTGCTGGACTATTTTTAGTTCATTAAAAAAACTTCAGAAAATGCTCTATACTTTAATTGTTTAATTAAGTCACCTCAAATCTCATAGGTAGTCAGGAACTTTTTACAAAATAGGGCAAATAAACATGTTTCTGTTTTGGTAAAGCAGGTAAAGAATTCTCTCTTATTAATAGTCAGTGATTTCCATACAGACTCAAGTCTATTTGAGCATGTCAAGCCACGGACATATTAATAAAAGCAAATAGGTATATTTTTAATCAGTGAATAATATAAATTATATGCTTGGGTTGTTTAATTAAGCAATAATAAATTAACTATTTTGTCTTCCTTGTATAAATAGGCAAAAATAAGAAAAAAAAAGGAGGTGGTTAGAAACACAGTCATATACATAGAAACCACAGTATATCTACAATGCTGAAAAATCTTGAAATTGTTTTACTAATAACTGAAACAAGATGTAATATAACACATATTCTATGTGGTTAGAGTATCTAAAATAAAAAAAATACTCATAGGAATAAATGCATGGTAGTGGTTGTGAAGGGATGGGTGAAGGTGTAATGGAGAATGGATGGTTTACAGGTATAGAGTTTTATTTTGGAACTAAAGAAATATTTAGGAAGTAGAGACATTGACCATGCATCATTATAAATACACAAAATGTTATTACATTTTCACTTGATAATGGATACTTCTCCTGCCCACATTGTACACCCTAAAATCTCCGCCCTTTAAATATTAAGATAAGATGATTGTAAATTTGAGACAAGGTTAGGTTACACACTAAGACAGTAAGTATCTCATAAGAACCCCCACAATAGTAAATAGGACAAATTTATGTTATGTAAATGTTATCTTAATAGAAGGAAAATTAGGATGATATTTCAAAAAAAGTAAAAGTCATCTGTCCTGTGTTTAGCAATGAACTTTATCTAATTATAAGTAGATTTGTTCTGGACCTAGTTTGCAGTAAGGACTCAGTCATATTGACTAGGCTAGTGTTTTAGCTCTGAGGTACAATATTTGGTTAATATATATGACTTTTTTGGTTCAACCTCTAGTCCAATAATAATAATATTAACAGTAATAATAGTAATAATAATAACAATAATGAGCAGACATTAACTAAACTAATAAAAAAGTCTATTTTGGAACACAGAATTGGAAGCTAGGATTTTAACCCAAATTACAAGTTAAAACATACCTTGTATCAAGCCACTTAAGAGAACAAAATATCCAAAAGTAGTAAAAAAAAATAAGAGGGTGAAGACCAGGCATTATATAAAATGAAAAACATCATCAATCTACCTGCCTCTTTCTGAACGTAGTAAAAATACATACTTGAAAGTTCTCTTCAGAATAGGCAAAGGATCTATTATATATATATGTATTATATATATATATACATATATATACCAAATTCTTATGATCATTGCTCAAGAACTACTTCCATGGGAAATTTTCTTCTATAGAATTTTTAGTATGCCACTTTCACAAGGAAAACAAGTTAGTGTCTAAAGACATTAAAGTAATACATAGATTCTCAGCTGAAACCCAGAATGGGGTACACTGAAATAGAAATAATATTTTATGTGAAGACATAGATCTATGGAAGAAAGCTTATGATTATTCTCTTATAGTCAAGAGTTTTCATTTGATGGATGAAAAGTGTGTTAGTTAAGAGAAACTGAAAGAACAGCTCCCAATGATCATGCACAATTCTAATGAGACTTTATCTTATTAAACATAATATAAATGATATAAGTTGTAAGTATAATACCTTTTTAAAGGAATTGCTTTTCAACAAGCATAAATAATGCCATAACAGTGGTATAAACAACCTATCAATTCGCATGATTTTAGTTCATGACATATTTTTATGGCTAGGGAGAACGCTCAGTCAATAAGTGTTTTTTGTAGAAGTATGAGGCCCTCAGTTCCAATTCCTATCACTCATGGGAAAGGACAGATTCTGGGATACATTCATATATATTATCCTGGCACTGCTGAGATGGAAACAGAAACAACTGCAGGACTCATTGACTTAGATAGTTTACAAAATCTATTAATTCAGTCAAAGAATTATCTCAAATAATAAGATAAAGGGTCATAAAGAAAAATATACAACATTGAATTCTGGCCTACATAAATACACATCTACACTCACATGCACACACACAGAAGTACATACACACACTTCATGCAAAAAAGCAAAGGAGTTTTTCTCTAAACGTGCATCTTCTTCTTATCTGTTCTTTTATCAGACATTATATGTATATGCTTGTGAATGTCTATGCATGTGTGTATGTATGTGTATGTATCTTCTCTTATATACTACATCTCAACCACACTGCTACTCCTGCCAGTTCCCACGTCCCTGCCCTTTCACGCAAATCTACTGCTACTTCTGTTTCCCTTCAGAAAATAGTAGACTTCTCAGTGATATCAACTGGTCACAAGATACCATAAGTGTAAGCACTAGCTCTCCTCAAGGCTAGATTAAGCAACACATTATGAGGAAAATGATTCCAAGACTAGACAAAAGAGTCAGAGATACATATCTCCCATTGTTAGGAGTCCCACAAATACCTCAAGATAAATAACCAAACAACTACAGCATATATAGGGAGTACTTAGCTTAGACCCATGCAGGCTTCTTGACTATTGCTTTAGTCTCTGTGAGCTTACATGAGCCTTGGTTAGTTGATTCTGTTCTTGTGGTATCCTTCACCACTCCCTGACTCCTGTGATCCTTCTTCCCCTCTTCTTTGGAGTTCCCCAAGCTCCTAAAATTTGGTTGTGGTTCTCCGTATCTGCTCTGATCAATTGCTGCATATAGCCTCTCTCATGACAGTTGGGCTAAACATGATATTCACAAAACAGTAGTTCTTAATCTGCAGTGATGTCATACATGATGAAACTGGATATATGTCAATATATTTTTAATTTTCATAGTGACATCAAGTGAACAGTCTAGTAACTCAACATTCTACAATACACAGAACCAGCCATCTAACAATGAATGATTCTATCTAGTATATGAACAGTGCCAAGGTGGAGAAATCTTGCTGTAAATCTGCCAGCAATAGAAAAAGTAACTGATAAGAAAGGAATAGAAAGAGCAGGGTGTTACCCTAAAGGACAAGACAGGAAAAATCACTGTAATGTGAAATACGTTCTAACAGAGCAATGTCAGTTCCCTACTTATACTATTGAAACACAACTTTTGTTCATTTGTTGTTTCATCTTTTATGAATTTACACTTGGGAAAATTCTGACATGCTCTGTATTATTTCTCATAGGTCCTTGTGAACTTATATTTATCTCAAAGGCTTCTAGTGTGATCATTAAAGGCTTGTAAACATAAATTAATTCACTGATTTTAGCTCCTTAATTTTTCTTTTTTTTTATTAAATAGTTTATGTATTTATATTTCTAGCGTTATCCCCTTTCCTGGTTCCCCCCACATCTCCTTCCCTGCTTCTATAAGGTTGCTCCCCCTCCTACCCGCCCACTCCCACCTCACCACCCTGGCATTCCCCTACACTGGGGAAAGGAGCCTTAACTTAACCAAGGGTCTATCCACCTATTGATGCCGGACAATGCTACTTATGTGGCTGTGTTAAGTTATATGCAGGTGGGTCCTGCATCTGCCCTGCCACAGGGTGTAGGCCATTCTTGGGGAGGCAGGACACAGGATTTTTGACTGCGCTTACCCACCGGGCAGGTGTTGAGCTGTAGGGAAGCCACGGGGCACCTCCTTTTGGGTGGGAAATCATGGTCTGAGGTCCCGTGGACGGACATCTGGAGCTGGCTCAGAGGTCCCCGGGCCTGCGATGAGGCCAGTGTCATCTTGCTTTCAGGCTCTTGGACACCTAAGCGCTGCTGGATGCCGTGGAAGAGCAGAGAATGGAGTGGGGGCTGTATCTAGCTCGGGGCTGGGAAGCAAAAAAGGGGGCTCCATCTGGTCTCAGGGGCGGAGGATAGTCCATGACTTGACAGTGGCTTGCTGTTGGCTTGGGTTTGGTGGCAGGCTGCCCTGGCTGGGAACTCAGAGAGGCTTTCTGTAGGAGATGAGACAGGCAGTTCTGTAGGCAAAGGGCTTCTGCAGGATTTCCCAAGGCAGATCCCAACGAAAACAGACAGTCCATGGCTTTAAAACATTTATTGTTATACTGGAAGGTACATGAGCGAAACCGTACCCCACTTCTCAGAGTGGGCCTAAGATTAAATACCTTTTGTGTGGAGGAGTGTTTGGGAAGCAAAGTTAATTGGCTAAGCCTCCTAACCTTGAGGGACCTCATTATAATAGGATTCTGTCTTGAGCCAATGTGACCTGTTGTCAAGTCCTCACATATGGAGGGTATGGGACATTGCCCTTATGTGACTGATGGCCACAAACCTGTCTACAGGAAGCTGTAGGCAAGCTGTAGCCATTTAACAGTGGCTTGGCTTCCTGGAAGCTTTAGGGAAATGCCTACTGTCCGTTAGGGTCACCTAAGTTTCAAACCTCATCTCAACCAGGAACCAGGAGGTTGTGCTGGTCTAACTGGAGGTCAGCATGCAGAAGAGTGCAAATTGATTCATTCTTAATACCTTGTACAAAGTTCAAGTCCAAGTGGACCAAGGACCTCCACGTAAAACTGATGTTTTACTGTTGAGAGGACTGAAGAACAAAAACCTGAACTGCCTCCTGGTAGTCACTATAAATTTGTTCTCTCCACCGTTCATTTAGTTACATTGTTTTATTATACAAAAATTATCTTGCATTTCTTTTTTTCTTTTTTCCCATACCCAACCCCACCACACCCCACCAGCCCTCACTACTCCCTGGGGCCTTGAGTCTCTTGAGGGTTAGGTATGTCTTCTCTCACCGAGGCCAGACCAGGCCGTTCTCTGGTGCCTCATAATGTCTTGCATTTTTTAACCTGCATGTTACTTCAAATACTGTTGGACACTAACAATCTCTGAATAAAGGGAGTGTATGTGGTACAAATATTTTGCCATTGTGTTCTACCGTAGTATATTTGCACATCTAAAATAAAAAGAAAAACAAAAACTTCAAATTATCTAACTTGATTAAGGAGTATTATAAAGATGGTAACGTCTAAGTTCTTATTTGATTGTTTTTAAATTCACCTGTTTTAGAACATGTGACTATTTTTATGTTTAAAAATCTAAAGTTACAAAATGATGTTATATTAAAATTTATTCCCCTACCTCTAGAACTCAATTCTTCTTGCAAGTAATTGTGGATAGACTAAGTAGGCAGCCACTAAAACACTGACAGGTAGGGAACTCACCCTTCATACTACAATACAAAGAATAGTTTATTGAGTACAACAGGAAATATGCTGGGCAGCAATTAAAGTACTGCCTGGAGCTAGGGCAATAGGGTGTGATGGTTGCATTTTAGAGAACTACATTTACTGTTAGTCTGCTTTCCTTTTTCTTTTTCTTTTTTATTTTTTTTTTTTTTAAGTTCTGCTTTTCTTTATGTGCAGTTTCCAGGCATATAATTGTGCCCTATGCTGGAGAGTAGTTCAGATTGGCCAGTGTACACTTCTGGAAGGTTAGCATGAGATACAGTGCATGTAAGTTTGAGCAATGCAGTCTCTGGTATGCAAGCAAATGAAATGTCAGTTGAGAAAAATTCAGTTCTTTTCACAGGATATAGAACTGAAGCTCTACATTTTTGAGTTACAGCAGTACAGAGCTAATGGTTGGAGATTTCTTTATTATACTTCAGAGTTTTCTTATGGGACTGGCTACACTTTCTGGTCACTTATTAATGGCATATTCCTTACAGTAATCATTATTTCAGCATCATCAGCTATTTGTGAATGACTTTAAAGCACGTGTGTGCTTGTGTGTAGTACATTACTATACATACTTGTTCTGAACCACAGTTTTTTTCCTCCACCCTATACATAAGAGTTGTGTTAGGGCTGCCACAATGAAGTATTACAAACTAGTAGAAATCCATTTCATCTATTCTGGAAATTAGAAGTGAGATTTTATTTGAATCTGTTTCCAAATATGATCACATGAAAAAGAGAATGGATATCAACATGATAGTTTGGTGGCGCATGAAATACACTTCAACCCATCACAACGAGCTAAAGCATTTTAAATGGTAATATAATATTAAAATTCCTAAATTTACATGGATTTATTTAGGAAGTACCTCAAATAGTGTCAAGTGGTCACTTCAGTTCTTTGTCTTAATGTCAATATAGGTGACTTAAAATAAAATTACATTATTTGAGAATCCTCAGGATTCATTACAAGTATAGACAATTTCTATAAACTTCAAGTTTTATGAAAGTAAAGTACATTAAGAAAGGACAGTAAATTTAGAATTCATAGAAAATATTAAGTACCTGAAAAATCTCTGGGATGCATGAAAATTATCTATGTTAATGATCACAAAGGAAGATAACCTTCCCAAATATTAAAATTGTCATAAGGATACTACAATAAAAATTGTTTAGTGTCAGTAAAATAAAAAGACAAACAGAATTCAAAGTCCAGAAGCAGATGAAATAGTTGTTGGAAATATTATATGACAAAAAGGTGTTAATATTATTATTAATGATCTTTTATTCTATAGCTGTTGCTGGTACTCTCATTTTATAGTGATAAATATATATTCTCTCTTGATGCACACAACATAGATGTAAATTTCAAGAGCATTAAAGGTTTTTTGAGATTAAAATTTAAGTTTTTATTGAATATTTTATTTATTTACGCTTCAAATATTATTCTCTTTGCTGGTTTCCCCTTTGCTAACCCCCATCCCACCCCCCCTCTCTCTGTTCCCACCTTACCATCCTGACATTCCCCTACACTGGGGCATAAAGCCTTCACAGGGCCAAGGACCTCTCCTCCCATTGATGCTTGATAATGCCATCCTCTGCTACATATGCAGCTGGAGCCATGGGTCCTTTATGTGTATTCTTTAGTTGGTCATTATTCTCTGGGAGCTCTGTCTGTCTGCTTGGTGGATATTGTTGTTCTTCCTACGGGGTTTTAGCTTTAAATGTAAAATAAAAAAATTCTTTAGCTAAGGAATAACTTTTCAAAAATGACAGGAAGTCCAAAAGTCTCAAGAAAAATATAAAATTGCTAACTACATAAATTATCAAAGACTAACAAATAAAAAAAAACATGTATTAGTAAGATCCCTGGCTCAACAGGTAAAGATGCTTATTGCCAAGGCTAACAACCTGAGTCTAATCCCCATAACCCAAAAGGCCGGAGAATAGACTCCCAAGTGTTCTCTGACTCACAAGTATACTCTGAGGAACACACATGTACTCAAATACATAAACACACAAACCCACATACTAAGAAATTAGAGTATAGCATATTTAAAACAAATGTAAAGAATCCCAAATTAATCAAATATTACATATACTACAAAAATTGTATGTACATTTAATTTACAAATATAATACTCATGCTAATTTTATTATATTATAATTAAGCTTTGCAAATTTCATATGTGTATACAATGTGTTTTTTTAATCACATTCATCCTTCACTCCTCCTCATAACTATCCCAGTTCTACTCCTACTAAAATCTGTGCTCTCTTCCCTAGTCCCACGCTGTTTCCAATTTATGCTACCCATATGTTAATAGAAGTAGGACTATCCATCAGAGCAGGGTTGGCCTACTATAAGACATACACTCAAAGAATTACATCTTTCCCAGACAGTTCCAAAATTCCAACCCATTATCTAAGTTGTAATGAAAACCCACAATATTATATTTGAAGATAAGTGTATAGAATTGGGAAACATTACATAAGCCAATGTTTTTAAAGCTAATAATAGTTCAAATTTGGGAGATGAAGTAATAGCACTATTTGCTACACAATCATAATGAACCCATATAGAAAATGTCAGACTTGGTTACTTAACACACTTCTAATGCCTGTGCTATAGTGCTACGGGAGTGGTTAGAATAGAGCGCTGGGCCTTGCAAGCCACAGTCTCACTGAAATGTAGTGAGATTTGAGTTTTCTGAGAATCCCTGTTTCAAAACAATAAGACTGGTAACAATAGATGACATTCACATACATATGAACATGCTTGCATACAATGCATCTCAGCCAAATGCACACACATCCACACACACACACACACACACACACACGAAGCAGGGGGATGCAAGAGAGGGAGGGAAGAAAACAGAGAGAGAACACATAAAGGAAACTGGCTGGTAATATGTTGAAATAAAACTATGAAATTCAAACAAAAAACCAGGATATTTGGACAAGAAAGTATGAAAAAATTCTCATCAACCAGGTAACATTTCCACTTAACAGAAATTAAAAATGGTAACTTCTAGTAGGAAGGGAATCCTATATCATTGAAAAATAAATCAATTACCATGACATTTGAGGAAAGAAATGTATCAAAGCTATTAAAATTTAAGATATGTGTGCCTTTTGTTCAATCACTAAATCTCTGAAAGTGAAAATGCTACAGAAAGGAAATTGACAGGATGAACTCTAAGGTGTGTCTGTAAGGGTGGTTAGTGTTGCACTGCCCAGAGTGCAAACGGTACATATAAATCCAACACCTGTCCTTGAAAAGCTTTCCAATAAATCATGGGATTGGGAAGGCTTTTCTGGATGCGTTAATATTCGAACTCCTTCATCCTGCCGTCTCTCCTAAATAGGTAGCTATGATACTTTTTAACGAACAAAATTAGTTTGGTAAGTTTTTATAATTCAGTGGTCAATGTAGAAAAGACAAAATTTATTCTATGAAGTTGTTTGAACTAACAGGAGAAATCAACAGATTATTTTGTATTTATACCTTTGGATACTCAACTGAAAGAGAGTAAAAGAAAGATAAGAGAAATCAAAGTTCATGAAATTGTGTAAAAAGTGGGAAAGTAGAATCTATTATTTCAAATATATAACTAAGAAAAATATACATAGGCAAGGATGATAAATTAACATGGATATTTTAATTGTACTGATTTTGCTATGAAATAGATGAATTAAAGAGAATATAGTTTTTCAATATTCTTTTTTATTAAGTATGATTTACTAGATGGAAGCAAAGAAAGGAAGTCCTAACAAACTATGCTTGCAACGGAGACACTAAGTGCCTGGTAGCTAGTTGATACAATTTGAGTTACAGTACATCCCTGGCCATCTTGATATCATTAAATTAGTATCCAAAAAGAACCAGATTTCCCTGTATATTGAGGACAAATATCATAGCTATTGCATGCTAGTGATGCATTTGAGTGTATGCAAACTCTGGTGCCGGGAGGATGACAGAGTTCTGGGACATATGAGACTGGAAATGGAATGAGTTCATATGCAGAGTCAGAATATCAATGAAGCCAGCTTGTTTGAGAAGAGGATTATTTCCTCTATCCTGGTTCTTTCCTGTCCCACACCAGCCATGCTTAACTTACTTTTCAGCCTACAGGGATAGAATACATCACAGCTGGATTCAATCTGTCACAGAAGTGAACTGAAAGTCTATGACATTGTGGCAGCTGTAATTTGAGTTTCCTAGAAATAGGATTCTTGCCCTCGGTTCAGTGTAAAGTTCCTAAGGTTACATCTGCCAAACTTGTTAAGAAGGAACTTTGACCACTTCCTTAAAAGTTTCTATAGTTGTCATCTCGATTGTTAAGTGTATGTGATTTAGCTGGACTGTTGCAAATTCACACTGGAGCTGTGCTTCAGAAGTGGGCAAGGAGATGCCTTAGGATGGTATTGTGTTCTTAAATCATCTTCTTGGTTTAGTTGCTAATTGCCCCTCTAAGATTGCAGGGCCATGGAAGAGTAAGTAGTTTGTACCTAATACACAGACATTCCAGAATGTAATGAGGTGTTTTTGTCTTTGTTCTGTATATTGTATTAGGAGTACTGGTCTATAAAAACCTACACATACAATATTATTCTAGTTTTACCACTAAGCAGCTGTGATATTTTGAGATAAATTATATTTTATGATTCCTCATATTATTTGTTAGATGATCTCCAAGGTCCCTGTTGTCCTAGATAGCATTATTCCATAGTTGACTTGTTGGGAAAAAAGTTGCCTTACATTAAAAAAAAAATCAAGCTTGCAAATATGTCACAACCTGTCCAAAGCTGCCTACCATTTCTCTCAAACACCAACTCTGATACTCCTTTCAGCCATATAAATGAAAATGAATCTTTGGATGCACCAGAGCCAATACCTTGACTATTTGAAAGTCATTTAGCTTAACAAATGGCTTGTTTTTATGACTTTTAAGTCATTATAATATTAAAGATTTGAAGACTTAGCTGTTCTTTGTTTTAATATACATGGAATGCATTTTGTACTAGAAATATATATCATATTTGTGGCCTTTGTTTTTTTCTTTTAAACAATAACAACCTTGCTGACTTAGAACCATGTGGGGGGGGGCTCAGAAAGAGTCCCACAGCCTATTTCAGAATGACAAAACTGAAAATTCTGTTAGTAAAAGAAAAATATCCCGAGAAATAGAATACTCAATACAGATAGAGACGTAGCAAAATATTATGCCTACATACTTATAGACAACATTCAGTACCAAAGAGAAAGGAAGAAGTGATGGCCCCTAAGAGTGTACCTGGAGAGAAGCTTCAGCAGTTCTTCGTTCTATAATCTTTACTTTTCCCCATTTGTATAATGTATCCTTAAATAGCAGATCAGGATAATGTCATGCTGGAGTATTTATGGCAGTTTTAAGAAAGAAGACAAACCACTTATGATGTTCTTACCTAAGATTTGAAAAACTCTCCATTTATATAAGAGGGGTGTAATTTCATAGGCAGAACACCTAACATAGACAAGTATTTGTGAAAATTAAGTTTCAAGGGTTTCTTAAAGAGTTCCAAGTCAGTAGCCAGAAAACCCACAGTAATGAAGAAAAAGTATGGTCAGTAAGCAAGGTTTTTAATAGTATAAAGTATCATCAGACAACTGAATAAACTAACCATGAACACTGCCTCTTGAAATTAATACGTAAATAATAATGGGATAAGAGAATTTCCAGCAAAACTAAACCTGAGACTTGGTAAAGGAGAGATAAGGGATAAAGATGAAGAATAGAAGGAATAGAAATTCATGACAAAGAGGCTGTGAATTTAAAAGAGAGATGGGAGAAGACATGGGAGGTTTTAAAAATAAAACAGGAAGAAAAAATATAATTATAATCACAAAAATAAAAAAAAACAAGGTTGAAAGAGAAAACAGATACCTCTACCTCAAATAAATAAATGCTTTTAAAATCATAGGAAATTATTAATATTTTACTGATCAACATGCAAGAGGGCCTGTTTTTTCTATTATATATTAAAGTTATCTTCCAGCAGTGAGACAGATGTTCTCCAGTGTTATCTCTGTGTTAATATCTCTAATTTTCCTCAGTTTGAATCAGTTATTCTTATCCTGAAAATATATAGTATTTCAACCTATTTTATGTAATTTGTTTAAAATTTTGCACAAAGTCTTATGGTAAGTTTGCACTCTGAATATGTTTTATTTGCACTAAATAGCACTGAATTCCATCCACTGAACAACCAAATTTACATAGCTCATAAACATCGTACTTCATGTTTTCATAAAAATGTGTAGATATAATTGTAAAAGAATAAAGTCATTGAAGAATTATTAAATTGAAAGGAAATTCGGTTTAAATGAATGTGGTCTTTATACAAATAATAATGATAACAATAATGATAATAATGATAATAATAATGATGATGATGATGATGATAATAATAATAATAATAATAATAATAAAACAATGTCCCATAGATATGTGAATGGGGAGAAATCCTATCATCTGACAATGTAAATTCTATTCAATTGCATATTCACCTAAAGAAAAATGATACTCTCTCTTCTACTAATTTATATGATTGCCACTCATCAGAGATCAGTTCCAACTTAACATTACCTTTTCCAGATGAATCACAAGTCTTTTATTGTCCAGTATTTTGTTTCATTATTGTAAGCAAAATTAACCAAGATGTAGCCAAGGGAATGCATCAAAAAGTATGCTTCTCCATTTCCAGTTCTGTAATGCTTTTATTAGGAAGTGTTTAAGTTGTCCTTGAAAGAAGAGAAATCACCTAAAGATACCCATATGTGTGAGAGGCAAAAAGTTGTATAAACATTTTATCTCTTATCCTACTTGTTATCTCTTTCAGTCTGTACTTGGACCTGACTTTTAGGTCTATGCTAATTTTATGTGTTCAAAATAAACCTCAGATCCATTTGTTTTGTACTGAATGGAAGAATCTCTTTTCTCTTCAGTAATCCTTTCACTGAAGGATTATTAACTCTAAGTTGTTAATAAGTCTGAAGCAAACATTCCAACATGGTGGGTTTGTTCAGTTTGATTGTTCATTCAGTAAGTACTTATTGAGAACTCTACAAATTTTGAACACTACACTAACATATTTCAAGATGAAAGTTAAAAAAAATAACTCTTGGCTTTAAATAATGTACAGTAGAGAGATAATGAGCAAATCAGTCTTAGTATAGAGGTTTGTGCCAAAGTCTCTGTGTGAACTGGAGGTAGATATGTCTCTACTGCTTCACAGAAAGCCTGGTTGTCAATTAAAACAGGATGCTTACATTAGAGGATGCAGTGGCAGTCTGCTGTCATGTTACAATTGCTTATAAGTTGGGGTGTTACATAAGCAAGTCTGTCCCACAGACCTTATACGGCCAATGGTATCTATGAACACAGCACAACACAAAATTGTACTGTTACATAAATCACAGTGAGATTGTTTGTGATTTTTTAAAATTATGTGGTTACTCAGTTCTCGAATGTGAACCTTGTAGATGCCAATGCTGTGTTGCAGTGTCCAATGACTGGATGGATATGCCTGGCATGTTAGCCATTGGCTTGTTCCTAAGCCACATGTAATTTCTGTGCCAAGTGATTTTCTGGCCCCTCCTCCTTTCTGCCATCTGTGTGCCTATATCCTAATTATCCTTCTGGAAATATCATTTTCCAAAGTGTCTCAACTACAAACTTACTCTTTCTTATTTTCCAATCCACCCACCCCATTTTGAAGCCTCTATAGCTTCTGATTTATGCATTATTTATGCTACATTTGTTTAATAATGGAACATTTTCCATATTTATATTTGGACTGTAAACCTTGGAGGATATATTTTTCATATTTGTAGCACCCTTAAGAACTCAGCTGAATGGCTTGAAACAAATGAGCAGTAAATAAATCCCAAAAATGTTAAGTTAAATATTTCCAAACTGTGTATTTAATTCTACTGAGGCACTCAGTGATCACATAATGCTCAAATAAACACCAAAATTTTGGTGTTTTAGAACATTATTTAAGTGCTCACTTTGTAAAGCAATTAGTTATATTCTACAGTGATACATTATATATAAATTTATTTTTTGTGTTTTTAACATCATCAAATAATTCATACATATTTTTAAAAATTATTTTTAGACAAGTGACTATAGGAAAAAAATGTTATCTGGATTGAGGTAATAGCCTGGTACAGTCAATAAAAACTCTTGTGCAAGTGTGAGAACATGAGTTCCGGTTTCCAACATCAGCATCAAAAGCTGGACAGGGAACAGGTCTGTAAGCACCGCACTGACGAAATACACAGAGCATCCCTATGGCTTCACTAGTCAAATGAATGACAGTTACTGCCTTTAAAATTTAGGTAGAAAGGGATGGAGGAAGCCACCTGACTTTGACCTCTGGCTTCCAAATGTATGCTACATATATATCTGGGGCCCTGGATCTCTCTACATGTACTTTTTGGTTGGTGGTTTAGTTCTGGGGAGCTGAGGAGGTCTGTTGATATTGTTCTTCCTAGGGGGTTGTAATCCCCTTCAGTTCCTTTAGTCCTTCCCCTAGGGCTTCCACTAGGGGTCCTCAGGCTTACTCCAGTGGTTGTTTGTATCTTTATCTGTATTGGTCAGATGCTGTTAGAACTTAGCAGGGAAAAATACCAGGCTCCAGTCAGCAATCACTTCTTGCCATCGGCAATACTGTGAGGGAGGATGAATCTCTATGTGAGGCAGTCTTTGAATGGTCTTTTCTTCAGTCTCCGTTCCATTCTCGTCTCTGTCTTCTAACTACTTATCTTTAATACACACTCAAAATCAATTATGTGCTTCTCTTTCTTCTTAACCTTACATTTGGTAATATCAACTTACTAGTTATACCGCACATGGTGAGATCATTTATACCACATAAACCAGCAACTGGTGCAATTAATATCTCCCTAGGAATCAGAGCCAATTATTTGACATTTGTTCATTCATTCCCCCTATTTTCATGGCTTTTCATAATTTCCGTGTGACCTCTCAAGCTTTATCGTTCTTTGCTGAACTGGATAATCAAAGTACCATTGTTTCTTGTTGCTTTCCATCCAATCAAAGATTCTCTATATTAGGAAAAGTCTGTATTTTCCATGTCGTCTTTATTTAACTGGTTCATAATTCCTTTCTAGTCAGTATTTCATATACATGTTTTAGAAATTTCAAAACTTAGACTCCTGTTTGTTTGGTGGGTGGACATTGCACACTCACCATTTACCACATGGTGTTTAACTGCCACAAATTTATATTCCTCACAGTATTTAATGTTTTGAGGTCTTTTGGAATTTATATACTTGACACATAATAAATATTTAATAAAAGCTCTGATGAATCAACAGAATGTAGTAAATAAATATTCAATAAGAGGAGTTTTTGGTATAGTAAACATTTAATATATGGCCTTAAAATCAAAAAAGAACACAGAGTCACTGTCTTACTTGGCTGTATTAAAACCTCTACTGAACAAAAGTTCGATATATATCCCGATAGGAAGACCAAGAGTATCAACCTATACCCCTGGGAGATCCCAGAGCCTAAGCCACCAAATAAAGAGCATACACAGGCTGGTCTGATGCCCCTACCATATATGTAGTAGAGACTGTATTATCTGGCCCCAGTGGAAGAGGGTGTGCCTAGTCTGGTAGACTTGATTTCCTATAGAAGGGGAATTCCCACTGAGAAAACCTTCTCAGAGGCAAAGGGGAAGTGAGATAGAGTGGGGATCTCTGAGAGGGGGCGATCAGAAGGAGACAACATTTGGAATGTAAATAAATAAAATAATTACATTTTAAAATACCTATTAGTAGTGAGTCTCCTAACTAGTGTTAGCTCCTACAGATTATTCATTAAATGTGGCAGTATACCCATAAGGCCATCCCTAGGAGTTTGAAAAGAGTAAGATTACTAAGTTTATTGCCCATATTCTCTACATGTTGAGTTTGAGTACAACCTCCACTCTATAGTAAAAGCCCATTTGAAAATAAAGTAAATGATAACCTGATTCATCTAGTGTCTTAATCATGAATGTTCACCTTAATTAGAAGAACACTTTTCTCAGGTTTATCAACCAAAACTCACATGTCAATTTGAAATGGTTTTGACACAAATAATCATTCATATCAAGGGTGGACAAGGCAACTCAGTAGAAGGAAACGGTCCTAAGAACAAGTGAAGGAGTCATAGATAACCCCACTCCTGTTGTCAGGAATCCTACAGACACTCCAAGCTAAACAGCCACAACATGTAGTTAGAGGATCTAGTACAGAGCTATGCAGGCTCTGTGATTGTCCCTTCAGTCTCTATGAGGCACTGTAAGCCTTGGTTAGTTTTCTACAACCTTTCCTTCCTTTTTGTGGAGTGTCCCTAAGTCTACCTACTGTTTAGTTGGGGGCCTCTGCATCTGCTCCCATTAGCTGCCAGAGGAAGCCTCTCATGATGATTGGATGAGGCATTCATGATCTATGAGTGTAGTAGAGTAAAATTAGGAATTAATTTCATTGAATTTTTTTCTGTCAGTTGTACTTAGCTATACCCTCTGTTTTTGAGCCACCCAATTCTAGTTCCTACCCCAAATTAGATGTCAGGATGTTTAAATATTGGCAGCTAAGCTTGAGATAAACTTTCCTGACTCTCATGTTTTCTCACATAGGTGAGAATTAAGGGGAAGGCTGTAATAGCCAACCTTTTCACAGTTTCCTTAGACACATTCATTGTTTCCTGAGTAGTTTGTGAATAGCACACACATTAGCAAACCTTCACTGAAGCAGATCTGCTCCCACACATACTGATCTCATTTTGACACTACATAACTGTTGGCTACGACAATTTCAACAATGAGGCAGTGGGAGAAATGACTACATTTTATGTAAATATGTATTCATTTAAAATCAAAAGGACATATGTAATGATATTATCCAAGATTTTAAATGACAGTCAGTTTTTAAAATAAGGCTCCTTTATTATCTTTCTCATCAGTAGAAAGCATTGTCTTTTCTTTACAACTATTAAACCTATGCCTTAGAAAATATTTTTCTATAAGCATTTTAAGATTTGTTATTTCACAAAAAATTATACATGTATTCTAAGGAGATTTGAAGAGTCATTGATTCTTTCTTTTAAAAAAACAAGTGACTTAAGAATATCAATTTTATAATATATGATGGGTTTGACTCTATGAATATTGCTAACAGACTTTAGTATCTAAATACACATTTGTGTATATGTATGTATTATGCATATATAAATGTATGTATGTACAAAAACAAAAGAATACTCAAAGTGTTCTGTGAAATTCAATCTTTTGAAGACTGTTATCTAGTCTAGTTCTATCTTTTTTATTCTTATTTTTTAAAAAATTTTAAAAGATATTGCTATGTGGATATAGTACATGATGCCTCTAGTTCCCTATGTAGCTCAGGCATATTTTTAAATTATGACCCTCTGAAATACAAGCATGTAATTTGCCACATTCTACCTTTGTCTTTGAAAGGCCCAAACCATGGAATTATCTGTGTATCAATGAAACATGTAAACAAACATCACAGCAATGGAATAAGAATGTTCCTTAGGAATTTAACCTTTTCCCTACATTTTATTTGGCTGGAACAGAACTTCTCCATGACAGAACCTGAATCAGAATCCTCTGGTGGGATTGCTAAAAACACAAGTGTCTTGGGCTCCAGAATTTCTAAACAGTCTATTTCTAATAGGGCTTAGCCTCTACATCTATAAGAAGCTTTCTCGGGAGATGTTGCTTCTATTTATACACTTCTATGACCACTGTTTAAAATCTATGTAGACAGAGAACTGTCTGCACATCTTATATAATCTCAAAGCTGTATTTTAATTTCCCAGGAAATTCCTCATGCTACAACTTTATATTCTTTGCCTCAATAATTATAACCACAATAATGACAACAGATAACATTTCTTGAGTACTAAGTACCACACATGGTACATCACAACAAACCTTCAAGGAAGTACCATTAACTCCATATTTTCCCAAAAGAAAACAGATTTGCAATTTTTCAAAGTTCATAGAGCCAAGATGATATTCAAGTTCATATCAACTTGGGTCCAAATTCCTAAATATTAATTTGCTCAAGGAAAGGTTAATCTGTGGTCTACTTTTGATCATCAAAGAATCCTGGATTTAAGACTGAAAGTGGCAGGGAAACTGGAGGGACCATCATTTGAGAAAGAGCTATTGGGTGGGGCCTGAGTACCTCAATCAGAAAAGCAAATGGGGTTATACCTTTTTTCAAAGGATTAAAGGCTACTTTCTATATGTTTATGTGGCACAAGATGATTTATAATTTTGTACACACCTGAAAGTGCTGAGTAGGAATGTGACATGGTCATAGTACACTTTAAGATTACATTTATATCTTATAATAATCCCATAAATATAAAAATCGAAGGGACCTTCATATTGTAAAACAGAAAAGAACCTAAAGCTTTAAGTGGTGCAGCAAAAGTTAGACAATAGTTGCACATCCGTGGCTTTGGTCAGATTTTTGTTGTGTTGCTAAGTGCTAGATGTTTACATTAATGTTTCTGTAGAAAAAATAACCTCTAACGTTGAAGTCACACAGTGTTGTTCCTTGTTTGCAGTTTTTTCTTGTAAATGTAGATCACCCCATTTAAAAAAAAGATGTTCTTATATGTGAGAGTTGTTGTTTTGACTGAAAGGACTATGACCTGGCCCTTGACATTGAACTGTGTTTTTATGTGTGCTTAGAATGAAACACAAAGCACATCTCTTCCATCTTACAGAGTTTCTTCCAAACCATTTTCCAGCATTTGGTGATTTTATTGTAAACATTAGAATGTGAAGTTTGAATCTAATTAAAATACTATAAAGCATATACGCTTTTGCAAACCCAGTAAAATCCTGAGTACCCAGCATTTTTTTTTTTCATTTTGCTGGAACTGTAAGGCCCCTATTTTGTATATAGTCTGTGGATGCAGGCTGCATTAACATCTAATTTCAGATATCTTAACCATAACTTTTAAGCTCAAGGTGGTAATTAGACATGTGAGCCAATCTGGACATGATTCTGAATAGGTACAAGCCTCAACCAAAAAAAAAATGAGTAGGGGAAAGTCTTTGCTTTTCCTCTCACTGCTGTAATTTTGAGACAGACATCTCATTCTCATCAGGCTTCCCTGAGAGCCAAATCCCCATTGCCTACATAAGTAATGCACTCAACAAAGCAGTCTTAATTATCCTTTCTCCCTTCAGTTTCCTCATCCCACAGTGTTCCCTATTGACACATCCACATCGTAAATGAACTACTTGTACTCAAAGCCTCCACTTTAACTACAACCCAAATTGAGACACCATGATGGCATGGGGATTTCTATCTTTGAGCTACAGTAATAACAGCTATGCGTAAGAGACATTATACAATATATGCATGCGTAAGCATATATTAAACTAGGCTATATTTGAATTATTTACTGACCAAGACTCATAATTTAAAACAAAATTAGTTAAAGCTGGACATTATTAGGATACACAAACTTAAAATTGTGAAAGCTTTAATATGTGATCACATAATTTCGTGAATAAAGGGGAAATAGAATTATTAGCAAGTCTATCTTATGCAACAGATGGCAAAGGAAATCATGAAGAAAACTCTTTGTGTTGATGAACTGAAAGCCTATTCTAACAAACTTCTGTGTTTATTGTTCTCTTTCTGACCAGTTTATTCTCAACAAATAGACGTGTCATTATACCCCACCCTTCTCTAACACAGGGCTCCTATTCTTTGAAAAAGTAGCTAACTCAAAAAATGCATGTGAAAAGAAAGAGTATATCTAAAAAGACCAAAATGTAAAGCACACTAAGTGGAGCTCATTTCCATTGTGGCTTCTATGGCTGCCACTGTCACTGGAGAGTCAACCGCAGATCATGATACAAAACTTGAAATGTCAATTGGCTAAATCTCTAAGGGGTGTCTGATGTTCAGATATCACTCCAGAGAGTGTCAAATGTTCTTTCTCACCTCCCTTGAGTTACAGCTTGGATGATTTAAAATCAGACTGATGAGCTATAACTGGGCTATACTGCTAACTTTCACCTTCTGAAAAGTTCAGAGATTTCTAAGATAATCTCAGGCTTAACGCATGTTATAGTATATGTGTTAAGCTAAATACTGTGTATTATGTTGTCCTACGAGACTCTTCTTTCAAAGCTATTAGGGTCAATGACTCATGAGGTTTCAAACCCATGGATTTCAAAACTAAACAGAAGATCTTAGGCTACAATAGATCTTAATTTCATAAAAAAAAATAACTTAGAAATGTGTTTTCCATATGCAGCTTTTATTTACATTGCTGTTTTTCAAAAGAATCACACATTTTAGATTAAATTAGGAATTAGAAGAATTGTATATTTTCTTCCAAAGTATAATATAATATGTTCAGAGAAATATAAAGGTGTTCCATTGTATAAAAGAGGGCATAGCTAAAGTATGTCAGGCACAAGATTTTTTAATATTGTTTTGGTGGGACTTTATAAAATATTGGTCTGGAAGTGAGAATTTCATTTGGGAACTGTAGCACATACATATTTCTCTCAGTAGCAGAGTTAAAATACTGACTTCGTGGGTTCATTTGAAAAGCCTACAGAATTTGTGTATCTTGGGAATAGCTTTATATTCTTACATATTGCACTCATGGTTTCTATTGAAAGGAAAATAATAACTTTACATAGACCTTGGCTGCTTTTTTAAAATCCAAAATAATCCATTCCTTCAATATAGTTACTTTCCACCCTTATTTAATTTGCTACAAAGAGTTTTGGAAGTGATGGAGAACCATTTACCTCAGCTTAAAATGTAAATGAGAGAAATATTAGTTTTTATGAGGAACAGATAGTGAGGGTCTAAGAGGTTTCATTTAATTGCTCTCTCTCTCTGATTTACTATAAATGTATTTCCACTTAACTTTCTCAGTTCCTACAATGTTGGTATTATGTATCCCTGTCATTTTCTCAGGCTTTCACAACACAAAAGTTACCCGAAATTATATTTAATTAGTACCTTTAACTAGTAAGTTTGTATATAATTGTTAAAATTCAATTGGTGTTCCCATTTAAAATAACGATTTTTTTATTAAACACATACTTTACTGGGATTTCTTAAGTGTTTATGTTTATTTTGTTTCAATGAACTATGGATTCTATTCCTTCTATTTAAACATTGAATTCATAAAATAAATGTTGTAAACATGAACACATGTAGTTTGAAAACATGATGTCCTTGCTAAGCCATTTTAAGGATGAAATGATATGGAAACAAAGTATAGACCATAGAAATCCTTATCATGGTTCAACATGAGGCACAGATCAGCTCCTATATGATGTAAATGAGGCTGAGACTAAAAGCTCTGAGGTTGTTCTGCCATTGTTTGCCTCCCCTTGATCCCCTTCTTTCTCTTTTACATCCATGTTGATAAATATACACTAAATAATGTGGTCATTCACTACTCTTGGGCTTGAGATTTGTGCAGCAACAATAGGCTTGGAAAAAGGAAAAGATGTTTAAGGATCAGGGTGTTTAAGAATCACCTGGAGAATCAGTTAGAGTACATAGTCCTGTGCCCACTCTGGATGTTCTAACTTAGCAAGTATTCAGCAGGACTTGAGAATTTGGCCTTCTACTGGCTACAAGATGATTCTAATGCTATTTTCCTATGGGACATTAAATAGGAATATCTCAGATATCCCAGTGAAGAGGGTGGCAAGAAAGGAAAGTCAGGACATACTTACCAAGACTTTGTGCTTTCAGAACACTTGCCCCCTACAATATGTTGACTCACTTATCTATGATTTTCACTCAAGTCCTTCTGCCTGCCATGGTGGTTTTTAGGAGACCAAGGCAAGAGGATCATGAAATTGTTGCCCCTACCATAGGCCATAAAGCAAGACACTGTACTCTTAAGCCTCCAAACCAACAAAAGGGTCAATTAATTTCTTAAATCTTAGTTACCTCAACTGATAAATCAGGATGTCTCCAGATCACCTCTGGTGGCTTTCAACATATTTACCAAGGTAGAATTCCTCAGCAGCTAAATAAATAAATGGATAGAGGGATTGAGTTAGTTTTCTTTAAAACTCTACTGTACTTAAATGATTTTAAAAAATTATTTCCATCTATACCATTTTTAAGTATGGGTTCACCTAAAGTATAAGACTTAATTTTTTTAAAGCTGCAAATAAAAAACAACTCAAGTTTTTAAACGACTCGTTGGCTTTGAAATCACAGAACTGAGGACTATTATAACAACATAATTCCAGTTTTCTGTGATCTTTCCACAGCCTACCCTAAGTACTACAAAAGAGACAGTGAATATATACATTCTGTTTACAAGTGTAGAGGTTGATTAAGTATTATTATCCCCTAGTATGATGCAGTTTTAGCCAAACAGACAGCTAAAAGTAAATGACAATGTTAAGCCTTCCTCTGCAGAATAATATCTGATTCATTGACAATCCAAGCTTTCGTAAATGGATATTAATTACCTTCTGTTGCAAAAAAAATTAAGATTATAAATCTTAATTGTATCTGCAACTATTGTGTGATATGACATTTTGGAACTGAACAATTTTTCTAGAGAACCCCAGTTAGAAGGAATGACTGTACTTCTTCCCACGTGATTTATTTGTCTATTTTATACAGCATGCTAATCTTTACATGGTGATACCACTGCATTGTAATATAATCTTTCATTTTAATGTATCACATTGCATCTATCAACTTTCATGATGTCTTTGTGTTCTCAGGATTAGGTAATGTTAACCACCTTGTGATATCCTGTTTCTGAATCCCCTTCACCTCATATTACACATATAGCTCTTATAACAAGAATAAATTAATTAGTTTAGTTACAGAACAGGAAATTTTACTTTGAAAAGTATAAACTATCTGTAAATTTTGCTCTCTCATTATCAACTACCACAGGAATGTTTTACTCTGGACAGATATCTGAGTTGTATCATTGATCTTTAACAATGGGAAGAGCAAATTAAGATTGTTATTTTTCAACATTTGTTCATTTAGACAACATGTATGTTTTATAAAATGTTAATGTATTATAAAGCTAATTTTTTAGTACATGTATTACAGAAAGATATGTAAAAGATCAAATCTCTGACTGCAAATTCTTCCTAATTTCCAAGGTTTGGAACTATTGTTGAGAGATGCAATGTGATGCCCCATTCATACACACCACTGGCTCTAACAAGAATCACAGTGACTGCAATGGCAAATTAGTAAAGAAGGATATCTTGAAAAATAACACTATTTGTATGTGAATTCTCAAAAGATGGGGGTAGCTGTCCAAAAAAAAAAAAAAAACCCACAATTGCCTTGTCAAGTTAAATGTAATAACTAAGATATTAATATCTAAATGATGATTATGTTGTAGAAGAGGAACGGGAGTAGAAGGTTAGCCAAGATCTCTGTGTAGGAAGGAAAGCACAGTACAGTACTTGTTATCCAGAAAGAAGGAAACAGTACTTATATATTGGCTTGGCTTCTTTATGAGTGAATACTGACAGGTGTAGCCATGTACCCAGGATTCAAAGCCAAGCTGTACCTTTAGTACAAACAATAGCACAATATCTCAGCCAATATGACTATAGATCAAAAGGTTGCTAGGAAAAAGAAGTTGCTAGGCAGCTTCTCCAAACAGCTCAGCTTATGCCCACTGGATTCTGTGATTGATTGCATAGAAACAACAATTGGAAAACTTCCTATGGTGTGGGGTGCAATACAAAACTATTCATGAATGTTTGTTGGTGGTGCTGGGGAGACAGTTGCTAAGTCCATTAAAAGACCCTAAATATAGTATAATGCAGGAATCCATCTGCTGAAAAGCCTGGAAGTCTGATACTTAGCTGACTAGTTTTTAATTAAATCAAGATTCCACTCAACTGTGACTTCAGGAATAGCTATACAAAAGAGGCAGAGGATGGTAATATGCTTTAACCAGACCGCTTCTTTCCAACCAGTCACCCCTATGTATTTCAGCATTCTTTGACATACAGTACAGATAAATAAAGCAGTATCTGAAGTCACTACAGTGAATCCATTGAAGAGAATTTCTGGCTCATACTGAATGCTCAAGTATATTTAAGTCCTTCAAGTTGTGGTCTAGCTTGTAGTACACTGTAGGAAGGACATAAGGAATTCATTTATTTAAACTCTAATTTCTGATCTTGCAGCTTATAGGACTTTTCTCCCTGATCCATTTATTGAAAATAGCTGTTGTTCTCACATAATATATCCTAATTATGTATTCTCCTCCTCCTACTCTTCTAAGTTTCTTCCCACCTCCTTTCCAAATAGGACCTAAGCCAGGGCACACCCATGCAGGACTTGTGGATTCTACCTCTGTCTCTATGAGTTCATATGTGTACCAATCCTGTCAATTTAAAGGACCATTTTACCTCTGCTGTCCTCCATCCATCCCCTCTGGCTTGTACAATCTTTTTGCCACCTCTTTCACAGGTTTACATGAGCCCTGAAGTGTGAGATTTGAGGAAGACACTTTATTTAGAACTGAGTGTTGTAAGGTTTCTCACTCCATGCATAATGTTTGCCCATGGGTGTCTGTATTTGTTCCCATCTGCTGTGGAGAAAGCTTTCTGATGATGGCTGAATAAGGCAATGGTCAATGAGTATAGCACACTCCGTAAGGACTCATTTGATTCTATGCTTTATCTCCTCTGCCTTTTTTTTTTTTTGGAACAGTGGTATTTGAATGCTGAACATCCTTAGTCATCAAGGAAATGAAAATCCAAACTACTTTGAGATTTTTATCTTAAACCCATCAGAATGTCCAATATCAATAAAACAAGTGACAGCTCATGCTGGTAAGCATATGGAGCTGAGTTAGTAGAGTTAGGGGAACACTTATTCATTATACACAAACTATACAGTCACTATGGAAATCAGTGTGGTACCTCAGAAGATACTAGTCAATCTACTTCAAGACCTTTCAATACCACTTAGGCATATACCGAAATGCTTTTCACCCTATCACTGGGACACATGTTTAACTAGATTTATTCTTGTTTTACCCATAATGACCATAAATTGTCAATGAGATATTCATCAACAGATGAATGGATAAATAAAATGTGGTACATTTGCAAAGTATAATATTACTCAGCCATTAAGAAAATGAATTCATGAAGTTCAAAGTTAATGGAATACAAGTTTTAAAGAAATCCTGAGTGTGGTAACCCAGGCACAGAATAAGAAATGCAGTATATATTTGCTTATATAGAGATATAAGCTTTTAACCCAATAATAACTAAGATACAATCCATAAAATCAAAGAAGTTAGATATAAAGAAAAGTATTGGGGGTGCAGAGAGGTGTCCTTAGTACTGGGAAATAAAATAGATAGCTATGGATGAATGTGGAGGGACTATATGGAGAATCAAGTTGGGAGGGGGAGGAAAAACAAGACAATGGAAGATATTGGGGATAAGACAGAAAAAAATTAAGGGCCAAGTGAGGGGTAAAATGGGAAGCTAAGACAATAGATGGTTCCTAAAATATATACATATATAAAGGCAATTTACATGAGATCTCCAAAAATAGAGGAACAGAGCTACAACTGAACATGCCTTTTTACCAAAGCTTCCACCAGTGGAGTTGGGTTATGTCTAATTGATTTGTTGGCTAAAGAATTCCCAAACAACTCAAGCTATTGCCAAAACTGTAGGTTGCTCTCCACAAAGTGAAGGCAAGATCTCCAGCTCACTGAAGTCAAGCTGATGTGTACATGGAACTTTCTCCTCTACATACTAGCACATTACCCAATGATATCTTGTCTACAAGATATGCTGGGACAACAGTGGCACAAAATTTGTTGGAATAACCAGGCATATGTGATCTGACTTAAGGACCACTTGAAAAGTTGGAGCCCATACCAAATACTGCTTGACTGACTAAGAATCTGGGTCCTACAGTAAAGCCTTTAGGGCTTTTCAAACTGTAGATGAGGAAGTCAGGAACAGTGAATGCCTGACAGACTATTCTTTGAAACAACGAATGACCATTTTCACATCTACTTTATTAATTTTCATATTTTCTACAGATAACTTAATTTTTACATCCTGGGAAAGTGTAGTCCTTGCAGATTGCATGGGCTGAGTTTTTTTTTTTTTTTTTTTTTTTTTTCCTGACAACATTCTTTCAAAATGTATCAAAATGAAGATAATGGATTGTTTCTGTGAAGAAATAACATAAGGAAAATTATTTGTGGAAAGAAATATTATTTAAATGGAAACAAGTATCAGGAGGACCCTGAAGACAAAAAAAGAATTTTGAATAATCGTGATGAATGTAGAGTTCACACCAGTTTTGAGAATGTTTTCTGTGATGTCACAAAATGAGTAGATGGTGAATTGCCTGCCTGGGAAGTATTAGTCCCAGCAGAAGTTTAAGGCTAAAGCTTGTGACTTTAATTTTTTGAAACCTTACTTTTAATGCGGGTTCTTAAAGACGTTAACATCTCTTTTAGCCCACCACCTACCAGAGGTAGTGGAAAAGAAAGGGTGTGGGGGAAATGTTTAGAAATGTTTCTTTGGAACAAATCCATCTGTGTTCAGGAAATCAGCACTCCAGTTCACAGGTCAGCAGCAGTCTCTTGATCCATTTGCAAACACTTCCCAGATACACCAGTGGTCCAGTTTAGCAGTGTTGGGATAGCAACAGCAGTGGCAGGACCTAGCAGGAATAGCCAGGCTTCACCCAAATTGGCATGAATAAGCAGGAAGGACCAGGAGGCATGTCAGGAGAAGTTCTCAGATGTGCTACTCTCAGTAAAGTGAAGACCAGGGAAAGCATGACACCACCAAGCATTGCACAACTAGTCCTTCCAGCAAGCCAAGCCCGGGCTTCTTCATGATCCATTAAGTCCTATTTATATTCCCTTCAAACATCACATGTCCTCCACAGCTCTTACCTCACTGAGTCTTGCCTTAGCACATGCATCTGTCTCAGCTGACATCAATACCAATCAGCACGAGTCTGAGTCTGGAGGAGTGGCAAGAAGCTGAGACATACCATCAGAAGATTTTTGTACCTTTTTTTCCCCTATGGAATCCCAACAAACAGAGCTCAAGTACGAAATGTAAGGCAGACCAATACGTGTGTGTCATCAGTGAAGAATCCTTGATCATGTGTACTTTCATGTGTTTTCTTTAGAACAACCATTCATCTGTGTCTGCTTCAGCCAAACGTTCCTTCATGAGTCTGCCTTAGGCTTTCACCTGTGTCTACTTCACGAAAACACTCCTTCATGAGTTTACTCCAGCAAAACACCATCCAACACAAATAACTTTCCAAGGAACCCTGGTTTTCACTTCAAAAGCTTCCTGTCCTGAGGCTAATACAATTAAGAACCTCAGGCTCAAGGCATTTCTTTTTTCCTAGGTATTAGATTTGATTGTGTAAAAATGATCTTCCAATTTAGTACCTTCTTGATATCTCCATGTTGTATGTCTCAAGTGTAGGAAGTCAGGTAGATGTGTTGATTCCTTTTATAATACCCCCAATGCCTGGAATGTGGAATCCAAAAGAGGAGTTAAAGGTCATCTGCTTCATAGTGAGTTTAAAGCCAATCTGACTACATGAGTGAGTTCCTCTCTGAACATGAAGGTAATTTTAATAATATATTTTCTGTAATCTAATATATTATTAGCTGAATATATAATGAATATGAAAGTTTTAACAAAATGGTTATAATCTTTTTCATTGTACTTCTTAGAAAGTTGGCTTTCTATAGATTTATAATATATTTATGTTCCACATCAATTCCTAAATTATTTTCATTGAAAATATTAAACAGTATTTGATTTGCATTTTTATTGTATTAAATTAATACTAAACATAAATATTTACACATTTAAATTCTTATAAATATGTCATATTTTTCAAAAATGTAGACTTGTTCCAGCTTTTATGTTCAATTAAATTTAAAACCTGCAATTTTAGTCTATGGATTTTACCAGTTTGATTTGAAATGCTCTTAGGCCACCTAAAATCAGTGGCTAATATGTTATACTCAGTATCTCTAGAATATAATAATGTGCTCTAAATTAATGTTTCTTGAAGAAATTAGTCAATAATCATATAGAAATTTGGCAGTAGTTATCATGAACTTGATTATCTCATGCACATCTTGCCCTCAAGGAGAATAATTATTACATTTAAATGATTTTCTCCACTGCTAAACAAAAACAAGTTTGGAAATTAAAATATATTTTCAAGGATCCAGACTCTACTCTTTAGTAGTGGTGAAATTAACAGTAACTTATATTCCAATTTTTTAATTATTTGGTTGATTTAAAGGTGCTGCATAATTTGATGTCAACTTGACAGAAGCTAGAGTTATCTGAGAGGAGGGAACTTCAATCAAGTAAATGCTTTCATAAGACTGAGCTGTAAACAAGGCTATCGGGCATTTTCTTGATTCATGATTGATGAGAGAGGAGCCAAGCCATTAAGGGTGGGGCTGTTCCCAGGGCTGGTGGTGGTCCCTGCTTCCAAGTATCTGTGCTGAGTTACTTCGTGTCCTGATGTCATTCGGTGATGATCAGTGACATGGAAGCATTAGCCCAATAAACACTTTTCTCATCAAATTACTTTAGTCATTATATTTCACCACAGCAATAGTAATCCCACTAAGACACTAACCAAAGTTTGTCCAGCTGTACTTTTCCCTACCAGAACAGTTCTTTTTAAACATTTTTTTTTCATTTATCATTCTCTCACACAATATATTCCAACCTTAGCTTCCCCTCATCCCACCGCTCCCAGCTCCCTCAACTACCTCCTTTTATCACACCCTATATCCACTGCTCCATTATTTCTTTACAGAAAAAAACTGGGCTTCCCAGGGATACCAACCAAGCACAATATCACAAGAAGCAATAAGACTAGGCACAAACCCTTATATCAAGGCAGGGCAGGACAACTAGTAGGAGGAGAAGGATCTCAGGAGCAGGTAAAAGAGTCAGACACCCCCACTTCCACTATTAGGAATCCACAAAACACCCCAAGCTAAACAACTAAAGCTTGTATGCAGAGAACCTAGTACACACAGTGCCTATAATCTGTGATTGTCCCTTCAGTCTCTCTGAGCCCCTATAAGCCCTGCTTAGTTGACTCTGTGGGTCAGGATACAGGTCTTATAGGACTATTGCCTAAAACTCAGTTTTTAGTATCTCTAGTAGGCTGATAAATCAATCATGCTGTGGTCAAAGGATCTATTAACGGCTGTGACTCAGAATCTGATACTTAAATGTAAACATTGGCAAGTGTCAATTTGTAGGTCAATTTTAGAGAAATTTACAATGTAGAAAAACGTTCTTAGTTTTATGATATTATAAAAAGTATTCAGTTTTCTTCTGATTTTCAGAATGGAAATTCTTTAGAACAGCTTTCATCTGAAATGGCTACATTCTGGTTATTTATCAATTTCTCAGGCTCTCAGTCAAATAGAGGATGGCCTGTAAACATCATTGTCTCTCCGTAAATCAAGGGTCTCATTTTGCAATGCTTAATGCCAGAGGAAGTCAGCTTGCCATAGAGATTGAGTTAGATACTTAGAAGTATAACTTTCCACTTATTATTAACTACTCTGTTAGTAAAAGTGCATGCTGGGGTACCCATAAACCATTTTTTATATTTTATTCAAAACCTCTGTGGATAAAGTGCTTCAGACTTTCCTAGTGAATAAAAATAGAGTCCTGGTTATCACGTATGTGTAAAGCGAGGGAAAGGCCTCCCAGGACCATCTTTTAGGCACAGAGTGATTTCAGGTTTGGATGGTCTTTAACTACTATACATTGGGATATGAGCAATTATTTCTCAATGTGAATTTGTTCTTTCCCTTTGTAAACTTATTTTTAGATCTTAATTTGTGGATGTGTGTTATATAAGTTTTCCATTTTAATAGAGTATTTCCTTCAGACATGTAGTTTGGATATTAGGATGGCTTCCAGACTCTTGTAGAAAGTAATCTTTGATCTGCTTCTAGGATCCCCTGTCAAATTTTATTTTCTGAAACATACATAAATGTTTCCTCAATGTTTGATTTTTTTTCCTGAGATTCAGCATCGACAAAGACAGGAGCCACATCTATCCCGTTCGCTGAGGTATTTTTAGTGCTTACACCCAATACTATATTAATAGATACTTATTGAATTTCTAGTTTTACCCATTCCCACTAAGACATATATATGCTTGTTTACTGCCACGTGTAGGGAAGCCCAATATGGATCCTAATGATTTTATAAATTAAATATGTTGTCTTACTTACATTTACTTTTCTTCTCAAAAACAAACAGAAAACAACTCTCATTTCAAAGGTAATAAATATTCATTGTAAATCAAATATAGTGACCATGTCCTGAAAACGTAGATTCAGGTTGCTTCAAATAACATGCTCATAGGTGAAAATGGTTATATAACTTTCATATTCACAGAATGAAATCAAGTTATAAATCAAGACATTTTTCGATGAGACATCAAGTAGACAGGTAATAGCAAAGCAGGGACAGCTCTGTTTCTGGTTTTAGATGATATATGATGACATATTTAGCTTTTGAATCTGTTGAAAACATTTAATACGATAGTCACAGAATGTTATATCAGACATAGAGTGAATGAATGAACTCAGTGAATGACTAGTATTGTGACTAAGGATAACTCACATAGTTCAGCTTTGGATCTGTAAATTTCCAATTCTCTACAATTACAAAATGCAAGATGCTCATCAGTCTGTCATGTATCTTCAAAACCTTCAGTAGATTCATTTCTGAAACCTCAGTTCATACCTGTATTACTTAGCCTCACTGTCGTTACAGCGACCTTTAAGGTTGGCCTTTAAGGAATGAACCTGCCACTGAATTTTTTTATAGTTTAATGATAGTCATACTATATTCTCACATGGCATGCCTGAATTAGTTTGTGCTTGTGATCCAAGATAAGTAATTAACCTTGAAACTAGTTCAATATTTTAACAGTCATAAATCATATCCCTGTAAGGATTCTGTTGACCAGATATGAAATGGAGGTGTAAGAAGCAAGGGGACCAGGACAGAAAACTGGAACTTGTGTTTGTGAAACTCTTAACTTCTTTTCTGAATGCTGAAAGGCAGAGCTAAACCAAGGAAGGAAACTATGTGGTTTTCACTTTTTCTCTCTGCCCATGGGAGCCCAGTTCAATGCATAAGCACAGCCTCTGGGAGCTTCTCATGGCAATGCTCCACACATTAACCGCAAAAGAGCAGGGAGGCTTAGCACACAGGCAAAGCCTCATTAACATGAAGAAACTTCATGATCTTAAGCTATTCAAATAAGTCTAGTAAGATAGCTAATAAGACTCAAAATACCTGCACTCAACATCACAAGATAACCAGACTGAGGAACTTACTAAGTACAGTTCTCTACTCCTGAACCTCCACGAGTACTTATGCAGACTGCAGAGAATACACTTTACTGTGTGGACACGGTCTCTTTTTTAAATTCTTTCAGTGTACAAACTTCATGGCCACCTCCACATTACCTCTATCAACCCTTCAACTTCTAAGTTATTTAATTTAATATGGGATATAGAAGATTTAACATATGAAAAAACCTCTACAAGTGTAATATTTCATATCCCATATTTTCACTAAAATAACACTGCCTAAATCTCATTGTCACTATCTAAACACAAAATGTACACTGATAACCTACAAATTTTAGATGTCCTATATGAAAGAGGGTAATGATGAATACTCCTGCATTGTTGCTGTGATTGCAAGCTGGTACCACCACTCTGCAAATCAGTCTGGCTTTTTCTCATAAAATTGGACATAGTACTACCTGAAGACCCAGTTATTCCACTTCTGGGCATATGCCCAAAAGATGTTCCAACATCTAACAAGGAGACATGCTCCACCATGTTCATAGCAGCCTTATTTATAATAACCAGAAGCTGGAAAGAACCCAGATGTTCTTCAGTAGATGAATGGATACAGAAATTGTGGTACATTTACACAATGGAGTACTACTCAGCTATCAGAAACAATGACTTCATGAAATTCCTAGGCAAATGGATGGAACTAGAAGCTATCATCCTGAGTGAGATAACCCAGTCAGAAAAGAACACTCATGGTATGCACTCACTGATAAGTAGATACTAACCCAATAAGCTCAGAATATATAAGAAACAATTCACAGAACTTATGAAGCTCAAAAAGAAGAAAGACCAGAATGTGGATGACTTAGCCCTTCATAGAAGGAAGAACAAAAAAAAAAAAAAAAAAAAAAACCGGGAGGAAATAAAAGATGAAATAGAGGAACAAGGATTGAAGAAAAGATTATTCAGAGACTCACTTACCTGGGGATCCACCCCATATGCAGCCTCCAAACCCAAGCACTATTGCTGATGCCAAGAAGTGCTTACTGGCATGAACCAGATATGGATGCCTCCTCAGAGGCTCTGCCAGACTCATAAGTTACAGCTAAGGATACTTTCAGCTCACCATTGGACTCAACACATGGAACCCAATGAAGGAGCTAGAGAAAGGACTGAAGGAGTTGAAAGGGTCTGCAACCCCATAGAAAGAGCAACATTATCAACCAATAAAAATCTCCAGAGCTTCCAGAAACTAAAACACCAACTAAAGAGTACACATGGAAGGACCATTGCTCCAGCTGCATATATAGCAGAGGAAGACCTTATTGGGCATCAGTGGGAGGAGATGCCTTTAGTCCAATGAAGGTGTATTTTCCCGGTATGGGAATGCCAGGGCACTGACTTGGAAGAGGGTGGTTGGGAAGGGGAACATCTTCATGAAGGCAAAGGGAGGGGGAATGGGAGTGGGGGAAAGAGGATAACATTTGAAATGTGAATACAGAGAATATGCAATAAAAAAAGAAAATATCTACTCTAAGGTATTAGAGAAACAGCAAGTTGTGTTGGTGCATGTTGGTAAGATACATTGAAAAGGCAGAAACAGGATCATGTGTTCAAGGCCAGCCTTGGCTACAGAACCTATGTCTATCTGCTACACTATCCCATTTTATTTGTAGTTTTGAGATAATTCCATTGCTTCTCAGTTGGGACAAAGGTCTCAGCAAGGTTTCCTTTATATATTGCCTTAGTCTCTTTTGCTAAACATCCTTTAATTTTTTCAGAATTATTTGGGATTCTATTTTTTTGACAAGAGATTATATAACTAGTCATTTCATAATTTCTATTACTCTCTTTTATGTTCAACTCAGTACATCTCAAATTCATTACCTCTCTTTCTATAGTTATTTATTGCAGGGTTTCATTTTCTGTTTGGCTTCTAGTTTAATTTGGTGTGGTTTGGTTTGGTTTTAAAAGTTAAAAAAAGAAAGATGAAATAGTGTAGGTAGGGAGGAGGTGAGAGAAGTTGGAGAGGGAAAGAGTATGATCAAAATCTATTGTATGAAATTCTCAAAAAATTGATAAAAACACAAAAAACAGCCAAGGAATTGATAAAGTTATTATATAACTAGAAATTGATTATTAGTTTCTTACAGAAGCTACTCGTGTATTTATATTTCAGACTATGTAGTGTTGTCTGCATATGCATGTGTTTAGAGCTGACTACTTAGAATTAGATAATCAATCGAGAATCTTCTCTCTGGTGAAAACTGATTCTCCTTAGCTCTGTAGCCATTGACTGGCTGTAGCTCTTTCTTTGGGAATGAAGCCTTGTGAAGTTTGACCCATCCATACTCGCATATGAGTAGTGTGATCACTGTACTAGTTTTAGTAGGCGACCACCAGATTTTTGGGAGTTCACAGAAACAGCACTTCTCACATAGTGAAGAACTTATTTTCATAGCATGTACATCACATGCCAAAAAATATCTGAAGATAAAATAGATCTCAAAGTAAATATTGCTGTTGGTTTACTGGTACACTGATTATTTGTCTCAGGCCACAAAGCCAGCTTGCTTAAAATGAATAGACTTTTGCAGAGAAGCATAATTTCCACTGTTTTATTCATTCAAGGCTTCGTGGTTAGTCCTAACACCTTTTAAATTCCCATATAGACTTTTCTACCTAATCAAAAGAACCTGAAAATTACTCAGTCTCCTCTGAGCTGTTTAGTTCTCTTGAGAAGCTATTTTACCCTTTAGCTGATGTCCCCATGCTAAATTAAGAAAGATTATCTCAGAAGGTTTGTTCATCAAACAAAAATCTCAGATGTGTTATAGTTGCCAAACTTCCAAAAAGATTTTTGAGCAGAGTGTCTAATGTAGTACATGACTGCTACTTCTTTAAAGAACATGTAATAATTTCTGTGTCTTTCCATGTCCATTACTGGGCATCTCCCAATCAGGAATAGTGCTGGTAGTCCATTGAGTAGTCAACATCATTAACCCACAATGAACAGATGAAAGGACAATGGCAAATGACAGGGATCATGAGGCAACCTGCTGTAGCTGAAAGACAAAGTGCTTTAAAGAGCCCTAGAGTGAAAACAGTTCTCAAATGTCAACTATTGCTTGGTTTTCCTACTAATTGCCCTTAGTCTTCTTTCCTGAGTAATCAATACATTGGTGGATCTAATCATTCTCTATGATTGTTTATTGCAAACAAAGGCAGCTGCATGCCTGCCACCAAACTGGAAGCTGGAGATACAGGAGTAAAGAAATCAGCCAGAGATTTTGCACTCAGAAGCTTCTCAACTAGTGGCCAATTTCCATTCAAGTACCTTTCCTCTTCTTTTCTTCGAAGGAAGAAAGATGATGTGCATAATCTCCCATTGGAGCTTTCTGATTAAGGATTTTATTTTTAATCAAGCACTCCATGACTTGTTAATATAAAATCCACAATATCCTGCCCACAAATCCACTCACCCACTCTCCTTACATAGAAGCGGAAATTTCAGACAAAATTTTTTGTTATTCAATAACCCTGTAAAAGCATTTTTTAAACTTTTGTGTTAAATGGTCAGGGGGTGTACCTTAATAGTGGAGTGCTAGTCTACCATAGTCTGAACCACCCTGGTTCCATCTCTAGTGTCACACAGAATGAAATGGCTGAAGTAAATATCCAGTGTAAAAAACATGTAGAATTACTTAGTAATCTGTTAAGAAAATACAAACTAAATTTCAGGAAACTGGAGGATTCCTGTTTTCTACTGAGGACAAATGTAGCATCTGTGGTTTTCATTTGCTAAGTGTAATATGTTGATGGATACAATAGATGTTGTAACCACATTCACTGTTGTTCTCTTTGTAAAGAATATTTCTTTATTTCAAGGAGCTAGTCTAAGATCCTTCTCTTGACAATGTCTTGGCTCTTATCTCTTATTTCTATTCAAATGGTGTTTCCTTTGAAGGACATTTTGGTACTGGCCCTCTTTTGCTTTTCCTCCTGTAGCAATCAGAACCCTGTGTGTTTACTCCCCAGGGTGCAAGGCCTCCTGGGTACACAAACAGTGCTGTGATCCTCTGGCTTTTCTCTGTTAGTCTTTCTCCAAATGCAAGAAACAGATGCAGTGATCAATTAACTGTGTGCAGTGAACCCCAGCCAGGAAGGGCATGGTGTGTTTTGCTTTCCTTTTGTTACTCAGAAAGAGTGAGTGGCAAAAAAGGTTGCCTCAGCTGCTATGGAGACAACATAAAGGTTCAGTTAGAATTTTTTCTTACTGTATTGACAGTTGCTGCTTCATCCATTCTGATTTGTCTAGGACTCTTTCCATGCATGCCCATTGTTCTCTCATGATTCTTAACAGTGCACTCTTAAAACTATTCAGGTTTAGACAATAAATTATAGAATCTCCTGATCCACATAGATCTAAGCATAGAGAACATTACTATCATGGATCATTTGCATTCAACATATCTTTTGTGAAATCTGGTATTCAAAGGTAATGACATTATATGTGACATAAATGCAGTATGGCAACTTATAGTGTGCCTTGTTTCCCAGTGCTGATGGCAAGAGAGATAACTTCTGTTTGTTCTGCTCTACAGCACTCCCTGCACATTGAAAAAGCAGATTGAAAACACACTATCTCATCACCCTATTCTTTGAGTCTTCCCTATGACCTATAAGGCAGTTTGTGATAGTTAACATCATTTTTATAGTTTATTAATGGCACTGAATCATGTGTTAATTCATGTATTAATTAATTGAGCATTGTGGAAGGAAACTATTGAATCTGATCTTTTCCTTAGGCATGCAATATGTTGACCAGTGAAATCTTGACATATAAATAGGAGAGAGACAGGATATGAGAAAAATAATAGTAAAATTATTTAATTTTTTTATTTGTTTTAGTGTTTCTTACATGCATTTCACCTCCCTTTTCCTCTCCAGTTTCTATTCTATTTCCCATTAGTTTTTTCTTCTAAACTTTATGTATCTTTCTGGTAAAGGCACTGAATGTGTATAATACGGGATTTAATGAGTTTTTTGATAACCTCATGAATATGTGTAATGTAATTTTATCATAACCACCCCCACTTCTACCATGATTCATCCCAGATAACCCCTATTCTCTGATAATTTCTGATCTTCTTTTCCTTAGTAACCTACTAAATCTAAAGAGTGCTGTCCACGTGCTCATAGAAGTGGAGGCATGCACTGCAGTACAGTCAACTTATAAAGACTACATGCTTAAAAGAAACTAACTGTCTCTCCATTGGATGCTATCAACTGACCACAGCTCATCCTCTGGGGGTGACAGCATGAGCTCCTTCCCCATTTAATACTGGAAATGCTGACTGACTTGATCCTGTACAGGAAAACACATCAGCTTAAGAACAAATGTTCTTGTCATGTCCTGAAGGGACTGTTTTGTTCCAGCCCTCCTAGTGACTGATATAATGTTTTGATGTTTTAATGTGTTGTTATATTTAAATGCATCTGTTATATTGCACTCACGACAAGATATCTGGCTTAAAAAGCAATCCATTTATGTTCTTCACTTCCTAACCAGCATTCTGGAAAAATCTTATTTCTGTGATTAAAAAACCTTGTTGATAAACCCATAAACATCTTTTTTATTATTTACATATTCCTAAAATAATAAAAATATATTATAAATAATGGAAGCCAATATGGGAATTGACTTGGGTGGTAGATATAGCAGTCAATAGTTAGTTGCAGAAATGTTAAAGTACTCTAGGGACAATTAATCAGAGAAGGATTTAACATAGGGAATTTTTGGATGCATACCAATCTACTGGATAGCCTTAAAGGAGCAAGTGTTTGGACTTAGCTTGCAAGATAAATTTCTAACAACATATTTAACAGACACAGTAGGAAGTCTTTGTCTTTCATGGACTGCTGAAGCATCGAGTTTAAGATCACATTGTGTATATTTTCATAAGAATCAAAAAATTGAAATGTATAAGCTATGACTTGTATAATATCTACTAGGTACTACCTTCTTCTAATCAGGGAGGTAGAAATGCTGATGTGAAAATGCCTCATGCTTCTGTGATAAATAAACCAATAGGGATAGTCAGGATGGTGGCTGGTTTTCCATTTCCAACTTCCCAATCCCTCATGGGTTTATCTACTTGGTTTAAAGTTACCAAATTTAAGAAATGAAAATTTCTTAATTCTTATCTATAAAAAATCCTCCCCAATGTAAAAGGGGTCAGGCTATACTCTGGAAAGAGATTTTTTTCATCAGGGGAGAGATGAAGAGAACATGGAGAACTTTAAGCATAGAAAAGTCTGGCACCAGGAAAAGAAAGGAATTGGGCACTTATCCATTCCAAGCTCCTTTGCCATACTCTGGCATTGAACAAATACGGGAGTTAAATACAGAAACATTTCATTTTCTTCTCATTTTGTATCACAAAAGATGTGTACTTCTAAATTTCTTAACCCAAGGTAACAGGATGGGTTGGCATAGACAATTTTCACTCAAGCCAATAGCTATAAATATGTGTTAGTCTGAAACATGGATATGAAAGTTGATTGGGTAAAAGCTCAAATCTGAGTTCTGAAGAGTCATCGTACAGACAACTTTGTTGTTGTTGTTATTTTTATTATTATCATTATTATCATCATCATTATTACTATTACTATTATTAAATCTTTTTCAATAGTCCAGTTGGTATCCTCTTTCTGGTCTTTTTTTTTTTTCAATTTTATTGGATATTCTCTGTATTTACATTTCAAATGTTATACTCCCCCCACTCCCCTCCTCCTTCCCCCTCAACTTGCTTCCATGAAGGTGCTCCCTCTCTCAGTCACTCCATCTCAGTACCTTGGCTGTTGATGGTGTTGTTCTTCCCATGAGGGTACAAACCCTTCAGCTCTTTCACTCCTTTCTCTAGTTCTTTAATTGTGGTCTCTGTGTTCAGTCTGATGGTTGGCTGCAGGCATCCTCATCTGTATCTGTATGACTCTGGCAGAGCCTCTGAGGAGACAGCCATGTCTGGTTCGTGCCAGTAAACACTTCTTGGCGTCAGCAATAGTGGTTGAGTTTGGTGGCTGTATATGGGGTGGTTCTCCAGGTGAGGCAGCCTCTGTAGATCTTTTCTGCAATCCCTGCTCCTCTATTTGACCTTGTATTTCTTCCTCAGTTCTCTTCTCCCTTCTAAGAAGGACTGAGGAATCCACATTCTGGTCTTCCTTCTTTTTGAGCTTCATAAGTTCTGTGGATGGTTTCTTGGGTATTCCGAACATTTTTTTGGGGGGTGTTGGGGTAATATCTGCTTATAATTGAGTTTCCTTTTGTGACTGGGTTACCTCATTCAGGATGACAGCTTCAAGTTCCACCTATTTGCCTAGGAATTTCATGAACTTATTGTTTTTAATAGCTGAGTAGTACTCCGTTGTGTATATGTACCACAATTTCTGTATCCATTCCTGTTAAGGGATATCTGTTTCTTTTTTCCCAGCTTCTGGCTATTATAAATAAGGCTGTTATGAACATTGTTGAGCATGTGTCCTTGTTAGATGTTGGAGCTTCTTTTGGGTATATGCCAAGGAGTGGTATAGCTGGCTCCTCAGGTAGCACTATGTTCAATGTTCTGAGGAACCTCCAGACTGATTTCCAGAGTGGTGGTACCAGCCTGCAATCCCACCAACAATGGAGTAATGGTCCTCTTTTTCTACATTCTCACCAGCATCTGCTGTCACCTGAGTTAGTTTTTGATCTTAGCTATTCTGACTGGTGTGAGGTAGAATCTTAGAGTGGTTTAATTTGCATTTCTTTGATGACTAGGGGTGTTGAGCATTTCTTTAGGTGCTTCTCAACCATTCAATATTCCTCCATTGAAAAGTCTTTGTGTAGCTCTGTATCCCATTTTTAATAGGATTATTTGATTCTCTAGAGTCTAACTTCTTGAGTTCTTCGTATATATTGGATACTAGCTTGGTCTTTTTAATAGTCCTGCTGTTATTTCCTTCCAGGTCCACCCTATGTCAGTTCCTCATCTCATTGTCCCCCCTCCCCCCCCTGTCTCCAAGATGATGCTCCTATCTAACCCCACCCAACCAGACTTCCCCACTCCTTGGGGCCTCAAATATCTAGGTGGATCTTCTCTCACTGAGGCCAGACCAGGCAGTCCTTTATTGTGTATGTATCGGTAGTGGCTGAGAGATCTTGGGGGTCCAGGTTAGTTGAGATAGCTGGTCTTCCTATGGGGTTGTCCTCCTTCACAGCTTCTTCCAGGATTTTCCTAATTCACCAACAGGGGTCCCCAGATTCTTTCCATTGGTTTGGTCTAAGTATATGAACCTGATTTAGCTGCATTTTAGGCCTCTTGGAGGGAAGCCATGCTAGGCTCCCACCTGTAAGCATACCATATCATCAGTAATAGTGTCAGGCCTTGGAGCCTCCCTTTGAGATGAATCACTATGTGGGCCCATCACTGGAGCTCCTTTCTCTGTTTCTTCTCTATTTTATTAATGGGAGTGGAGGAATCAGGAGTGAAGCCCTGAGAGCCAGCAGAAAGAATGAAAACGGGCAACCTTGGGAAGTAGGAGGTGTCCGTTGGGGGGGAACCTTCTAGAATGTACCAGAGACCTGGAAGGTGAGAAATACTCAGAACTGAGGGGGAGGGACTTTAGATGAAATGCCCTATAATGGGGAGAGGGTACTTGTAGAGTCCACCTCCAGTAGAAATTTAGGGCATCAAGTGGAGGGATGGGGTTGCCATCCCACAGTCAATCTCGGACCAGAATTGTTCCTGACTAAAAGAACTGCAGAAGCAAACAACTTTTGACTAAAGAAACATTTTCTGTTGACAATTGTGCATATTTATTTAATGAGTGGAGATGTTAAAAGAACAAATGCTGGATCTGTGCCATGCTATTTTGTCAGGAGAACTTGGTAGCCTCAGTAGGAAAACAAGCAAGAAGTCACAGATAATGAAAATATCATCATGAAATCTTATATAACTGTGACAAGCAATAGAAGCTTGGCTGTCTCCCTGAGTGCAAGGAGAGAGTCCTCCTGAGATACATGCTCTTGCCTTTTTAACCCCATCCTCTCTGGTAGTAAGAGCGAAGTTGGGTGTAGTTTGGATGAAAATCTCATCAAAGAATCAAGAAGGCTCTTTGGCTAAAAGAGGATTGTTACAGTGAAGTCAACTTTCCATGAACAGTTTGCTTTAAGAACAAATTGAAGCAAGTTCTGCATCTTCGATAAGTGAAGTGAACTTTACAGATCAACTCCTAGGCTTCTTTAGAATGCAACATATTTCTAAATTACTTTTATTTCAGAGGTATGACAGGTTCATTTTCTCTACAAGAGTATATCTGATCTTTTTTTGTATCCTTACATCTGCCTCTCAAAAAAGTGTTTTGTACTCAAAAGGCACAATAGCTCCTTATGAAGAAATTTTTAGCATCAGTAAATGAAGGATCTTCAAATGCTCTTATTAACTACAATTTGATTTTATACATTTAATAATGTTTTAAAACATGGGAGTTTTTGTACATCTCAACAGCAAAAGGAACAAATTTGATTCCAGACACTAATTGTTATACTACATGAAAGATGCCATTTAGGAAGAAAAATTAAAATTCTCATTTCCAGTGCTATCTATAATTCATAAAATACACATTTCTGTGTAAATATTGTTACGTCATAGAAAGGAAACAGGAATGTACAAACCTTTTAACATCCCACATTCTCTTGTAAACACTTCTATTATTAATCTATTATCTAAATTATTTTAATTGTTCAAAGAATTTGATTTTTTCTATGTACTGAGATGTTTAGTTGCCATATTTTATCATATAACTAACTTGCTATCAATATTTAAACTGCACATTGGCCCAGAGCCATAGCTGGCTCAACACCATCAGTATCACAGCCTACCCTCAGAGAGCTGAGCACCCAGAGGAGACTCAGGAACACACTTCCTCCTGAGCTCACAGGTGAGCTCTCACTTTCTCTCCACTGACTATCTGAGGAGACACCACTGGGTACTCTCGGGGAACGGGTATCTCAGGATTGAATGGGTCTGAACCCTTCCAGACCCTACCTGCACCCAGAGCTAGAGCCATCAGAACTTACAGCCTGCATATAGAAAACTAAGCACCCAGAACCCCTCTCCCTTCAGAACCCACAGGGCCACAGATGTGCATAACTCATGGTGATGATGGAAGGCCTTGAAAAGCACATGAATAACTCCCTTAAAGAAATAAAGGAAAACACAGGTAACCAAGTAGAAACCTTTAGATAAACACAGGAAGACACAAGCAAACAGGTAAAGGAATTGAAGAAAAACCACCTAGCTTCTAAAAACAGAAATAGAAACAATAAAGAAAACACAAAGAGAGACAACCCTGTAGATAGAAAACCTAGGAAAGAGATCAGGAGTGAGAGACTCAAACATCACCAACAGAATATAAGAGGTGGAAAAGAGACTCTCGGGGGGAAGAGATACCACAGAAAACATTGACACAACAGCCAGAGAAAATGCAAAAGCAAAAAAGCTCCTAACCTAAAACATCCAGGAAATCCAGGACACAATGAGAAGACAAAACTAAAGAATAATAGGTGTAAAAGAGAGCAAAGACTCCCAACAAAAGGCTGAGTAAGTATCTTCAACAAAATTATAGAAGAAAACTTGCCTAAACTAAAGAGAAAACCACGGACATACAAGATGTCTACAGAACCCCAAATAGATTGGACTAGAAAAGAAATTCCTCCTGACATATAATAGTCAAAAGACCAATTGTTCAAAACAAAGAAAGAATCCTAAAAGCAGTAAGGGAAAAAGCACAAGTAATATATAAAAGCACACTGATCAGAGTTACACAAGATTTCTCAACAGAAACTATGAAAGCTAGAAGATCCTGGACAGACATATGACAGACCATATAAGAACACAAATGCTGGCCCATGTTACTATATCCAGCAAAACTCTCAATTACCATAGATGGAGAGACTAAGACATTCCAGGATAAAAATAAGTGTACACAATCTCTATCCACAAATACAACCCTACAAAGGATACTAGATGGAAAACTCCAAGACAAGAAGGGAAACAACACCCCAGGAAAACAAAGAAAATAATATTCTTGCAAAAAAAAAAAAAAAAAAAACCCAAAAGAAGAAAACCACACAAACATAATTCTACTTCTAACAGAAAAAATAACAGGAAAAAACATCACCTTTCCTTAATATCTCTTAACATAAATGGACTCATTTCCCCAATAAAAAGACATAGACTATCTGACTTGATACATAAACAAGATGCAACATTTTGCTGCATACAGGAAACTCATCTCAGAGACAAAGACAGACACTACCTCAGAGTAAAAGGCTGGGGAAAATTTCCAAGGAAATAGTCCCAAGAAACAAAATGCAGTAGCCATTCTAATATCAAATAAGATATATTTTCAACCAAAAGTTATCAAAAATGATGAGGAAAAAACATTTCATACTCATCAAAGCAAAAATCTATCAAGATAACCTCTCAATTTTGAACACCTACGCTCCAAATACAAGGGCACTTACATTCATAAAAGAAATTTTGCTAAATCTCAAAGCATATATTGCACCACACACAATGATAGTGGGAGAATTCAACACCCCACTCTCATCAATGGACAGACCATAGAAGCAGAAACTGAATAGAGAGACACAGTGAAACTAAAATTTTTAAAAGGGATTTAAAAGTTATCTATGGAACATTTTGTCCTAAAACAAAAGAATATACCTTCTTCTCAGCACCTCATGGCACCTTCTCCAAAACTGACCATATAGTTTGTCACAAATCATGCCTCACAAGAAGATCAGAATAATCCCATGCATCCTATTAGATCACCATGGACTAAGGCTGATCTTCCATAACAATAAAAACAACAGAAAGCCCACATACACATGGAAGCTAAACAGTGCTCTACTCAATGATAGCTTGTTCAAGGAAGAAATTAAAAAAAAGAAATCAGAGACTTTTTAGAACTTAGTGAAAATGAAGACAGAATATAACCAAACTTACGGGATGCAATGAAAGCAGTTCTAAGAGGAAAATTCATAGCTTAGACTGCCCCTCAAAAGAAACTGGAGAGAGCATACACTAACAGCTTGACAGCACAGCTGAAATCTCTAGAAGAAAAAGAAGCAGATACACCCAAGAGGAGTAAACAGCAGGAAATAATTAAACTCAGAGCAGAAATCAACCAGATAGAAATAAAAAGAACTATACAAAGAATCAACAAAACCAGTAGCTGGTTCTTTGAGAAAATAAATCAGATTGATAAACCCCTATCCAGAGAAACTAGAGTGCACAGAGAAAATATCAAAATTAACAAAATCAGAAATGAAGTGGGAGACATAACAACAGAAACTGAGGAAATTCAAAAAATCTTAAGATCCTAATATAAAAGTCTATACTCAAAAAACTTAGAAAATCTAGAGGAAATGGACAATTTTCTAAAAAGATACCAGGAACCAAAGTTAAATCAGGATCAGATTAACCATCTAAACAGTCCAAAAAACCCCAAAGAATTAGAAGCCATCATCAAAATCCCCCAAACCCCCATTAAAAAACCTAGTACCAGATGCATTTAGTGCAGAATTCTACCAGATTTTCATAGAAGACCTAATATCAACACTCTCCAAACTATTTCACAAAATAGAAACAGAAGGAACACTACCCAACCCATTATTCAAAGTCACAATTATACTCATACCTAAACTACATAAAGACCCTAAAAAGAAAAAGAACTTCAGACCAATTTCCCTCATGAACATAGATGCAAAAATATTCAATAAAATTCTTGAAAACTGAATTGAAGAACACATCAAAACAGTCACTCACCATGTTGAAATAGCCTTCTTCCCTGGGACGCAGGGGTGGTTTAATATACAAAAATCCATCAACGTAATCCACTATATAAACAAACTAAAAACAATAACAACAACAAAAACATGTTCTCATCTCATTAGATGCTGAGAAAGCATTTGACAAAATTCAACACCCTTCATGTTAAAATCCTTAGAAATATCAGGAATACGAGGCCCATACCTAAGCGTAGAAAAAGCAATATATAGCAAACCAGTAGCCAACATCACAGTAAATGGTGAGAAACTTGAAGGGATCTCATTAAAATTAGGGACTAGACAAGGCTCCACCCTCTCCCCCTACCTATTCACTATAGTACTGGAAGTACTAGCCAGAGCAATCAGACAGCAAAAGGAAGTCATAGGGATACAAATTTTAAAAGAAAGAGTCAAAATCTCATCATTTGCAGATGATATGATAGTATACTTAAGTGGCCTCAAAAATTTCATCAGATAACTCCTCCAACAGATAAACAACTTTGGCAAAGAGGCTGGATATAACTGGATATAAAGTTAACTCAAATCAGTAGTCTTCCTCTACTCAAAGGATACATAGGCTGAGAAAAAAAAATAGGGAATCAACAACCTTCACAATAGTAACAAATATAGCATACCTTAGTATGACCCTGACCAAGCAAGTGAAAGATGGGTGTGACAAGAATTTCAAGTCTCTGAAGAAGGGAATTGAAGAAGATATCAGAAGTTGGAAAGATGTCCCATGCTTATGGATTGGGAAGATCAACATATTAAAAAATGTCCTGAGTTAGGTAATCCTGTCAGAAAAGAACACACCTGGTAGGCACTCACTGATAAGCAGATACTAGCCAAAAAAAAAAAAAAAAAAAAAAAAAAAAAGCTCGGAATACCCAAGAAACAATTCACAAAATTATGAAGCTCAAAGATAAGGAAGGCCAGAAGGTGGATGCCTCAGTCCTTCCTAGAAGGGAGAATAAAACACTCATGGGAGAAAATAATGGGACAAATATAGGAGCAGGGATTGGAGTAAAGATCATCCGGAGACTGCCTCACCTGGGGATACACCTCATATGCACCCAATAAACCCAAGAACTATTGCTGATGCCATGTAGTGATTACTGGCAAGTACTGGATATAGATGCCTCCTCAGAGGCTCTGCCAGAGCCATACTGATAAAGAGGATGTTTGCATCTAACCATCAGACTGAACATGAGGACCCAAATGAAGAAGCTAGAGAGAGGACTGCATGAGCTGAAAAGGTCTGTAACCCCATGGGAAGAACAAAATTATCAGCTAACCAAAACCCCCAGAGCTCCCAGGGACTAAAACACCAACCAATGAGTACATACACATGGAGAGACCCATGGCTCCAGCTGCATACGTAGCAGAGGAGGCATTGTCTGGCATCAATGGGAGAAGAGGACTTTGTTCCAATCAAGACTTGTTTTCCCAGTGTAGGGGAATGCCAAGGTGGGAAAGGTTGGTTTGGGAGAAGGAGCACCTTCATGAAGGTAATGATAGGGGGAGGGGGAATGAGAGTGGGGGGGATAACATTTGAAATATAAATACAGAGAGTATCTAATAAAAATAGAAAACAATAAACTGACTCCAAATGAAAAGATTAGTCAACATCACATGGTGGGCACAATAACAGAGGGTCCAGTTAGGTAAAATATTTGGGGGTTTGTTATATTTCTGGGATAAAAATCTTGTATTGATTTTTTTTTTAGTGAAACATAGACTTACTTACTTTGGGCCTTTCAAAACATGACTGCCCAAAGAATATTTTCTTGCTTTCTCTGGTACGGTGCAGTCTTTCAGACGCAAGCATTCATCTATTGATAGAGCTTTAACCTGTAGTTTCCACTTTCTTAGCAATCACACTTAACACCCTGCAAATAGGCCCTAGGATTTACAGAACTAGGCTTCTCAGTACAAGAAGATCTCTTCAGCTTTTGCCTGTCAGTGTGTGAGCATGTACTTGCGTGCTCAAGGAGTTTCTTGTAGCTTCAGAAGTCTAAGAGAGTCAAAAGAAAGGAAGAAGAATGCTGTAGTCTAATGCAGATTCATGAACTTCTCACTATAGAGAGATTATTTCACTTTTTAAAAATTTCTTCCTAATCAAGCTGTTAGTATGAAACGGGGACACACAATCTTAGCAGAGTGAAATTGGGTCATACCATAGGCTAGCTTAGTGAGGCCTCTTTGGAATTTGATGTATGGCCAACAAAACTCTTTTACTACATCAAATCTTCCATTTAATTGCATTTTAATCTCATTTGAGGCTTTTAAAAATCATTATGGAAATTGCTGTAAATGTGCCCAGAATGAGACCTCTTACTATTTTGCTGAGAAAACTGGAGAAATTGAAGATAAAATATTATCATCAAACAATTCTTTGGCTTCAGACAATGTAGCCTATGCAATAAGAACAAAAATAATTTTGTTGATGCACTAGAGTGTTCACTATGGCAGTGGCTTTCAACCTTCCTGATGATGTGGTCCTTTAATATAGTTTCCCATGTTGTTGTGATCCCCCTTTACTATAAAAGTAGATTTCTTAGTACTTCATAATTGTAATTTTGCTAATGTTATGAATTGTGATATAAATATCTAATATTCAGGAGGTCTAATATGATAAACTTAAAGGGGTTGTGACCCACATATTGAGAACAACTGGACTGAGTGGCTTCTTTGCCGTTCTGCTTTCTATCTCGTCGGTCCTTCCCGTCCCCAGCCTCAGTGTCATCTCTTGAATTTACAGTTGCCAAAATTAATACTACAGTACTGGACCCATGTTTCTGAATCCCTGCATGCATATAGAACAGGCCTGGGGTCCTTTAAATGAAAGATTGGTTTGCCGTGAAATAACAGCCATGACTTCTTTCAGGGTCATTTAAAAATATCTCTACTGCTGGGCTATAGGAGGAATATAAGAAGGATTCTTAGGGTAAAAGCAAAACGTTGCCTTCTATGCAAGGATGATTGACTCTCCTCTTTTGTGGAGCACAGCTGGTTTCAAGTTTTTCTTTAAGCACATTCTTAATTATCTTGCACTTTGATCTTGAATTCTTTCACTGGGCTATCAGAAGGAGAACAAGCAAAGAGCCCAGCTGTACTAACCCTGAGGTTCAAACTGCTGTGTCCTTTCATAGGCAGGCCCCTGGATGAGCTTACCATTTCTCTCAGTAGTTACCCACCTGTTCCTTTTTGTTTTCTCAAGCATATAGCAGGAAAAAGTTAAAAAAAAAAAAAGCCAGATTATTTGAACAGGATCAGTGTAGGCAGTTTCTTTCAAACATCTATGACCTTCATTTTAAGATGCCCATTTCTTCAAACCTGGCTATTTGGTAATTAACATGACTGTAATTTCAAAATATACACATAAGCAAAAGCATACTTTTGTCACATTTTCTAAGGTGCGACTCTTCCTTAAAGTATTCTATTAAGATGGTACTTGAAGAATATGTTGTTGTATTAATTCCTTGGATTTCTAGGTTAAAGTGATGGTAGGTTTCAGTAGACTACTATGTTATTGCTTCCTAGTGATTTATGGAATTTCATAAAATAATAGATTATGCTTTTAATTTATGACTACTTGTATAGATGTCTCAAGAATGTTCACAAAATAATTCATAAACCCCAAATGATTAAGGATTGTCATAGATGACAACTTTATTTAATGGACAGTCTTAAAAAAAACTATGAGAGATACACATTCCTAGACTCTGAGTTTATCTCACAGTGTTGCAAACTCTGCTTTTGGGATATACTGGCTAGTGTTCATTTTCGTTAGTTTTTTTTTTTTTTTATTTTTTAGAATTTCATACAACATGTTTTATTATATTCACTTCCTCAGCTCTTCCCAAAACTATCCCTCCCATCCTACTCAACTTTATTTTCCATCAAGGCCAATTTGTGTTGTTCTAAGATTCTGGCATGTGTGGCCTTCCACAACAGCCTATTTGTCCTATCAAGGTCTACACTCTTACAGAAAAGTGGCCCTTTCTTTCCTATCACCTAATTATTTCCAGTGGCCCCTTGGATAGTGGTGAAACCTTGTGCCACACTACCCTTTCTTTGATGAAATTTTGTCTGGTTTGAGTTCACACAGATTTTTGCCTGGTATCATAACCACTGTGAGTTTCATATGTACTGCTGTCCTGCTGTGTCCAAAAGATACGGTTCTTTTGTAGTCATCTTCCACTACCTACATTCTTCCTGCCTCCTTTTCTGCAGTTATCCTAGAGTCCTTGAAGGCACATTTTATTTGGAGAGGAACATTTTGCAGTCTCTTATTTTTTACCTTTTCCAGTTTTAGTTTTCTGTATTGATAATCATCCATTAAAACAGAAGCATCTCTGGTGATGATTGTGAGAAACCTTAAGCTATGCTATAATAAAAGCTTATTAGGGGTTGGTTTTAATAATTTCCTCTAGGTCACTCAAGTTTGACAACACTAGGCCATGTATACTATATATGATCCAATCTCATGTATACAACTACAAATAAATGACACATAGAAGGCATATGCTTAAGAGAATAAGGGAGAGAACATAGACATCCTGACTTCATATTGAGTTCCTATTTAATACATTAATCCAAGAAATTATGACTATGGGAAGAAAATGCGTCAGTTCTAGAATAATATCACCATTCTAACTTTACTCCATCTTCAAAATCCTATTTTAAACTACTCCTCTCCCCTTGCATGGATAGCAATTTAATTATGAGTCAGCATCAAACATTGTATTTTTTTTTCTTCTAAGACAGAAATGCATTGTGCCTACCTAAACATTATCATTGTATTATCCAAGTCATATTTACATACTCTTAAAATATACTCTATTTTATCCTATATATACTACCTTAATTTAAATGATTAACTTCTCTTGGTTAGGCTATTATTATATTTGTTTTCTCTTATTCTAGGTCCACTGTTCTTGCTTTTAATATAACATTTTACTAATCACAAAATATTGTTACCAAAAGATAAGTATTGAATGTATTAAGCATCTTCATAAAAGTTTAAAAACTTAGTTTACATGTACTCCCACACAGCCTAGATATGTGTGTTTTTTAATAAATACATTGTGTACAAATATATATTTATATATATATTTAAGTACATAAACATTTGTGTTTTAATATATACACATATTTGTAAATACATGTACATTTATGTACATAGAAATACTTTATATTTTACAGCCTCATATTGCCTGTACTATATCTCCTGTGAATGTCTTCTCTAGTCACACAGTTATTCTCCTTTGATTAGTCCTTATCTAATCATATACCACGTTATCTTCAGCTTTGCTCATGTTTTTTCTCCTTTAAATTTCATTTCCTACTTTTCCTTTGTCAGCTCCTAATGACTTCTTACGATCGCACTCAAACATTCTTTCTTGTGCTTTGGCAACAGCAATCTTGTGGTAAAGGGCAATTGGTCTCAGTTCCTACAGGAGTATGTTCTACTTTAGCATTACCATGTATTATTTGGTATGTTTATTTACTTAAGAGTTGTTCAATGTGCCCATTAAAATATGTTAAATCTTGTGAATTTTAAGAGTATATTTATTCAAATTTTGGGAATATCCCATCTATCTTTTAGTTTCCAAAAAGAAATAGATGAAATAAATTTACGAAGGGAATGAAGCAAAATTCTAAGTACATTTCAGAAAGAATTATTTTCAGCCTCTCTATCCAAGTAAGAGTAATGATTATATATTATTGACAATAATTTCTCTTGTTTGTCCTCTTCTGTTAAATTTAAAATCGTATCACATTAGAGCAGAAATTCATGACATCTCAATTTTTTCCACCCTCCACTCATGTCTGAGAAGAATAAACACTATGACCTAGTTATCATGTTCTTTTGCTTATCACAACCAGGTTTCTTCATTTCTCCTCAAGGTCAGTGATGATGATGATGTGCTATATAATTTCTCTTTTCTCAGAGGACTATGAGACAGAGTTTTACTATAATTAAATAAGTATTATAATGTGATACTCATTTAAAAATCCTTGAAATATAGCTTGACCTGTTAAAGCCAGATGTGAATTTCTGTTTTCTTATTGAAATATATATCATTTATCAGGCTGGCATGGAAGGATGAACCAAATCTTTGTTTCCCAGGGAAGCATAGGCAAAAGAGCAGCATCGTATTCCCTGTACCAACTTCAACAAGTGATCAAAGTAGCTATAGAGTATTTTGTATTGACCTAAATGTTTTGCAATGGATTATAGATCTACAGCTTAATGCCCATGTGTGGATTTCTTCTCTGCACTGTAGGTACTCAGAATGAAGAAATATTTCTTAGAATTTTGTCTTTTGCTCATTTACATATCTTCTTTAGCAAATGTGCCAATGTCGTGTTGTTTACGTGTCTGTCATATCTTCCTCCTTCTCCTTGACATTGAAAATAGTCATTTTGTTTCTTCATCATCAGGACTTGGTTCTTTCAGAAAAAACAAAGTAGACCAAAGACATTGGTGAGGCCCCAAAGAGTCATATTCCCCAGAAGTAATTTGCTATACTTGGTAGTAAACAGAAATTAACTCATCAAAGAACACCAGGAAATTAGACCCAATTATGTCAGCAGGACTTCAGTAACATTATGGTACTAGAACCCTCTTTAGCACCGAAGACTAGTAAACACAGAAAGATGATTTTAAAGTTATTAGCTTTAAGTGAAAAGTTGAAGAATACCTACTAGTGAATAGAGAGTTGTGTAAGTGAATTTATGGTTATTTTGTAAGGTGCCTTGTGACTTAAAAGGGGGTGCTTATATTGTTTATTGTGCTAGCCAGTTTTATATCTATGTGATACAAGCTAGAGTCATCACAGAGGAGGGACTCTCAATTACAAAAATGCCCATGATATCTGCCTGTTGATCAGATTGTAAGGCATTTTTAAATTAGCAAATGATATGCGAGGGCCACACCCCATTGTAGGTGGAGAGAGCCTTGGCTTGGGTCCTGGGTTTTATAAGAAAATAGACTGAGCAAGCCATGAGGCACAAGCCACTAAGTAGCAATCCTTCATGGACTCTGCATCAGCTCCTCCTACCCTGCCCTCACTGCTTTTGAAGGTGAAATCTTCAATAAAACTATGAATTAAATAAACCCTTTCCCTCCAAGTTGCCTTTGGTCATGGTGCTTTATCCTAGCTATAGTCAATCTCATTAAGATAACATCTAAACTTTTACCTTAGAGTAGGATTGTTCTCTTATGCAGGATATTGGGAAGGACTATTTTCCTAGGGATAGAGATGGGAGTAAGGTTTTGTTGTTGTTGATTTTTTTTTACATTTATGGTCTTCATGATTAAAACAAGCCAAAGAAACTTAGTTACATGACTATTACAACTTCTACTCTATTATAAAAATAATTGTGGTACTTTGCCATATGTTCTTGACTTCTTATTACTTTTGGGATAAGATTTGACATCAACTAATTGCTGACTTCTAATATTCAAACACAATCTGAAGTGTTTCTCTTAAGGAATAAATAGCTTGATGACAAAGATTCAAGACATAAGCTCTTCTAACTTTTAACTCTATACATAATGTAGATAAATGACACAGATACATATAACCACATGAGTCTTGGTTCATGAGAGTATAGTTGGCTATTATAGGAATAAAAGATAATAATAAGATACTCAGTTTGAATTTATAATAGTCAGAAGCTGGAAAGAACTCAGATGCCCTTCAGTAGATGAATGTATACAAAATTTGTGGTATATTTACACAATGGAGTACTACTCAGCTATCAGACACAATGACTTTATGAAATGCCTAAGAAAATGGTTGCATCTAGAGAATATCATCCTGAGTGAGGTAACACAGTCACAAAAGAACAGACATAATATGCAGTTACTAATAATTGGATACTAACCCCAGAAAGCTCTGAACAACCCAGAAACAACTCACAGGCTATATAAAGCTCAAGAAAAACAAAGGCCAAAAATGAAAGCCTCAGTCTTTCTTAGGAAAAAAATAAATGTATAGCACCCTCTCAGAGTTTGGTACACCTGGACCTTAAATCATTAATAATC